>NC_052623.1:274692210-274995240 GCF_016161935.1 Mauremys reevesii | reverse complement strand
TTCCCTGACTGCTTTTCCCATATGAATATGGAGGGGGAAATGACCATGTTGGGTCTGTGGCTAGTGGATCCTCTCTGAAGAGGGTATATTTGCTTGGCCAAAACCCTGTGGGGGAAAAACACTGAGCCCCAACTTCTGTACCCTGCAGCAGGGGCTCTGACCTGGCTACATGCTGGATCTACTATTCTGGTTATTTCTGTTCCTTTAGAGTTGTTTCTGATCCCATGCTCTGAGTCCACTCTGCATTCCTGTGAGCTGATCTCTCTAGGAAATCTGTATGATTGTACCTGCTCATTCACTCATCAACTCATTCACTTTCCCACTGCCTCACTAGCGGGCGCACGGGGAATCCTGTTGAAAAATGGGAGTCTTTCCATTGACTTCAATGGGCTTTTGATCCAGTTTGAAGGGCCAGATTTTGAAAGGTAGGTGCCAGGGCCATCCCTACCAATTATGGTGCCCTACGCAGCCTGAGCACCTGCTCCCCTTTCCCCCGTCCCCCACCCCGCAGAGGATGTGGGCTGTGCTCAGGCCTGCAGGACCGGCAGCAGGAAGCAGAATGACTTGGCCCCAGCCCGCTCCACTCCCCCTGCCCCAGACGTGTCACTCGGGGGAGAGGACTTGGGGGAAGGGGTCCGTTTCCCCCACCACCACCACCACCCGCATTCACCAGCAGCGGGAAGTGGAGCTATACAGCGGGGAGCCAGCGGAGTGGAGTGCAGGGAGCCAGCAGAGCGGAGCAGGCTGGGTTGCTCTGCTTCACACCACTGCTGGTGAGTGTAGGGATAGGCCTGACCCCTGCTGCCATTGGGAATGCACAGGGGGCCAGCTGGGGAATGGGGCTGGCTGCTGGCACTACTGCATACGAAGCACGCAGCTGCACAGGGCACTATGCGTATGCCTAAGGATGGCCCTGGTAGGCGCCTAGTGTTTGAAAATCCCACTAGGCCCCTATGTGCATCTTTAGGAGCCTAAATATTTTTTTTTTAAGTATTTAGGCTGAAGACCCTATTTTCCTCAAGAGAACACACAGACCCTGTGAGTTAGTGTCCAAATTCACTCCCTCTTGGTCATACGTTTAGCTGGTACCTCAAAGCCCAATAGTACAACATACACTATGCTGCCTACAGTTTTCTAGTGATCTTGGTAATTATTAAAATATCATACTCTCCTCAATGTGTGTGAAATGTTGTTAAGAAATATATACATTATATAATATGCCAACAATATAGTAAACATAATGCAATTTGCAATTGATCCTTCACTTAGTTTTCTTGATTCATTATAAATCTATCCAAGCTGTTGAATTTGAAACTGAATTTCATGTAATTTCATGGTTAGCTCCTGAAAGTTAATTTTCTAGCCCATTTTAGTTTACTGTATCAAACTGTCATATATGATGTTTTCACTTTCTAATGTACAATATTTATAATGTATTTCATTTTCAATGTTCATGTGGTTAATCTGATCTGTGTGTTCTAGAGCAGCATTTTTAAATCTAATTTCTTTGTAAATTATGTACATGTATTATGCAGTGTTTCAACATTTTTTTAAATGTAATGCTTATGAAAGTGAATGACTAAGTAGCAAGATCCTCTGCAAACGGCTCCTTTTTAGTCCTGGTTTACAACACCCCTGAGGAGCAGAGATTTCCTATTGTGCTGAATTGAATCACAGTGTCAAGTTCCTTTATGGTTTATTCCCTGTACTTCACTCATATGCTGTAGATTCTTAAGGTGCTGTAAAAATTAATGGAACTTAACATTTATTTTAAATATTATACCACTTATTCATGGGCCAATCTTGTTTGTGTTTTTTATTTAGCTTTATCATACACAACAAAGACACTTTCTTCAACAATGCTACAAGAAGTAGAATAGTACACCATATTTTACAGAGAGTGAAATATGAAGAAGGAAAAAACAAAATTGGTAAGTGCTGAACAAGGTGCTTTTTAATTTGGTGTGAAAATCAATAAAGCCAGGACATGCTCCTTATAGGTCAGCTTTGGGTCTTTTTTAGATCTCCTCACTGGGTACATATTTCACACATTTCCAGGGTGGTCGCTTTTTCTTGGTATGCCCAGTCATTTTGAAGACGAGGCAATGGAATGTTGGGCCGCTTTTCCATGAAAGGATATGGCTGACACCTCAGAAGACTATTTCCCTGTGCAGTAGGAAAGGCTGATATAAGATAAACAAGAGACACACGAGGTATTAACTGATGACACTAAATAGACGTATTGGCCCATTGCAAAAGGAGAACTTGCAACTCTCTTTGGGTCAAAGTGTGGAGGTGCTTGGAGGGATGGGAAACTCATGCAGCCCTGAGTTTCAGACTCCAGCAATCCTGCATGAATCCCTGTTCCCCTCTCTTCGCACACAGAGGTCATGGAGGTTACTGCAGCCCCCTGAATCCTTTCCATGGAGGGAGAGGGAGACCAAGATTGAGTTCTCCTCAAATTTCCTCTGCAAAAAATGGTGTCTTGACACAGGTGTGGGTTGGCTGGAGAGCTGTGTCCTCCTCTTCTTTTTACTAGAATGAAGAACATTCTTCTGCATGACAGAGAAGAGGAGTACTTGTGGCACCTTAGAGACTAACAAATTCATTCTAGTGGGCCTTTGCACTGCTCCTGGCTGAGAGCTCCGTGTCCGAACTGTCAGCTCTGGGAGCCTTGATGGGGTAGCAAAACCCATTCAGTTTCCCCAGCTGACAACAAGCCAGGGAGGAACTTTTTTCCCCATGCTCCCAGAATTAGGGAAGCACCACACGTGCTCGATGCCTCCCTGATGTCATCCTCAGCACCAGGGCCGGAGTCAGATTCCACTCCTGAGCAATGGGAAGAGTCAGGGGGCTGCATAATCCACATGCAGATACCGCCTGAGCCGCTGTGTTCTCCTACTTGCCTCAGGATCCAAGTATCTATCCATCTATCCATGTGGCTCCCACCACATATCAGAGTATCTTCTGTGTAGGCTTCTGGACTGTAGGAACCTAGGCAGGCTAAATAGTTCTGGTGGGCTTCACACAGTAGAGACACCAGGGACCAAGATGTGGCCCATAGCAGAGACTAATACAACCAGCAGAAATGATATTTATGATAAATTAATGCTTCTCATTGGACTATTCTTATGTTATAAGATTTCCTCAACTGATTAAGAATCGAATTTGGAGTCTTTTGCCTCTAGGTCACTGGTTTGAATATCCCCAAGTGAATACTGCACTGTCCAATAGCTGTTCAGTGGCCTTTCAGTACATTTCCAAGTAAACAGTCATCTTCAGCACAGCTGGCACTAAGTACTTCCCTTGTGTTGTCAGTCTTGGCTGAGGGGCCAAAGCCTTACTGGACAGGGAAAATGAACTGTCCTTCCCCCCCCAACTAGTGGTCCCTTTGGGTCAAAGTTCAGGTATGTTGTTGGGCCCCACACTGATACTACCTGTCTTGTGGCTGTTCTCTCAGTAGATAGCTTCAGTCTCCAGGCCATCAATCCAACAGCTCTCAGAACAGTAAGTTAAATAAATGTAATGATGCTATTTCCATATGGAAATTAAGGCTTTCGGCTGTTTTGTTACACTACGATACAAAAATTCTGAAATTTGCAGAATGCCAAGAAATGTGGCATCTCACCTAAACGAAGTTTGCAAATATATCCTCGCATAGACTTTAATATATGATTATTAGACCAAAATATTTGGGGTGAAAGTCAACCCCTATTGACTTCACTGTGGTGCATTTGCCCCTCAAAGCTTTATATTCAAAGCATAAGGAATTGTAGATTGTAAATAATATGGTAAAGTACAGTAGTAAGTATCTGAATGCTGTATGCATCCTTCCCTTGTGCTCCACCATAGTATGACAAACCTATGAAAGTAGTATTTTGTTACTCATACCTTTCACTGAACTTCATTTACCAGTCTCATCATGAAAATGTGCTTGCCCTCCTCATTTCACAGTTATTCTAGCCCTGCTTCTAATTAAATTAATATTTTTGGCTTTTAGGTCTGAATCGATTGCTTACTAATGGCTCCTATGAAGCTGCATTTCCTCTTCATGAGGTACTTTTCTAACATTTCTTGTTGGCTTTTAATTCAACTTTAATACCAATGTCATTGGGCCTGAGTCTCCTCTTACTCTGGTTTTACACTATTGTGTCCCCACTGGCTTCAGTAGAAAGTTACTCTTTATTAACACAGATGGTGTGAGCATTTTCTGTGCTTTCTTTCATTTAATCCAGCTCATTAGAAAATGTTGATAGCTCTTCCTGAAAATTCATGTGCTTCAGACTCACACACTGTCCTCCATTGGTGGCTATGAATAATGTGGTGGTAACAATCATGTATTACAGGAATTCTCAAACATGTTCATGGTGTGGAACACATCCAAATACAGAGTGTGTCTGGGGGCACCACCTCCCTCCCTTTTACAATCACACAGATCATTCCCACTCCTTCACTTGCAATCACAGCTCCCACTAGCAATCCCTGTGGCAACTACCACAATTGTTTTGTATAGAAAAGCAACATTAGGGATGTATTTAATGTGCTTTTAACTCCTTTTAATGCTGTCTAGCATTTAGAAACAAAGAGAAGCCAGTATCATATCACCAGCTGGCTCGTCACAGTCTAACAAGCAACATTACTGGTTTCATGAGTCACACTTTGACAGTTACTCATATATTGTACATTGAAGTCCAAAACTCTTTATCTGAAAGCTTGAGATCTTCTCCTTTTAAGCTAATAAAATCAATTAAAACAGAATTCTGCAAAACATCATCTATTGTATATTGGTTCTTACACTGCTCACATCACCATGACATCTGAGCACCTTTCAGTTGTGCATTAATTCTTTACTTTCTTCAGTATTTTGACACCCCTTGCTATCCCCAAACCTCCTCGCTTGGAATAATTCCAGCATCATGTTAAACACGTATCTCTCAAAGTAAGCAGCCTCCTTCAGAGCTGCAATTGGTACCACTTTGAAGATGGTTATTTCACACCACTAATTGATTATGCATTACAACACTAGTTTGAGGTAAGTGTGGCTTACCTTATTGAGTTAATGGCAGAATACAGGTAATAGAACTCAGGATTCCCAGTCTTAGGATATCTCTACACAGCAACTGGAAGTCAGATTGCAGCTTGGGTAGGCATACCCATGCTAACTTATACTATACCCACCTGAACTGCAATCACACTTCTCATTTCAGTATAAACATACCCACTCTTATGTTCTAATCACCAGACACACTGCATCTGCTGAACATGCATCTCCCTTAAATGAAGATTTCATGGTGGGACCCATTTGTTCTTAACCGTTTGTATACCGCAACCCTCTTTTATATATCAGGCCTACCCTGGGAACCCCCTTCCATTTACCAATATGGAAGGGCAGAGTGGTCATGACCACCTGACATCTGTTTGCAACTCATGATCTAATTACCAAATACAGGTCTAAGAAAAATCAACCTTTAAGACAAACTAATTCAACCAAGCCGTTGCTAAATTTGTCTTTTTGTTTTCATGCAAGGATTTTGTATAAACTGTTCAGTTAAAACACACCTCTAGTTCCAGAGATTTCTTGGCAACTATTATTCTTTGCTCAATGTTTAAATCTGTATTTCAGGGAAGCTACCGAAGTAAAAATTCCATAAGAACCCATGGGGCAGAAAACCACAGACATCTGCTTTATGAGTGCTGGGCCTCATGGAGCGTGTGGTATAAATACCAGCCCTTGGATCTTGTACGGTAAAACTTTTTATTTGCTTTTAAAATGTTGCACTGTGTGCTGGGATACAGAGTGGGATAAGAGGGTAGGAAAGTCTAACAGAAGCATGAAGGACTCAGTTAATTCCACTTTAAAAGTGTGAGGGCCATGGCCTCCCCAGGTCTGGTGTTCCTGGGCCCCGAGGGTGTGGAAAGCCTGAATGTTCTTTGTGCCCAGGGCCCCAATAAATCTTAATCCGCCTCTGGCTACAAGGATCTGTACATACAATCTGTATTTAAAAGGTAGCAGCATCATTGAATATACTGATATGTTGGCAATTTGGGAGGGCTATTAAGAGCCTGAAATTGATACAGTTAATTTGTTTTTCTTTTTTAAAGTACTGTAGTACTGTAACTGATAGGAGCCTTTTGCTTTTATTGCTTTTTTAATTGTTCTGAAATAGAATAGTTTGTAAAAGGTTCCCAGGAAGCACTAGGAGTTATTCTTTAAGGCTCCATAAAGCTCTTTTTTCTGCAACTTCATAAAATGGGAATTTGCTTTTTCTAGGGAAAAAATACTCACAGAGAAATACAATAATAGGGGTTTGCTTGAGTCATGTAGTTTTTTTAAAATGTGCTAGAAACAATGTAAAGCACAGTAATATATTTTTAGGTAGTATATCAACTTCTTTAGATGTTATCATTTCTTTTTGAGCCCCTAAACCCCTTCCCTGTGGTCCCACTAAAACCTATAAACCGAACCACATTTCAAAACCCCTTTCTGTAAACCACCCTTTCACTAACTAGGAGACAATGCAGGCAGAAGCCCAGCAGCAGAGTGGGGGCTATCCAGTTTATTGCACTGACTGTCGCATGTATGATTACCTGCCCTGTGGGCGGGTGGCGTATGTGTGCAGTCGGTGCAAGGAGCTCCTGGCCCTCAGAGACCATGTACGGACTTTGGAGGCCAGGGTGGCGGAACTGGAGGAGCTAAGAGAGGCAGAGAGGTATGTTGATGAGGCTTTCAGGGACACTGTAGAATTGTCACACCTCCAGTCAGACAGCCCCTGCGCTGTTGAGGAGGATGAAAGGCCCAGGGAAGCAGAGCAGTCAATGGGAGCAGAGAGAAACCTTCCCGTAGTTGGGACCCTCCTCCCAGATGGTGCTGGGGTTGCCTCTCGCACTGAGGTTGCCTCTCCGGGGGAGGGAACTCCAGTTTCTAGGAAAAGGCAGGTGTTAGTAATGGGAGATTCGATTATTAGAAACATAGATAGCTGGGTTTGTGATGACCGGGAGAACCGTATGGTGACTTGCCTGCCTGGTGCGAAGGTTGCGGCTCTCTCGAGGCATCTAGACAGACTTATGTGTAGTGCTGGGGAGGAGCCGGTGGTTGTGGTACATGTAGGTACCAATGACATAGGGAAGGGTAGGAGAGATGTCCTGGAAGCCAAATTTAGGCTGCTAGGGAAGAGACTGAAATCTAGGACCTCCATGGTGGCATTCTCAGAAATGCTCCCAGTTCCACGCGCAGGGCCAGGTAGGCAGGCAGAGCTTCAGAGTCTCAATGTGTGGATGAGACGATGGTGTAGAGAGGAGGGGTTCACGTTCATTAGGAACTGGGAAAACTTCTGGGATGGGAGGAGCCTATACAGGAGAGATGGGCTCCACCTAAACCAAAGTGGAACCAGACTGCTGGCACTAAACATTAAAAAGGTTGTAGAACAGTTTTTAAACTAGGAGATGGGGGAAAGCCGACCGCTGCAGAGGAGCATGTGGATCGGACACAGACTTTTCTTAAGGGAGAGTCTGATGATAGAGAATCTCCAGGTTATAGTCAGGAGCAGAGGACTGAAGAGTATAATGTAAGGGCCGGATCAGATGATAAACAGTCACATAAAAAAGAATCTGGCACATCAGAAAAAGGCAGGCTAATAAACAGGGACAAGTTTTTAAAGTGCTTGTACACAAATGCCAGAAGTCTAAATAATAAGATGGGTGAACTAGAGTGCCTTGTGATAAAGGAGGATATCGATATAACAGGCATCACAGAAATTTGGTGGACTGAGAGCAATCAATGGGACACAATCATTCCGGGGTACAAAATATATCGGAAGGACAGAACAGGTCGTGCAGGGGGAGGAGTGGCACTATATGTGAAAGAAAGTGTAGATTCAAATGAAGTAAAAATCTTAAGCGAATCCACATGTTCCATAGAATCTCTATGGATAGAAATTTCATGCTCTAGTAAAAATATAACATTAGGGATCTATTATCGACCACCTGACCAGGACAGTAATAGTGATGATGAAATGCTAAGGGAAATTAGAGAGGCTATCAAAATTAAGAACCCAATAATAGTGGGGGATTTCAATTATCCCCATATTGACTGGGAACATTTCACTTCAGGACGAAATGCAGAGATAAAATTTCTCGATACTTTAAATGACTGCTTCATGGAGCAGCTGGTACGGGAACCCACAAGGGGAGAGGCAACTCTAGATTTAATCCTGAGTGGAACGCAGGAGCTGGTCCAAGAGGTAACTATAGCAGGACTGCTTGGAAATAGTGACCATAATACAACAACATTCAACATCCCTGTGGTGGGAAGAACACCTCAACTGCCCAACACTGTGGCATTTAATTTCAAAAGGGGGAACTATACAAAAATGAGGGGGTTAGTTAGACAAAAGTTAAAAGGCACAGTGAATAAAGTGAAATCCCTGCAAGTTGCGTGGGCCCTTTTTAAAGACACCATAATAGAGGCCCAACTTCAATGTATACCCCAAATTAAGAAAAACAGTAAAAGAACTAAAAAAGAGCCACCGTGGCTTAACAACCATGTAAAAGAAGCAGTGAGAGATAAAAAGACTTCCTTTAAAAGGTGGAAGTCAAATCCTAGTGAGGCAAATAGAAAGGAACACAAACACTGCCAACTTAAGTGCAAGAGTGTAATAAGAAAAGCCAAAGAGGAGTTTGAAGAATGACTAGCCAAAAACTCTAAAGGTAATAAAATGTTTTTTAAATACATCAGAAGCAGGAAGCCTGCTAAACAACCAGTGGGGCCCCTTGACGATCAAAATACAAAAGGAGCGCTTAAAGACGATAAAGTCATTGCGGAGAAACTAAATGGATTCTTTGCTTCAGTCTTCACGGCTGAGGATGTTAGGGAGATTCCCAAACCTGAGCTGGCTTTTGTAGGTGACAAATCTGAGGAACTGTCACAGATTGAAGTGTCACTAGAGGAGGTTTTGGAATTAATTGATAAACTCAACATTAACAAGTCACCGGGACCAGATGGCATTCACCCAAGAGTTCTGAAAGAACACAAATGTGAAGTTGCGGAACTATTAACTAAGGTTTGTAACCTGTCCTTTAAATCGGCTTCGGTACCCAATGACTGGAAGTTAGCTAATGTAACGCCAATATTTAAAAAGGGCTATAGGGGTGATCCCGGCAATTACAGACCGGTAAGTCTAACGTCGGTACCGGGCAAATTAGTTGAAACAATAGTAAAGAATAAAATTGTCAGACACATAGAAAAACATAAACTGTTGAGCAATAGTCAACATGGTTTCTGTAAAGGGAAATCGTGTCTTACTAATCTATTAGAGTTCTTTGAAGGGGTCAACAAACATGTGGACAAGGGGGATCCGATGGACATAGTGTACTTAGATTTCCAGAAAGCCTTTGACAAGGTCCCTCACCAAAGGCTCTTACGTAAATTAAGCTGTCATGGGATAAAAGGGAAGGTCCTTTCATGGATTGAGAACTGGTTAAAGGACAGGGAACAAAGGGTAGGAATTAATGGTAAATTCTCAGAATGGAGAGGGGTAACTAGTGGTGTTCCCCAGGGGTCAGTCCTAGGACCAATCCTATTCAATTTATTCATAAATGATCTGGAGAAAGGGGTGAGGTGGCAAAGTTTGCAGATGATACTAAACTGCTCAAGATAGTTAAGACCAAAGCAGATTGTGAAGAACTTCAAAAAGATCTCACAAAACTAAGTGATTGGGCAACAAAATGGCAAATGAAATTTAATGTGGATAAATGTAAAGTAATGCACATTGGAAAAAATAACCCCAACTATACATACAACATGATGGGGGCTAATTTAGCTACAACAAGTCAGGAAAAAGATTTTGGAGTCATCGTGGATAGTTCTCTGAAGATGTCCACGCAGTGTGCAGAGGCGGTCAAAAAAGCAAACAGGATGTTAGGAATCATTAAAAAGGGGATAGAAAATAAGACTGAGAATATATTATTGCCCTTATATAAATCCATGGTACGCCCACATCTCGAATACTGTGTACAGATGTGGTCTCCTCACCTCAAAAAAGATATTCTAGCACTAGAAAAGGTTCAGAAAAGGGCAACTAAAATGATTAGGGGTTTGGAGAGGGTCCCATACGAGGAAAGATTAAAGAGACTAGGACTCTTCAGCTTGGAAAAGAGAAGACTAAGGGGGGATATGATAGAGGTATATAAAATCATGAGTGATGTTGAGAAAGTGGATAAGGAAAAGTTATTTACTTATTCCCATAATACAAGAACTAGGGGTCACCAAATGAAATTAATAGGCAGCAGGTTTAAAACAAATAAAAGGAAGTTCTTCTTCACGCAGCGCACAGTCAACTTGTGGAACTCCTTACCTGAGGAGGTTGTGAAGGCTAGGACTATAACAATGTTTAAAAGGGGACTGGATAAATTCATGGTGGCTAAGTCCATAAATGGCTATTAGCTAGAATGGGTAAGAATGGTGTCCCTAGCCTCTGTTCGTCAGAGGATGGAGATGGATGGCAGGAGAGAGATCACTTGATCATTGCCTGTTAGGTTCACTCCCTCTGGGGCACCTGGCATTGGCCACTGTCGGTAGACAGATACTGGGCTAGATGGACCTTTGGTCTGACCCGGTACGGCCATTTCTTATGTTCTTATGTTATGTTCCCTTGGCCAAGTCTTCACTAAGGAAATTTACAAAACAAATTACACTATTGGTTCAGTGGTGAACCAGTAATTGCATTGAAGTAGTTTTGGGTTTGTTTTTAAAATGTCCCCAGCATAAGAGCAGTTTACACAACGGGAGTATAGGTGATTCAGTATACAGGTCTACATGAGCAGGAGGAGAACTAGGGCAGAGTGGTGGGTACGAGGCTTGCTGAGTATTCACAGGTGACTGAGTAAAAGGCGACATCAAACCCAGACTGACATTTTAAGTTGCTGATTGTAGTGCAGGCACAGGAGGCATGGTGTCAGGAAAGGAGTGGGCACCCTTTTCTCTCTCCCCTCCCAGCTGCTAAAACACTCCCATACACCTTTCCCTATCCCACACCAAAACATCCCTCCATACTGCCTCTCCTTCCTCATACGCCACATGCCCTGGTTTTTCACCTTGAACAGTTGACCATATTAGCAAAAACTGCTGTTCACCTCAGTTAAAACTGCATGAATCCGTGTACCCAAAGCAAAAGTGTTTATACTAGTTCTGCCATGAGTGCTCATTTCATAGCTTTCCCCAGCCATGGTACAGTAGAAAATCTATGTAAAGCCCATGCCCAGAGAGAGTGGGAGTTGAGGGTTATCTGTTAGGGTCCTAATGGGCCAGTTTTCCAGTACCCACCATTGCCACCCAATATTCGTGTTGTCAGACTCTTTAGAGAGGCCAAGGACTGAGTGAGCTACCAATAGTGAACAACCTTCTCATTCATAGATATGATACTCTCAAGTCAAGTTAGAGTCACATTGCCAGGGTGAGAAGAGAAGCTGTTGCTTTTATGTTTGTTTTTTCTTGCCATTAAATGTGGTCTTCCGGTGCACTCAATCTGGCACCTTCCATGGCCATGAACTTTACTTTAATCACACCAGTTGGCCAGTATGGAGATCTTAGTCACTAGACATAAACAAGAAAACAGCATTTGAGGGGCATCGCACAATTCAGTGTTCATTCTGCTTGGAAGCACCGGGGAGCATGAGAAGTACAGATTCTACACAATTGCAAAGGCATCGTTGTTGATCAACAGCTGTGAAAGGGTCAGCTTACTCGCATTGCTGCCTAAATGTAATTTCCAAACTGTTGTTACAAGAATCTTTCAAAATCACGAGAACTGAAAGTGATTAAAGGGGGACAATCTCCCTCTCTCTTTTCCCTTCCCTCAGTTCATTCACTTTGGCCTTGCTCCTAAACCTGTTAAAGGGAATGAAAGCAGTCCCCATTGACTTCAGTGGGCTTTGGATCAGTCCCTCTGTGCGCTTGACAATGCTTTGTGCTTGGTCTTTTTTCCCCCGCTGTAGTCAGCGAGTCATTTCCCCCTCTTGTTTGTGTGAGTCTTTCACACAGCAACAAGGGACAGAGAAAAACATTTTGTATAAAAAGAAAAGAAAAATGTGATTGTAAAACTACCAAAATGGGCATGAGGGTGGGGTAATACCTCGGGAAAATATGTAACTCTTTCTTTTGTTTTAAATAACTAGATTTCAGGTTGACAGTGCCCCTTTAACCTTCACTCAATCCCCCCATATATGGTTTACATAACAGATACTTTAAACAGCCTTCAGACATCTGCTAGAGTGCCATAGCTGCATTAAGTTTGTTTATGTGGTATAATAAGTCCTGTTTAGGATTTTTTACTGAACTGTAAAAGGATGAATGAAGAAAGAAATTTTCTTGGCTGAGGTCCAAATCTGTCTCTCCTCTAACATCATGTGTGCCTGCTAGGTGTCCTGATCCCAAGCAATCATATAATTAAGCTTGATAAACTTAGAGATCCCCAATAATAAATTGTATAGTGCTAAAGGCAGATTTTGCTTATTCTTTTATAAGACATTATCATTCTAAACACTAACAGGCTACAAAATATGTGTGTTGTTGCTAAATATCTAGGGTGAAATCTTGGCCCCTCTGAAAGTCAGTTGTAGTTCTGCCACTGACTTCAGTCAGGCCCAGTTTCACCTCCATGTACTGGGGTCCTGGAAGGCTGATTTTCCTACTGGGATAAATGTAAGGTTGTGGCATGTTGTCTGTAGTGTTGTGGTTGTGCTAATAGTGATGTGTGGATCTCTGGATGGAAGCAAGAGTATTGGCTAGCCTAGTTGATGCCTTCACTTTTCATTTCCTTGCTTTTGAGGTTTTGTGTTAGGGAATGTTTTCTGCACAATGACCTTATTAGATGCACAGCATGTTTGTTAGTATAGTTATTAATGATCTGGAAAATGGGGTGAAACATGAGATGGCAACATTTGCAGAAGACACAATGTTATTGAGGTAAATCAA
The DNA here is from genome assembly GCF_016161935.1 of Mauremys reevesii. Taxonomy (NCBI): domain Eukaryota; kingdom Metazoa; phylum Chordata; order Testudines; family Geoemydidae; genus Mauremys; species Mauremys reevesii. Next base: position 274,982,270 of record NC_052623.1, on the reverse strand, counting down.
AACAAGCGAAGACTGAATAACTTCAGAGGGACCTACCAAAGCTACATGAATGAGCAGCGTGATGGTGGATGAACGTCGGTGTTGAGAAATGCATGGTAATGCACATTGGAAGGAATAATTTCAACTACCCATATACATTACTGAGTACTAAATATACTATAACCGCTCAGCTAAAAGACGACACTGTGGGTAGCTCAATGAAAATCTCTGGTCAACGTGTAGTGACAGTCAGAAATAGGAAACAAAGCATAGCTAAGCTCATGCTTGGTGCACCTGATGGGAAGAGAAAGGTAAATGTGTCTCTGTGACGAACTGGGAATGTTCTTAATGTTTTCTGTGAATACTGTGTTGGTGCCTCAGTGTCTCCTATGCAGTTCTTAATATCTAGGTGGTGGAATAAGGGTGTGTGATTGCTGCAGAGCAAAGGGCCAGTGCACCTAAATGCCTGACACTCTGTCTCCTAGCAATTGATGGCCTGGGACCCTCCTCTGTAAAGGTGCCAGCTGAAGGTGTTGGAGACAAAGAGGTCAGGTGACCCCCTGGCCCAGGAAAGGGGCTGAGCAGAGAGGAGGGGCTGGAGGGGGTGTCAGTTTGGAGCTTGCTGGGGACGAGGAGTGAAGTGCAGACGTGGGTGTCTGGCTCACTGCCCCCCAGAATGGACCCGGCCGAGGGGTCGGGTTCGCTGTATCTACAAGCTCTGTTTTAGACCCTGTTCCTGTCATCGAATAAACCCTTGTTTTACTGGCTGGCTGAGAGTCACGTCTGACTGCAAAGCGGGGGTGCAGGACCCTGTGGCTTCCCCAGGACCCCGCTGGGGTGGGTTCGCTGTGGGAAGCGCACGGAGGGGCAGAGGATGCTGAATGCTCCAAGGAGAGACCCAGGAGGTGAAGACATGTGAGCTTCTTGCCCTGAACAAGTCTGCTCCAAGGGAGAGGAGGCTCCCCAAAGTCCTGACTGGCTTTGTGGGGAGCAGTTCCAGAGCATCGCCCGATGACTCCGTGACAGTCTCTAAGCCACCTTTGTCTCCTGGGACTGACTAGGGGCCAAACTGGCCCCCCAGTGTAAATTAGAACAGAGACAGAGCTGCTCTAACTGCTGCCAGCTATAATGGTCCCCTAGAGATCATTCTGTTGGTCTGGGATAACTAGAGCACATTTCCATAGCACTCATCACAATAGTATGTAAGCAGAGATTTAGCTGATATATTTGTAGAATGAAAATACTGAACTACTGATCATTGCATATAAAATATGGGCCTGATTCTGGTCTTACTCTCAATGCAGTACATGGAGTTATCACAGTGTAAAACTTGTGAGTGTGACAAGAAAGATGCCATTTATCTGTATCTAAATCAGTATGTATCAAAGCAATGGCTGTACAGAGTGCTCTTTAAAAGATAACTGTTCACCGGTGGCCTCAGTTGTCTCCTTCCTACATTGCAGAAGTTTAGATTGCCAGTGGCAGCACCTATTCATTTTGCCATTTAATGCACAAATTAAAACTGAGATCAGCCTTGGTATCAGAAGAAGCTGTTGGCTTGATCTCTGGATTGTAAGAGGAGCCCTGCATTTTGCAACCAGCAGATATAAAGGGTTCAAATAGGGAAAATACATGGTTTGTCAGGAACAATTTTCAGTTAAGGGAGCAGAAAGAGAGAACATCCATGCTGGAGTGTGAAAAGCACCATAATACAAGAGAAATCTCATCTGCAGGGGGTCAGAGTTGCTGGGTGAACTATGCCTTAGATCGCTTTTTGTCCCTCTCAAGTGCACCCTTTGGGTGAAACAAGCCTGGCTTCCTGCACCTCACTCTGGGTGGAACCCCCATGCAGTTGAATCGCTCTCAGCCTGGATCTCTGGGCTACAACCCCCCCACCCCTTTTACCAACCATGTTAACCCAACAGACTCAACTGAGTTTGGCACCTGTCATCCCTTTTTCTCAGGGAACCGGTGACTGATTAATGTGGCTCAAAAGCAGCTTCTTAACAACAACAGTTAGTACTTAATTGCAATAGGAAACACAGACTTTAGAAAAAGAGGTTGTCACAACAAAGAATCCTGTATGCATATTTCCTACCTAACCTTAATCTATCCATCGCTCAGGTAGGTCCTGCGTATTCCCATCTCTGGGTTGGGAGTGACAGCCTCCTTGCTGCACTCCTTGTGGGGTACTGTGTCTCAGTCAGTGTGGGGTGCCAGACTCAGTCTGCTGACAACTCACTCACCCTCTTCTCTTTCCTGAGGCCAGCATCCTTAAGGTTTAGGAGCCCCAGGTTTTGGCCTGGGAAGAATACACCACAGCAGACCAGCTGCAGGCAGGGGATATCCCTAATGAATAGCTTCCCGATTGTTCTCTAGGGAGTCTCATCTTTGTCATTGTTTCATTTCCTGTTGGTTTCTTCCTTAACAGTCTCCTGTGACTTAACTCCTGGCAGCAAGCAAATTAATATCGAACACATAACTTGAGGAACATAAAAATACTACACAACTGCCTCATTCACCACAGAAGACTGTCTTTAATACTTTGCTTCACTACTTTGAATTATATACATCGGTAAACATAGGTGCTGATGCAAATAATCTCATAAAATGTAAATTTTCTTTCTCAGTGGAGCAGACAGATTGTCAGCCAAAAATTAGGCCACGGGGTTCACTCATGCAGTTAAGTCAGGCATCTGAAACTGATGTCAGTGTGTCTTTGTACAGCGAGACTTGCTACTCTTGTCAGGACTGACTGGGTTACTGCCATATTTCCGTCTCTTTAGCCAGAAGAATTGTGGGCTGTTGAATGACAGAGGAATAAAAGCAATATGACAACATTTGGCCTTTGGTCTAGTGAAGCTGAGTTTGAATGATGATAATCAGTGTAGATCAAGCTTCACATTGCTTTAAAAATACAAAATATCATCTTAATTCAGACAGATGGATTGCTCAAACTGGAAACTCTTTGACATGCATTTTAAAATTGATGATTTCATTCATTCCGGGCCAAGTATTGTTCACTCTCTTTCTCTCTCCTCCACTGGCTCTCACCCAAGAAACAACATGGGTGTTTTCTTCCTTACTGTAAAAGGCTGACCCTGAATGTTTTCAGGTAGTCTAAAGGCAAAAACATGGTTGGTTTCACTCTTTGACCCTGGCAGTCAGAAGCTTCAATATTAGCATAACAAGTTGTGCTGATGTAAAACGTATTTAAACTGACCTGACACCCAGCTGTGATTTGAACCTAAAGTTTCTGAAGCACAGGATGGTTATATTTCCTCATTTGTTAAAATGAATCTGTAGAATGATCTTTTAAACTTTTCATTATCATTATTATTGATTGATTTATAAAGCATCGGACATCATGATCAGGGTGCGGTACGCTTTCAGTCCATGTTGGAATTGTGAAATAAATTTTCTAAAGACTCTGGTAAGAGAAGTTCCAAACAGAAATAAGAGAGCAAGGTAGAAGAATGCTCTCTGATTCATCAGTTCTTCTTTGGGTGATTGCACATATGCATTCCACTCTTGGTGTCAGTGCACTCAGCACATGGCCGTTGGGAACTTTTTCCCTCAGAGGTACCCATTGGCTGGTTCAAGCTTCCCTGCTGCCATGCACCACTGTGTGCAGGTATAAAGGGCAGAGCTGCATCTAGTCCTCCTTAATTCCTTCTTGCCACCCATTATGGTCGTTGGAACTCTGCACTACACTGGACTCCATGTGTGCATGTGCGTGTGTGATTAGTCTATTTGTCAGACTTGTTGTTTTCCCCATTTGGAGTGTATTCCGTTCACAGCACCAAGGTATGTCCCAGTCACTGGATTTCAAGCCGTGTGCTTTTTGTGCCAGTGAGTGACCTGCCCAGTAGATGCCTGAAGTGCTTAGGGGAAGCACACGTGAAGGGTGGCTGATTTGCAGGGAGTTCAAACCTAGGACAAAGAAGCAGGGGCGGCTCTAGGCATTTTGCCGCCCCAAGCACGGCAGGCAGGCTGCCTTCGGCGGCTTGCCTGCGGAGGGTCCACTGATCCCGCGGCTTCGGTGGACCTCCTGCAGAGGTGCCTCCGGGAGGTCCGCCTGAGCCGTGGAACCAGCGGACCCTCCGCAGGCAAGCCACCGAAGGCAGCCTGCCTGCCGCCCTCGCAGCGCCAGCAGAGCGCCCACCGCGGCTTGCCGCCCCAAGCACGCGCTTGGTGTGCTGGGGCCTGGAGCCAGCCCTGCAAAGAAGGATAGGGATGCTAGGCTGAAATTCCTGTGATGGAGGCGCTGCTCAGGCCACCATCAGAGCCAACCCTGGCTAAGTGCTGCAGCTTCAGTGAGATGTGCCAGTGTTGTCTTCCCTACAGGAGTCTGGTCCCTTGGCACCACTGCCACTTCTGCCAGTGATTCAAGCTTCAGTACCGCAAGTGGTCCCTCAGTACCATCCAAGGGGAAACCTGCTATGATGGCATCACTCCATCCATCACCAGACTCTCAGCACAGGTCCCTGGTACTGACTGGATCAGCCCTGCCATGGTCAAATGAGGGGAATTCTCACTGTCAGACTCGGAGGTGGGATCTTGCATATCACAACCCCACAGCAGGACCCACTGGTCTCTGCACAGATCCTATCTTCCCATCTATCACCATGTCCCTTCAATGGCACCTGCCTCAAGAATGTGTCTGGGACAACAGAACTCTGCCTCATATTGGTGGCCATTCTGGAGTCATTGGGCGTTTTCCCCAGCTTCCAGATCTTCCCCACACCATGCATACTCAGTGCCCTCAACTATCAGGGCTGAATATACTCACTGAGTGGCTCTGTCGCCAGAGTCTAGCACCAGGCTTGCAACAGGGTCAGTGTGTTCCTATTATCTTTGGGGAATTTGCTGGTATCGAGGTGTTCTGGTATCATCCTTCTGGAATGATGCATGAGTGCTCTGTGCCCAGCACCTCTTAGGAATATGTGTTTTTGCAATATCAGCCCTGTGCTTGCCAAATTCTGTGAGCAGGGCCTGCCTCTTGCTCACAACCTGACTTTGCTTCATATCAGCAAAGTTTTGACCACTACTTCAGTTCAGGCCTCATAGCAGGCCTCTGATACAAGGACTTATGTCTCAGGCTCTCTTCCTACTACACCGGACACTTTCATAAATCCTCCCAGGTGTTCGTAGCAGTGGCAGACAGAGTAAGAGGTCATCCCCCACCCCCAAGAATTTATTCTTGGATTGCATTTTGCATACTCATGTGCTATGACTTGGCTGATGTCTAGGCTTGCCAGGCGTTCAGTTTTCAACCGGAATGCCTGGTCGAAAAGAGACCCTGGTGGCTCCCTGCCTGCCCTAGCTCTGCACAATTCCCAGAAGCTGCCACCAGGTCCCTGCAGCCCCTAGACACATGGGTGGCCAAGGAGGCTCCACGCGCTGCCCCTGCTCCAAGGACCGGCTCCGTGGCTCCCATTGGCCAGAAACCGTGACCAATAGGAGCTGCAGGGGCGGCACTAGTTGGTGTGAGGAGCCTCCCTGGCCACCCATGCATCTAGGGGCTGCAGGAACCTGACAGCCACTTCCTGGGAGCCGCGGTAAGTGCCGCTGGGACCCCACACCCCAACCCCCTGCCTGGTGAAAGTGAGTGAGGGTGGGGGAAAGCGAGCAATGGAAGGAGAGGGGGATGGAGCGAGTGGGGATGGGGCCTTGGGGAAGAGGCAGGGCAGGGGGTTGGGCAGGGGTGTTCGGTTTTGTGCCATTAGAAAGTTAGCAACCCTATTAACTCTGTTGTACCTCCTACTAATATCGCTTCATCCAACAGTGTCACAGCTTATTCAACGAGGTCACAATTGGCCTCTGTGGCCTTTCTGGCAAAAGTTCCAATTGCAGACATTTGTAGAGTGGCAATCTTGTTCTTGGTCCACATACTTGCCTCCCACTATGCTGTGGCTCAAGACTCCAGAGATGCTGCTAGAGTGGGATGAGTTGTTCTTTACTCTTTATTGAAATAGATTCCAATCCTGCCTCCTGTTTTATGGCTTGTGAGTCATCAAGAGAGGAATGCACATGTGCAATCATTCAACGAAGAGAAAACAGTTACTAACCTGTTCCGTAACTGATGCTCTTCGAGATGTGTTGCACATGCCCATTTTACAACCTGCACACCTACCCCTCTTCATCAGAGTTATGGCAAGAAGGAACTGAGGGGGGCTAGGGTTGGCTCTGCCCCTTCTTTATGCAGCCGCAGAGGGAGCTCGAACTGCCCAACAGGTACCATTGAGGGGAAAAGTTTCCTACAGCCATGCACTGGGCACACCAACACCAAGAATGGAATGGACATGTGCAACACTTCCTGAAGAACAACAGTTATGGAACAGGTTAGTAACTGTGTTTTTCTTGGAAATGCTCTGGGTACAGTGTAACTACATCAATTTCAACAGAGTTTCTCAGGAAACACTTCTGTATAACGAAGAGCAGCATTTCGCCTTTTGTTTCCTGGACGTACAGAACCAATTACCAAATTTTCAAAAACGTTCAACATCCAGCACCGCTGCCCTCGATGGGAGTTGTTGACTGTGCAGCATTTTTGAAGAACATGCAGGCGCCTAAGTATGGATTTAGGCTCCTGTTTTAGAAAATCTTAGTCCCAATATCTCCCCTCAAATATGACTTAAATCTTCCTTTTCTGTTAGCTAACAATGCTAAATAAAACCTACAGAAACTGGCAGGTAACTTTACTCTGTTGTGTTTTAAACAGACGGTATTTTGGTGAGAAAATTGGCTTGTACTTTGCCTGGTTAGGCTGGTACACAGGAATGCTCTTCCCAGCTGCCTTCATTGGATTGTTTGTCTTTTTGTATGGAGCCACAACACTGAACCACTGCCAAGTCAGGTAAAGTGAGCACTTTTATTAGTGAAGTTACCCATATTTGTACATGTTTGGGGTTGTTGTGTATAATTTGGTTCTGTTTAATTTCTTATTTTAAAATTCACCATATGGTATCAAGTCTTTAACAAAAACAACGTAAACACATAGGGCAAGATTGTGCCCGGCTTTCACAAGGTAGTGGAGAACGTGCATCAAGTCTCCCTTGTCTTGCGCTCTGGCACATGGGCTGGATATCATGTGGTCCCCTGAGTGCATGGACTATGTAAAGCTAGGGGTGCTGTGCAAGCTAGCGTCTCACAGTGACGGGGAGAGGGTGGAGCCATGGCTTTCTGAATGGCGAGAAGAGGGGCGAGGAAATGTCACTCTCCAAGGAGAGTGTGCTTCCCAAAGCTCCAGATGGCACTCTTCAGGCATTGTGCCACCTGGAGCTCCTCTGGAGGTATTGTACCTCCACACTGCTTCACAGCCTGAGGCAGTGCCTGAAAGAGTCCCTTGAAATTAACGAAATTCCCTTTAATCCATAATCACCATATTCCTATCTCTTTCTGTCGGAGACCTCTCTTGGCTCAGGGACAATTTAGAAATGGTAAAGTGCTAATAACTCATCCTGTCTATCCTGCCAGCCACTGCAGGACTATTCTCTACATGTTTTCTAGTCCTTTTTGATTTTGCTCTTTTAAAAAAAAAAAAAAAAGAACATGCCATCTAAAGATTTCAAAGTGCATGTGTTTTCTTGAGAAAGGCATAATTCAAATATGAAGTTGAGAAGACCTACACAGTCATAGTGTACATATCTCAAAGTGTTGTAGACAGCAAACACATACTGACATCACTAACAGAAAGCACTAGAAATGTATGATAAGAGAAATTTAATTCACCATCTGTGATTTCAGAGAAATATATTGGTCCATTTTCAGAATGATAGTTGTGTATGAAAGTATCAACCATTATCTTCTCTCTTTTTCCAGTAAAGAAGTCTGTCAAGCTACAGATATTATAATGTGTCCAATATGTGATAAATACTGTCCCTTCATGAGGTTGTCAGACAGCTGTGTTTATGCCAAGGTACATTTAAACTATCCAAATAGAAAATGTTTATTCTTTCTCTGTATTTTGTGAATATGTTTAATAAACTTGGTTAAATAAAAAAAGTTTCAAGTGACGGATCAAATTCAGTCCCTTCACTTCAATGAACCCACTTATACTATGACTGAATTTGATCTTTAGAACTTATTTACACGTATTATGCAATTGCACTTGATATATTCAGCAGTCACAAAAATTATGTCCTAGCACTTGGAACAGCACTTATGAACCATCTTGCGTGCATAGCTTCTCAAAACAAATTACCTTGGGCTGAAAGGATGAACTGCCCCAGAAGTTATAAGTCTATACAAGAGATAACTGTTCAGCTGATATGGGCCTTGATCCCGAGAGGTGCTGAGCACCATTCAAGGAAAGGCCCACAGAGAGGATGTTGGTCTTCAGGACAGTCAGTCTAGCAGCTCTCATGAGCACCACCCATTTTTATCTTTATCTTTTAACAAAACAGAATACATTGTGAATAGAACCTTCAAATAATGAATTCATCAGGTTATTGGTCTCATACGCAGGTAACTCACCTTTTTGACAACGGAGCTACTGTCTTTTTTGCTGTTTTCATGGCAGTGTGGGGTAAGTCTTTCTTTGGATTTGTGTAATATTTAGTACATTTTCCATTAAATGTATGGTGTGAGATAGGACCCTTTAAACTCCAGCATGCCTAGTTTCAGATGCTGAAATGCAGAGTATTGGCTTGACTCTTCCCAAGCAAGTCTTTTCTGGTTCAGTGAAAATGTGGAGGGAAAGGGTAAGAATTTATATTTTTAATGTTCAGTTTCTGGACATTTTAATTTAAAAAATGGATCAAATAAGCAGTATCCAGGTGGACATTTATATCCTGGTTGAAAAACTAGAGTTTTAAAATGTGTTGATATTGAATTAAGTTCTAGAGACTTTATTCCGTCATTCCTCAGGCCTTGTCTTTTCTGGGGAAAGGCATCATGTTGTATCCAAGTATAAGTGCTGGAACTAGGAGTTTGGGGGGTGCTGAGTGAAGTGGTTTCTATTATATACAGGATTTACAGTTTGGTCCAAGGCTTTCAGCACCCCCACTATACAAATTGTTCCAGCGCCCCTGTATCCAAGAAAAATTCTCAGAGATCTGGTATGCTTTCTTGAAGTATATGAATGATCCTATTAAATACATGGGCCACCCCTTGCTAGGCATGTAGATAAGTGGCTAGCCCCTCCTGTTGCTTGTACTGCAATGGCTATGCTTTATTTTTAGTGCACTAGATTTATTAGAGCTAGAGTGGGTAGGTCTCCTCAAGCTGGGAATTACATCCCTAGCTTGAAGTGTAGACGTACCCTCAGAGACACAGAATTTTTCTGGGGAGGATATTCTCACCCAGGCTTACCAAATCTCAGAAATGGACAAATACTTTTTCCTATCAAGCATCTGGGCTTGATTTTCAAAGGTGCAGAACATTTGCAGTTCCCATTGACTTCTCTTGGAGTAATGAGTGCTTAGCACTTGTGAAAGCCAAGCCCCACATTTTCAAGTTTGTTATTTTAGAGGAAAAGACCTAAATGTCATCCCTTATGCCAAAAGATGTATTGTGCTTAGTGGAAACATTAGTACAGCCTCTAGGGAAGAATGTCACTAATTTTCTTTTGCCTAGACTAGTTCTTGCTAAAGATACAATCGCTGTTGGCTAAGGAACAAGTTATGAGAAACCTCCGTCCTCTACTTCACACACACACACACACACACACACGTTCACGCTTTGTACAGACTTGTGATAAAAAATTGATTTGTCAATAAATTAAGCAATAAACAAGTTATTTTAAGGTCATGTAACATTATAGCAGTTGCTTATTTGACATGGAGGGGGAGAATATTACAATGATTTTGTTGTCCAGCTTTGTTTGAAGCTCAACACCAAAGTTGTGTCATTCTTCAACTGGCACTATTATCCAGAAGCAGTCATTATGAATGCTTCGCCAGAGAAGCAACTGAATGACTTTAATTTATATGCCTACCTCTTCCTTTCTCCACAGTTTTTTCAGGAGGCTAAGAGACACTAGAAGAGTCCTAATTATAATTCCTTCTTGACTACACGGAAGCATGGTTTCTCTGATAAAGGAATTAACACTGGAACAGTTGCTGAAATGCAAAATTTAAAGAACAGAAACTAGTGGAAGTATTTAGTATTTTTATTAGCAATAAGAAATGCCAATATACTCCTCAGAACATAAAACATCCTCCTCCTTCTGCTCTCAAAGGGGGCAGAATCTGAGGAGGTTCTTTAACAGAAATCCATGACTATGTAGTGTATTCAAGAAGGTTAGAAGGAATGAGAGTATTCATCAATGCTCTGAAATAAAGTAGGGTAAGAAAAGAGAGATGAACAATAGGTCATTAACCACCAGGGGCGGCTCTATGTATTTTGCTGGAACTAGGTCCAAGGCTAGGTCCAAAACTAGCCCCAAGCACGGCAGTCAGGTGGCTTTCGGTGGCGCACCTGTGGGAGGTCCGCTGGTCCCACGCCTTCAACGTACCCACCACCAAATTGCCGCTGAAACTGTGGGACTGGCGGACCTCCCACAGAAACGCCACCAAAGGCAGCCTGACTGCCACCCCCACAGCCTGCCGTCCCAGACATGCGCTTGGTGCGCTGGTGCCTGGAGCCACCCCTGTTAACCACTAGAGGAAGTCAGCCTCGCAACTATACAAAGTCACCAGTTAGACAGAAAGTGCTCAAGGAAGTCCTGTTGAGGGGGGGTTTTGTAGAAGGTTCCTGTTAGGTTGAATCTCAAGACAGATTGAAAGGAGGGCAAACAATAGTGTAGCAGAACTATACTAAAGTATGTCTGTAAGCTCTGAACTTCAGAGCTTTCCAAGAATTTTGTTTACGCATATGAGATAAATGTACATTTTGAAATATCCTAACAGAAGTACTGCAAGTATGATGGAATAATGTTATATGCAGTGTTGTCGTACCTGTATTGGTTCCACGATATTAGAAAGACAAGGTGCGTGAGGCAATATCTTTTATTGGACCAACTTCTGTTGGTGAGAGAGACAAGCAGTTGCGCTTACACAGAGCTCTTCTGCAGGTTTGTGGAAGCTCTGTGTAACCTTGAAAGCTTGTCTCACCAACAGAAATTGGTCCAATAAAAGATATTACCTCACCCACCTTGTCTCTCTAGAATGATGTTATACTGTCTTGTTCAGAAATGAATGCTGAATACATGACCAAAGATATTAGAGATGATCTGACTGGAAAGGAAGTGGGGTTTCAAAATTTGATACTTTTAGAAGCTCTCAGTATTACAGAAATGCAGTGAGATGAGCTATCAACAGCATACGATATAATAGTCAATGGTGGAAAGAAGGGCTACTGACCTTGGTAGAAAAAGAAGAGTGTAATACAATAAAAGGAAATAGAATATTGGAGATCATAGTGGTGAATACTGAAAAAATGAAAAATAGTACCAGAAAGAAACTTCAAGAGCCATAGGCAGAGATACTAACTGTGGATTTCCCCCCCCCCCCACTGTGTACTTTAAAAATAAGAGGGGAAAACAATTTGATTCATCTTGGATTAGCCTCAAAAATTCAGAAAATTGGTCTAAAAATCTCACAAGATTTCTAATACAGTGTGCCCTTGTGGAAAGGAGATGTGAGGACAGTAGTCATTCTCGCTGTACTTTGCTACTGAGCCTGAAAATATAGAGAAGTGGGAGGGGGGGAAAGAGAGATCCAAGCTGACATGGTTGTAACTAAAAGTCATTACTTTCTGAGGGCTGATTTCTAGTCTATGTGAAATGAGTTGATGCTCTGAATGCAGTTACTAGGAAACAAAACTATCATCTGTGTGCATCACAAAAACCACCATAATAATTGGCATTCTTGTTGGCGGTAGGCAGACTAAGGGCTGAATTGGCATGGAGAATGAACTGCATTCATGCGCACTAAGGGGATCCCTCTAGGACAAGACTTGAGGCACATTGTCAGGCTGTTTTTCGGGAGGCTTGTATAGTCACTGCTGGGAGCATCCCTGCCCTGGTCTGTGAATAAACAGAGGTTTTCCATTTCCAGGGCTATCAATCTGGCACCTCTCATGACCACTAAGGGCCAGCTCCAAAGCCCACTGAAGTCAGTGAGCGAGTCCCATGGATTTCAGTGGCTTACGTGTAAATAAATACAAACAGTGCCAGTTTAATTCTCCAAGACATGGATTATAATCAATTGACTAAATACTTCCTGATCTTTCCTGCCAATATAAAACACAGTGGCAAACACAACCACTTTTCTGAATACTGTAGTTCAGTGAGTGCTGTACTTATGCTATACTCCAGTGAGTTATGTAATTGGGCTTCATATGAAAAAAATTAACTCCATTATCAATGCCAGAAACATCTGTTCCTGTATTTTAAAGGCAATGCCTTGGATTAGAAAGGCAAAGCACCAGTTCCAGTCTCCTCAGCAGCTCTGTACTGATTTGCATGTGTGCTGGAATCTGATTAGAAACTTCTTTGCTTCCTCTAGATATTGATTCCTGTGTATTTTAAATAGTCTTCTGATAAAGCAAGATACCTTTTTCATCTACACTGTTCCCAAGAAACCTTTGTCTTTGTCATTGGTCTATCTAAATTGATCTAAGATGACTCACAGGAACCATTTCATTCTTTTCAATCTGTAGCACATTTGATTGCAAATTAAACGTGTTCAATTAGCACTAAATGAAATCGCCAAAGCTTCAACCATGTCTGACACAAGCCAAAGTAGAAAGCAATGCAGTTTTGATCATCAGAAAGATTTGCTGTTCAAACAAGTCCATTTATGCAAACAAATGAAAATAATGTAACAGCTTCATTCAGCAATAATGCTAGTAGTTCACATATTTTCTTCATTTGAAAATGATCTTGCGATTTCTTTTTTCTATTTGCTCCAGCAACTGTTTTCCTGGAGTTTTGGAAAAGACGACGAGCAGTAATTGCTTATGACTGGGACTTGATAGACTGGGAAGAAGAAGAGGTTTGTAGATAATTTACTACTTTAATCTTGCATATAAAAGATTCTGGTTAAAAATCAGCAACCACTTTTTCCTTTGGTTTTATTATCAATTTATCTTTCACATCAGAAGCTAGAAAATAAATCTTATAATTGATCTTTATGCAAGGAGGAGCATTTTCTCCCAAGATGCTTCATCTGGAGCTGTGAAGAAACTTGCTGCAGGCCAAATTGTGCTCTCATTTTTCACCAATGTAAATACAAACTAACTTCACTGAAGTTTGGGGGCATTCTCTGAGTTTATGCCAATGTAGATTCGAAAAGGATCTGGCCTCCATTGTGGTAGAACTAGCAACAATCACACTAAAAGAATCTTTCAGCATGATTTAATTTTTTTTAAAGCAATGACTTGTTAGTCCATAGAAATTCAGATTTAAAAAAATGCAAAAGGTTGACCTGCCTGCCCGCCCTTGAATAACTATACATCAACATCCAGATGAGTTTCCTAAGGTGTTGCTTTGGATAGCTGCTAAGAATACTGATGGGGAACCTCAAAAGGTTTTCACAGCTCCCAGAAGTCTGGCTGCTCATTGTATTATTGCTCAAAGGGCTTGGAGTGAAGCAGCTAAATTCACCCAATGCCCAGTGGAGGAAAATCTACTACGAGAGGAGGCTGGGGAGGTGAAAAATAGCCAGAACCTCCCTTCTGCTGTGGCTGCCACACAGGCATGCAGGGCTCTGATGGCAAGGGAACTAAGGGGGGGGTCGCTATTCAGGAGAAGGGCAGGATGCTAGGAACCTGCAAGGTGGATTTGGAACCCCTGCATGGCCTGGAGCATTGCTGCTCTGGGTTTCCTTGCTCCCAGGCATGTAGGATTCTTTTGTGGGCAGAGTCAGAGAATAGTAGGCGGAGCTATGTTCCTTTCCGCCACGAGGGTTCATTGCCATTGTGGGAGAGCTACAATAGTCATCAGGCTGCATTAATGGTCACAGGTTTCAGAGTAGCAGCCGTGTTAGTCTGTATCCGCAAAAAGAACAGGAGTACTTGTGGCACCTTAGAGACTAACAAATTTATTTCAGCATAAGCTTTCATGGACTACAGCTCACTTCTTCAGATGCATAGAATGGAACACACAGACAGGAGATATTTATACATACAGAGAACATGAAAAGGTGGAAGTATGCATACCAACTGGAAGAGTCCAATCAATTGAGATGAGCTATCGTCAGCAGGAGAAAAAAACCTTTGAAGTGATAATTGAGATGACCCATAGAAGATGTGAGGAGAACTTAACATAGGGAAATAGAATCAATTAGTGTAGTGACCCAACCCTTTCCAGTCTCTGTTTAAACCTAAGTTAATTGTATCTAATTTGCATATTAATTCGAGTTCAGCTCGACTGGGAATGGTTGGGTCATTACACTCCTGTCTGTGTGATCCATTCTATGCATCCAAAGAAGTGAGCTGTAGCCCACGAAAGCTTATGCTGAAATAAATTTGTTAGTCTCTAAGGTGCCACAAGTACTCCTGTTTTTTTAATGGTTACAGTGGCTTGACTGCTATTCTGCTGCCTGTGGGAAAGAATTCCTTCCCCAGGGTCACTTTAGATTTTCCCAGCACAGAACCAGACTTCTCAGCCTAGAGACAGAAATTGTCTCTTTGGGAAGAGGCCACATGATGTTACATTTGCTTATTTGCTGACACGATGGGTTTTCTTTAACACTGGTGGTGGAGGAAATAAGTGAAAAATACAAAGGAAAACAAATGGCTGCTTTGGGCCAAGTGGAGAGCCCCGTGGAATCCCAGCATATAAAGGGGCTGCTAAAGAACTGAAAACAGACTCCTATGCAGCAGGGAGCTTCGCTGGCAGTGCACACAGGCTGTCAGACCAGTCCCAGGATTGCTTTGGGACTGTTACCCATGTGTCTAGAGCAGTGGTGGGCAACCTACGGCCCATCAGGGCAATCTGATCACGGACCGGGAGACATTTTGCTGACATTGACCATCTGCAAGCACTACCCCCCGCAGCTCCCAGTGGCCGCAGTTCGCCATTCCCGTCCAGTCAGAGCTGCGGAGGGGGGGGGGCCGTGCCTGAGGATGGTCAATGTCAACAAAATGTCTCGCAGCCCACAATCAGATTACCCTGATGGGCCGCATGCAGCCCGCAGTCTGCCCACCACTGGTCTAGAGCAGTGGTTCCCAAACTTGGGCCGCCGTTTGTTCAGGGAAAAACCCTGGTGGGCCGGGCCGGTTTGTTTACCTGCTGCGTCTTCAGGTTCGGCTGATCGCGGCTCCCAGTGGCTGCAGTTCGCTGCTCCAGGCCAATGGGAGCTGCTGAAAGCGGCGGCCAGTACGTTCCTTGGCCCCTAGTCTTGCCTCCTACTGGTTAGAAGCCCACACAGATTAGGAGCACAGAAAAGCTGCTGCTGCGGCTAACAGATATTGGACATTAGGCACTCAAGGGGCTGAAGTGCTGAATTTTGATTTGAGGGGTTTAGATTCAAGCCCATCAGGGGTGGAGTCCTCACAATGAAAAGACACTTAAAGAAACTAACAAAACATTGTAACAATACGTTCAAACTGCCTTTCCATGAGCTCTGACACCCCAGTATTGGTCGTTTGTGCATTTCTTACACATGCAGCCCCTTTACAGTTTAACCTGCTTGGATTTGGGATTGGGATTTACTGAGCATTATGGATGTCAGTGGGGCAGCCAGGCCAAATCTGAGTGAGTGGCATTGCAACCTAGTGCATGGAGCAGGTTGCAGGGAGCAAGGAATCAGGACCGGAGCCATCGCTGTTGGGTGAGTGAGGGCATGTTTGCTCTCCAACCCCTGCCTTCCCGAGCCTCCCCAACTGTCTGGGGCTGGAGGAGAGGGCAGAGCTGGGAGACAGCAAGGAGGCTGGGAGAGCTGAGCAGGGGGCTTGGAGGCTGGGAAGGGGAACAGGGGTACTCTCCTATTATGTAGCTTCCTTGCTGAGAGGAGGCATCTGTGTTGTTTTGTGTCCATTTCAGTTAGGACTGACTCCTTCCTTCAAAGGATCTTTGAGAGGCTAAGGCCAGGTCTACACTATAAACTTACATCAGCCTAACTACATTGATCAGGAGTGTGAAAAATTCACTCCCTTGAGCAATGCGGTTATACCAACCTAGCCACCGGTGTAGACAGCAGTGTCAGCAGGAGGGCTTCTCTTGTCATCATAGCTACCGCCTCTTGTGGAGGTGGATTAACTATGCCAACAGGAGAAGCTCTCCCATTGGCATAGCAAGGTGGCACAGCTGCACCATTGCAAGAACAGACCTGCCCTAATTCTCTCCCAGGACAGAGACAACCTGGAGAGCTGGTTTGTGTTTTCTTTTGTTTTGCTGTGTCTGTCTTCCACTGTCACTTAAAGGAGTGATGCCGCATCCTATTGGAATTCCCTATCTACAAGAGGGGGCAAAGCTGGGAGAGCAAGAGCAAGGGGGCTGGCGGGAGCCACTTAATGCAGCTGTGTGGGTGTGTGCTGTTGGGGTCGCCCCTCTCTGGGGCGGCTGGGAGCCAGGCCGCCTCACTACACAAGTCTGGTGAGTCGGCGAATTAGCCTGGTGGGGCAGGAAACAGTCAAGGGCTCAGGCCCTCCAGCAGGGGCTGAGCAAATAGTTCAGTGACTGGTGGCCCTGGATAAGGGCAGGCTGCAAGTGCCCAGTTGGGAGCTCAGGCCCTCAAACAGGGGCTGAGCACAGAGGTCAGTACGAAGCCCAGGCCCTGGGTCAGGGCGGGGCAGCAAACAAACAGTTCAAGAGCAAAGCCCAGGCTCCTGGTCCTGAGCGTTGGGGTGAGGGGGAGACTGCCACCCGTGAGTGGGGGTGGCAGGGGGGACGCAGGCCCGCCCACTCCACTGTGTCCCAGCCCGGGGCCCTGACAGCGGCAGGCAACCTGCTGCTGTGTCGACATCAGCTCTGGGTGTGCCACAGCCAGACTAGGGTTGGCTGCCCCCGGGCTACTTCCGACCTCCCCCTCTAGCAGTACCTGTGTCTGGTCGGCGTCCTCCACGGCATCGAGCACCATGGGCTCCTCGGGGTACTGCACGAGCAGTAAACTGGGCAGCTCCTCTGGGTTCCTTCTTGCTGGTAGGCTTACTAGCTTCTCCAGCGTCTGGTTGGTGTCGGCCTCAGCGGGTATGGCCAGTCCTCGGGGCAGTCACAGGCAGCAGGAGTCTCCTCAGCGGGAGCTAGGGCACCAGCGTCCGGCCTCTCCGGTGGCCAGGCAGCTTCTGAGCCCTGGGGTTCGGCTTTTATATTTCTTGTCCTGCGCCTTGACTTCTGGGGAGCAGGCGCAGGCTCCAGTGGTTCCGCCCACTTTGGCATCCGGAGGGGCTCATCCCTCTCTGGGGCGGCTGGGAGCCAGGCTGCCTCACTACAAGCTGGAAATGAGGGCCAAAGAGAATGTTGCCTGAGTAAGGGGTGAAGAAATTCTGCTAATAGGAACAGCTTTAAATACTGCCCTATATCTAACTTTCCCCACATTCAGAGATAAATCAGTAATAATGAGGCGCAAGATACTTTTTCCAACAGTGAGACACCTCTTGCTAAAACTGGGAGGGTACACAAGCATCTAGCAAGCAGTTTTATTTACAAGTGAGCTTGGAAAAAGGATTAAGTGCAATTTTATTCCCGCTTTGCTGAATTGCTACCGTCTACTATCAAAATCCTAGAAAATTTCCTGGTGTCATCTTTGAAACAATATTGTTTACAGATATACATTTTCAAACACTCTTGTTTATGATAATAACTAACTGGGGAATTTGTTAAATTTTATGGACATAATTCTGTGAATTTAGATGCCTTTTTCTTACATTGATCTGTTTTCCTCATTAAGAGCTGCTGATTTCCCAACTGATTTCCTGATTTAAGTGTCTGGCACTTCACTGATGTATTACTAGAAATAATTTTATGAAAAAAGTGATCTGAAATTTGACCTTGCTTAACTGTATTGTACTTTAAAAATGCTCATTTCTTTTTTAGGAAGAAATACGTCCCCAGTTTGAAGCAAAGTACTCCAAGAAAGAACGGATGAATCCCATATCTGGAAAACCAGAGCCTTATCAAGCATTTGCAGATAAATGCAGCAGACTTATTGTTTCTGCATCTGGAATATTTTTTATGGTTTGAGAATGCTTATTTCCTTTCCAGTTAGAAGAAGGAAAAGTTTAGTTTAAAAATGGCAGAGTAGAAATTTTGGAAAACAGATCATTTGGTTAGTCTGAATAGAGAGGGGGAATTGTAGTTTATACTCTGGTTTAAAGATTGTACTGTCTGTTACAGCCAGGG
The DNA here is from genome assembly GCF_016161935.1 of Mauremys reevesii. Classification (NCBI taxonomy): domain Eukaryota; kingdom Metazoa; phylum Chordata; order Testudines; family Geoemydidae; genus Mauremys; species Mauremys reevesii. The sequence goes on along the minus strand of NC_052623.1, from coordinate 274,964,059 downwards.
TTGAGGCCCCCACCCCTCGCTCCCCTTGTGGATGGTTACCAGTCTGCTATACTGAACACAACCTTTGGATCCCATGTGCTTCTAGCCAGCTGGGTCTGGACAGAGTCAAGACACTGTTTCTACTTTTGGCTTCTCAGGCACACTCCTCAGGTGCAGACTCCCTGTCTGGTCCCCTTCCTGGGGATGTGGGACTCCACATGCAACTGCCCTTAGCCCTGAAACTAGTGCGGTCCCTCAGCAGCAACTTATGCCTGCCCTACTTCCACCGCCCCGAATTGCACCTCTATGAGCACTCCAGTTTTTACTCTTTAGGGATACATAGCAGATTATGTCAGGAACACCAGCTTTGCAAAGGAACTTCTTAAATATGCACTTTACTCTTAGCAGAGGAGAGTACAGATCTAGGCAAAACAACAAACACCTGAACACAACTCCTCTCCCCCCACCCCTCACCCCTGAGTTTTCATCACTTTCGAGAGCCCTTTGGTTTTTGGTCAATGTCCATAGGTGAAGGCCTCTGTTCCCCTTTCTCCAGATGTGTGTGTGTCTTCTCATTCTCGTATTGGAACGATTCCCCTTTCTACAGAGCATTTTACTTTCAAAAGCAATTTCAAGTGCCTTTTTCTGTTTCTGTTCTTCTGCTGGGATTTTCCATGCTGGCAGAGAGTTGTTAAAAATCAATGGCTCTGCCAGTAACAACCAGGATAGAATTATTCAGTGTTGAGGCCCCTTGGTGGTCCTGTTGCAGTTTCCAGGCACACAGTGTTCCTGCCACAACATCGAGGTTCTAAACCACAATGAAGGTTACAATCATAAATGCTATTCATAAAAGGGAATTAATCAATTGACATACAAACAAAATCTTTCAGTAAAAAATACCCATGTGTTAAAAACATAAAAGAGGATTTGTTTTAATTCATGCTAATCAGCATTGTTAATCTGGAGTAGCTCCACCGACTTCAGTAGAGTACTATGGATTTACACTGGTAGAATTGGGATCAGAATCTGTGTGGTATCCAGCAAGCCTACAGCCAGGGACACACTCAGGGAACTGGCTTAGAATGAAAATATGGACTCATTCACAATGATTTAGTTACTGCCTTACAATAAATAAGTAAAAACAGGGCAAATCTCAAAGTCCTCACCCAAGTTTTGCTCGATCCTTATTCATGCAGCATCCCACTGACTTCAGTGAGTTCTGTTGTAGTAAAAACTGAGGTTCAAATCCCTGAAGTCAAAGGCAGTTTTCCTGTGTGACAACTTGAAAATCAGGCCCATTGGCTCTCGTACAGTAACTAGTTCAAATTTGCCTTCTGAAGTACAAGTTTTTTCAGGTTTGTTTTTTTTTCCCCTCAAGGAATTGGCTTGTATAAGAATTTACTAAGGTTGCCTACTGAAAAATGTCATTAGGAAGGCCTATTCTGCTGAATGATTATTTAATGTGATGATGTGATTGGTACTCACTAGGATAACTATTTATTTTTATTATTATGAATTATACCTGTCACTTAAGAGAGACTTTACAAACTAACGTCTTTATGAACTTCAAAGTTCATGACAGGTACTAATTAATCTGTTCAATGTAGGTAAGTAAGTATCAATGTCACTATTTTTAGGTGGGAAAATTGAAGCAGGGAAGTTAAATGATTTGTGCAAGACCATCAGTCAGGTCAGAGCTGAGTCCCTGGTCCCCCTGTTCAGACCCCATGCTCATACCATGCTCACCACTTCATTACATAAGGAAGTCAAAAAGTATGTAATTAGGGCTTGGCAAATGATTAGGGTGGAAATCAGAACCAGGTTTTGCTGAACCTAACCTTTGAGTTCAACAAATACCTTTTAGGTATTGGAATCATGAAAAAGGTGTTGGCATCATGAAATTGTGGTGCTAGGCAAACCCATGCTCTGAGATTGGAACTTGGGAAGCAGAGAGCAACAAGCATCTTCATGTGCCTGGCCATATGCTCCTGTACCCGTCGCAAGGGTCGGATTTGGGATTCACCAAAATATTGTGTTCAATCAGCAGCCAAACAGGGGTGCTGGAACAATTTTTATAGTGGGGGCCCTGAAGGCGGAAACCACGTGTTTGGATTGTTACTATTATTTCAATTATGATATGTATTTTGATATGTTACTATTTCAAGCTAGTTCCAGCACCTATGCAGCCAAAGCCAAATTTCTCCAAATTTGGGCCAACTGTATTTATAGGAAGCACTTTGATTATAAATTATGACTGTTCCTGGCTCTCACATAGTGGTCTGTTGGTGACCTTGAGGAAGTCTTCATCTCTCTGTGTGCCGATTTCCCCATCTACAAAATGGACATAATGGTACTTACTTTATAAAGTGCTTTAAGTTCAGTGGGGAAAAGTGCTTTGTAAGCACTAGGTATTCTGATATTCACCAAAACCAGGAACTGTGTAGAATGCATTGTACATTGACTTTTTATCTTCTCCAGCGGCTTCAATAGCAGAAAATCACCTCTACTTTTCTAACAAAGGCAATGTCTTAAACCTTTTACGATTCCCATCCTTGAAAACTGCTTATAATATGCTCCAATGTCAAACTCAAACTTTCAGGATTTTATAAATGATTATCACTGTGATAGCTAAACACTGTATGGAAACTGGTTAAAAAACAAGACAAAACAGGAAGCCTGCCTCAGGCTAATAAGTGAGTTCTGTGCATGTTTTCAATTTTGTGATGTAGTTGGATAACTTTAAGCTGATAGAGGAACATAAATAAACATTCACACAAATACCCAAAGTGAACCATTATAAAGTCTTTTAATCTGGAAAAGTATTTAAATTGTTCAAAATTTCAGAACAAATTCTCGTAGTTAATTAGACTTAACATTCAACATTTGGACCCTTATTTAAGAAAGCACTTAAGCATATGCTTAAAGTTAAGCATGTGGGTAAGGGCCTTCCTTATTAGAGATGTTTTCCTGAATTGTGGAGTTGAGAGTCTCTCTCCAAAGTATCAATTATTTATTTATTTACTTACTTACTTACATTTACAAATTTACACTGGTGAAAAGTGCTAAAGCAAGTGTAGCAAATTAAGTGTCAGGTCCAAGGTTAGAACCCAAGTACATCGCTACCTCGATATAACAGGAGCCAAAAAAATCTTACCACATTATAGGTGAAACCACGTTGTATCGAACTTGCTTTGATTCACTGAAGTGTGCAGCCTAGCCCCCGCCGGAGCACTGCTTTACCGCGTTATATCTGAATTCGTGTTATATCAGGTCGTGTTATATCAGGGTACAAGTGTATTTTGGTTTTGGAACTTGTGCCTAACCCACTCAGACATAATTCCCCAGCTAAATCATTGAATCAGTTTGTGCCGTAGTCACCCCATTTGGATATGGTGGCTAATGAAATGCCTTGCGCTTACATAGTATTTTTACATATGTAGATCTTAAAGCTCTTTATAAAGTTAGATAGGCATTATTAATCTGGATTTGTAGTTGGATTGCCTACATGGGAAAGTTATTGCACAGTAAACTAGGGTGTGAATTTACTGCGCACATTAGCTATTCTGCACTAACTTCCCCTGTTGACACTCTCATTACACCCTAAAAGTGTCCTCAGCGGTTTAACTTAATATACTTTGAAGTGCCTGGTTTTGCTTCCATTGAAGATTGTGGCAAAACATCCACTAGTGTTAATGGAACTATGAGTGGGACATAACTCCCAGTGATATCAGTGTTAGCAGGTTTGGGCCCAAAACTATCCACAGTAAAAATGATCAGTAAGTTTGCTTAATTACAACTTATTTTCTTCAGATATTGCTGATATAGGTTTTCAAGTAACTTTTATTATCTGGAAAGTCTGAAAGAGTAAGAAAGCTGATCTATAGGGAGAAAAAGAAAATTACACAAGTCAAAGTTTCAAATCAGGATAGTTTTATAATGACGTTTAACTCAAAACTCAGTTAGAGGGTGATTTTAAAGAAAAACTTTGAGGAAATATTCTTCTTTTCTTCCAAAATAAATCTGTCAATTGTTAAGCTAAATCAGTTTTCCAATACAAAGTTATAAAGGCTAACTGAGGACTTCGTAGTGGAGGCTGGCTGTCACCACCTTTTCATAATAGATTAGACACAAGATTATCTTAAAATTCAGGATCTTTCTACCTGCAACTGATCTTATTTTCAGAATGCAACACTTGCATTAAAAAAAAGAAAACACTCCAGAACCCTGTTTGCTGCCCCCTTTCTGAGCTAGGTTACACTAATTCCCATCGAAAATGACCAATTTTTTTTAGGGTTTGTGTCACCAGCTGCTTCCTGCCTTCTTCACTATTGATAATCAGTGCAAATTCATTTGTACACAGGGTGAAGTATTTATATAAAGTTTTTGACCTATGAGAGGTCTTTTAAACTGCAGCTAATACTAACTTCAAATGCTAAACACTTAATCAAATATCTCACGATCTAAAGCCAGCATGAATGTATCTATCTTCCAAATTGCCTTTTTCTTTTTTAAACAAACAGAGTGCTTTGTGCTTTACCTTAGTGAAAAGTTCTTGAAATTATCATTTGGGATGATGTCACTTCTTTTGCCAAAGTCGGAGATCACTTGAAAAATCATGAGGTTTAGATTTAAGTCAGAACTTGGAACTTGGAAGCCTGGATATTCAAGTACTATTTGGCTTTGGCAAAACAAATTCTGGACTGTATTATTTTAGCCTCCCTTCCCCACCTTGTTAATCTTAGAAACAAGCCAAGAATTATTTTCAAAATTGACTTTTTGTTGTTGTTTGTTATTGTTTGAATAGCACAGGCTTCCACTGGGTTAGAAATAGATGGATTTTTAAAAATGAAATATCCTTGAAAAACAGTATCTTAAAATGAGAGAAAAGGATGTTTTGTAAAACTTAAAATAAAAGTAGTTCTGTATGTTTCAGTAAACCCAAACGTCACCAGGTTCTGCTTAGACCTTCATTCACATCCATAAAGAGAAGTGGTTGAATCACAAAGCTAATGGGGCTCCACCTTCCAACTGCCACCCTGAAAATTTCTACTTACTTCGATATCTGGATGCCTTAATATAGTTTGGTTTTGGAGATACCCCTGCAAAGTCAAATGCATTCTGTTGTTACCAACAGTAGTGTCAATGATAAACACACTGCAGGCTCCTTAGAATGTTAGTGCATTGAAATAAGAGTTTTGCCCAATCACTCCACCTACTGGTGAAGATCAATCTTATATTTGTCTTTAATATATTGTCCGGTTAGATTCCCAGTGAGTGATATCTACTTAACATCAAAAGTAAGCTTGTGCTGTCAATTTAAAATCCAGAAATAAAATATCAATATTGTGCTGACTCAAAAATAGCTCTATGGATAATGTTATGATGTTTTCCAAAGTAAAGTGTTAGTGAGATATCCTGGGTAATTTAAGGGAAGGGATGGGGGCTGGGTGGGAATATTTAGGTGATATATATATATTGGATGACATGAAAATCTTTCAGATATGCTGTAGCATTTAGTTGTGCCATCCTAGATTTCCCTATTAGTTTTGCATCAGAAGCAGGAAGTTTGCCAATCAGTGGGATCATTGGATGATTGAGGTGCTAAAAAAACACTCAAGGAAGACGAGGCCGTTGCAGAGAAGCTATATGACTTTTTTGATCAGTCTTCACCGCAAAGTATATGAGGGAGATTCCCAAACCTGAGCCATTCTTTTTAGGTGACAAATCTGAGGAGCAGTCCAGATTGAGGCATCGATAGAGGAGGTTTTGGAACAAATTGATAAACAGTAACAAGTCATCAGGGCCAGATGGTATTCAGCCAAGAATTCAGAGGGAACTCAAATATGAAATTTCAGAACTACTGACTTAACTAAGTTAAGTAACCTAACACTTAAATTAGCTTCTGTACCAGATGACTGACAAATTGGTGAAAACTATAGTAAAGAAGAGCATTATCAGACACATAGATGAACATGATATGTTGAAGAGCCAACACTGCTTTTGTAAAGGTAAATCATGCCTCACTAATCTATTAGAAATCTTTGAGGGGGTCAACAAACATATGGACAGGGATAATCTAGTGGATATAGTGTACTTGGACTTTCAGAAAACCCTTGACATGGTCCCATACCAAAGGCTCGTAAGCAGTCATGGGATATGAGAGAGGGAAGGAATAAATGGTTAGTTTTCAGAATGGAGAGGTAAATAGCAGGGTCCCCCAGGGATCTATATTGGGACCAGTGCTGTTCCACATATTCATAAATTATCTGAAAAAGAAGGTAAACAGGGAGATGGCAAAGTTTGCAGATGATACAAAATTACTCAAGATAAGTAAGTCCAAAGTAGATTGTGAAGAGTTACAAAGGGATCTCACAAAGCTTGGGTGATTGGGCGACAAAATGGCAGATGAAATTCAATGCTGATAAATGCAAACTAGTTCATACTGGAAAACTTAATCCCAACTATACATACAAAATGAGGGGGTCTAATTTAGTTGTTACCACTCAAGAAAGAGATCATGGAGTCATTATGGATAATTCTCTGAAAACATCCAATCAGTATGCAGCAGCAGTCGAAAAAGCTAACCAAATGTTAGGAACCATTAGGAAAGGGATAGATAATAAGACAGAAAATATCATAATGCCACTATATAAATCCATGATAAATATAAATCCACATCTTGGATACTGTGTGCAATTCTGGTCATCGTGTCTCAAAAAAGATATATTAGAATTGGAAAAGGTACAGAGAAAAGCAACAAAAATAATTAAGGGTATAGAACAGTTTCCAGGTGAGGAGAGATTAAAAAGACTGGGACTGTTCAGGTTGGAAAAGAGACGATTAACGGGGGATGTAATAGAAGACTATAAAACCATGAATGTTGTGGAGAAAGTGAATGTAATATTTACCACTTCATATAACTCAAGAACCTGGGATTCACCTGATGAAATTAATAGGCAGCAGGTTTAAAACAAACAAAAAGAAGCACTTCTTCACAGAAAGCAGTTAATGTGTGGAACTCTTTGCCAGGGGATGTTGTGAAGGCCTGAATTGGGACTGGATTACAGGGAATGGCCCATTCAATAATTGCCTTGTTCTGTGCCTTCCCTTTGAAGCATCTGACATTGGCCATTGTCCAAAGACAGGGTACTGGGCTAGACGAACCATTCCTCTGACCTAGTCTGGCCATTCTTATAGTCTTATTGCTCCTAATAATGAAACTGACAAGGTATAAAGATGAGGAGTAGCATGAAACTTGACTGCTAGTTTCTATCTTTAAAAAAAATAAAAAAACCTGTATGTTGGTGAATAAAATGGGGAAATCAGATATTTAAATCCTATTCCTAATACTCTGATTATGGAATTCAGCGTATAAGCCTTTGCCATACTTGAGGAATTGGTGATTGATCCAACCCTAGAGGTTTATTCTTGAAGAAGCTAAAACAGCTTTAAAATGGCTCGTATTGTTAAATTCCTGAATCTGTGAATATGAGTCACATTTCTTCATATTTGTTATGTGGTTGCAATCTTCCCTGAAAGAAACTTACAAATCCTGAATTTAACACCGGGAGCCCTAAGCCAGAAACGATCCTTTGTAACTGTGACATTTGTATGCCTATCAGAACCTTTGAGGCTTAGAGTTAGAATAGAAGAGTTTCTGCTCAAATTTTTAAAATGAGTGGAGACAATTTTAATCACTTTTTTACCATTAGAACAATTTATCTCAGTTGTTTTACTGTCAAACTAATGATTTTTTCTCTTAAATAGTTCTGACTGACCAAACGCCTCTTTAAACATTAAAACCAAAATCCCGAGCCCTCTAAGGGAAGGTGTTGGAAAGTCCATCCCTGTCCCCTAAACCCAGGGCTGTCCAGCCTCAAGTTAGTACCTAGTGTAAATTACAGCAGCCTCAGGACTACTGTGTTTTACTCTGGCTGCCCATCCATTCCAACAGGTAGGGGCCATATGGGCATAGGGATAGCCCCACCTGGGTCTAGAGAAAGGGTGGGTATAGAAGTTTCCAAGGCCATTCTATACCACCTAGGAATCCCCTTGTCCACAGGGCATCGTCCTCTAGCTCACTAGTAAGGTAAGTTTGTGGCTGCTCTTTGCTTCCACAGTGGAAAGAGTAGCTTTAATGGATCAGATGAACTGGTCCTACATGTTCACACACACTTCAACCTCCTTGTCACGTTTCTCTACATATGGCTTATGCCAACCGCTGTTAAATCAATTCTGTAAATAAAAGAATGTGAAAATGGCTTGATATTCTGGGGTAGGGAAGAGGTGTTGATTGTTTTTCCTAATTAACTATGATGTATCACATTTTTGTCAGATTTTAAGAATGCATTCAGGTTGAAGTAATACATGTGGACACACCAAACCTGACTGGTTTCTAGTCAAGAAAATTTAATTACATAATAACATAGCTAAAAAATAGTATATAATGTAGACTGGATGAGATGAGTCACCCATGCTAATAACAAAATGTTTGAGCTGTAGGTGACTGGCTCAAAAGGAACACAAGCTGGTCATGACAGTTTAATGCCCAACTATTCTGTATGATATGTCACAACTGACTTAGTGACCTCAGCTCAACTGCAAAATTTTCTACATCAGACACCTTTTCTAAGTATTATCAAAGATGCCAGGGATGAAATTATCAAAGAGATTGAATTTACCATCCTTAAATATAATCCCTCCAAAATAGTCCAGTGAAGCAGTTTATTAAGGTAGTGTGACGAAACTCTCTGTTGCTTCCTGTGCAGTATTTAACACAGGGTGAAATTCACCCCAGGCAAAGGGGCAGCACAAAAGCCTATGTACCACTTAAATATTCAAAGTATGACTGATGTGAGCCATAAGCCGTGTACTGACCCTCTCCAGAGTGGTGAATTTTATTCAGTGTAAGTGAGGTGGGAAGCTTTGATTTCCAGAGCTAGCAATCAAGCACCATTCACTAACACTGGGAAACAGAAAACAGTTGTGTTTTTCAAGAGAATGATTAAATGTAGACATGATTTTAATCAGATATCAAGTATATTTTATATTATAGGAAACGGAGAGGAAATTAGATATTAATCCAGATGAAACCCCTCTCAGGAAAAAATGATGCATGTTTCAGGACTTGTTTGTTTAAGATAGGTTTATTTTTATAGTCTTGAGAATTTCAGGAAGAAATCAATTCCAATTGTGAGGAATTTCAGGCTTTTCTGTTTTTCCCCACCCCCTTTAGATCTGTGTGGTGATTGCTGCTGTTTTTGGCATTGTTATTTACCGTGTTGTGACTGTCAGCACTTTTGCTGCCTTTAAGTGGGCTTTAATCAGGAATAACTCTCAGGTTGCAACTACAGGGACTGCAGTGTGCATCAACTTTTGCATCATCATGCTACTGAATGTGGTAAGTAGAGATAACCAGGATCCATAAGCAGTGGGTATAATAGGCCAGGATGCTGGGTTATCGGTTTTGGCGGTTTGCATGGGCTGGGCTTCTGCCGGAAGAAGTTTTTGCTTATTATTATGCACCATGCAGGTTCCATGGCAGCTGAGGAGCTGGTATCTGCTACTCAGCTTCCCGGGTTCATCTGCAATCTCCCTGGACTCCACAGAGATTATTGATGAACCTGGAAAGCTGAGTTGCAGATACTGCCTCCTCAGCCACCCTGGAGCCTACATGCCGCATATAAAAAGCTCAGGTTCTTTGGAAAGCCGGGCAGCTTGGGGTCTTGGGAGGGCAGGCACGGCACAGCTGGGGTGGCTCGGAGCTCCTCTGGCCATGTGGGTGGGCGTGTGCTCAGGGCTCCTGTGGCCATGGGTAGGGGGCGGAGATCGGCCCTCCGGCAGACAGGGGTGGGGTCCACCCACTGCCCATGCTAGGATCTAAAGCAAAGTGCGTACAGGCACTTGATCTATATGTGCCCCAGTCTGCATGCTCCTGAATGCTCTCAGTTGCTACTGACTTTAATGGGAGTTGAGGGTGCTTGTTGGGTTTGACACTTAGTACCTACCATACTTGTGTAATTGGCTTCAAAATTCACTTAAATTTCACAATACGTATTTGAAAAGGTCTACAAATTATATTATTTTAAAAGGACATATTCAAGCCTACTTGATTCAGATTTCTCCTATGCGTTATTTCTTCTATTTGTCTGAAAATTGCAAGTAATTCTTTAAATATAAACTATTTTGTTTAAAAAAGCAGTGTTCTTTTTTAATATAGGGGCCAAACTTGCTCCTCTCTTATTCACAGCAGAATTTTCCCCTTAGGGATAGATATATACAGATTCTCTTTCTACATGAGAGCACTTACTTGCATTGAAAACGTCACAGGGAGGGATTGACATTGAGTGGCTGTGAACTGTTCCATTAGTTACTTCTAATGCTAAAAGCATGCCTGTCACTGCATTCTAAGAGAGAATTCTGGGAGGGTGGATTGAGTCTGGCTTGTGAGTCTGATTGGGCCTGGGATAAAGGGATTCCAAGGCCATCTGTTCCTAGGTGGTTAAAGTTCCAGTGGGGTAGATCACAATGGGTTGGGTAGGTAAAGGGTGAGTTTTCCCATCCTCTAAGGTGAGAGAGTTCTGTTGGTTTCCCAGGTGCTTCTGACTATCCATGTAGCAGTGATTGTTGGATGTGTTTTTCTGTCACCTGCTCTTGGCAAGATGGTTGCATCCTTTTCCTTTAGATGCAAATGTTGCTGGTTACCCATGTCATTGCCACCTCGAGGTTGTGTTATTGCAAACACTTCACAAACAGCTACATCTTCAAGCCATCCAAAAATTGCAGCTAATTCAGAATGTCTTGCCCCACTTAGTAAGTGGAGTGTCTTGCGTAAGTGTATTATTCCTTAGCTCCATGAGCTACACTGACTCCTCAATTAGGCCTTGTCTACACTACAGGGAAAAGTCAATCTAAGCTACGCAATTTAAGTTACATGAATAGCATAACTCAAGTCGATGTAGCTTAGATCTACTTGCCATGGGGTCCATACTACACAATGTCGACAGGAGATGCTCTGCCATTGACTCCCCTGACTCTTCTCAATCCGCCGGCGTAGAAGAGTCGACGGGAGAGCGATCTGCAGTCGATTTAGCGAGTCTTTGCTAGACCCACTAAAATTGACCGCTGATGCATCTATCACCATGCATCAATCCCCCGGTAAGCGTAGACAAGCCTTTAGTTTCCGTGTGATGTATAAGATGTTAATTCCAACCAATTCATGTATAAATGCTGCCTACTAGAGAGACCACTTCACTTCCTATGTGATACTGAATTATTTGCAGTCATCTGAGATATTCAAACTAACAGCCCCAGTTTACATTCAAAGTGGCTGTGAGAAGCCATCACCACAGGAACTCCCTTTTCCTCCTTTGCACACTCAAGCCTGCATTTGATGTCCTTTAGGACAAGTTGAAAGATTTGTCTGGTTTCCCATGCATTTCCCAAGGGAGAGAAAGGGGAGAGTTGATTGAGAAATTGGAAAAGGATAGGATAGAGACCAATAGTGAGTTGAAAAGTTGGTTTGAGGACTCTGTTTGTAAACGTTTTTAATATATTTTGTGTAAAATCTGTAGCTTTTAATTTTTTATTTTTTTAAAGTATGCCTAGATCATGTGATGGGCATTATGAAGAATAAACATAAGTCAGCGTATACCTCTGTCAGCAAAGAACTCACCGCCAATCTTCCAAACATGTGTGCACTGAGGCAGCAATGAAACAACTCAGAACAGAAGTAGATTACACTTTCTAGCTCCCAAAGACTTCTACTGTTAAGGGGAAAAAATTAAAATAATGGAAAAAAGCCATGAATAGGTTCCTTGTTGATTTTTTTTTCTGACCTATCAAGTGGAGTATTGCAAGAAAAACTTCTTAAACCTTACAGCTACTAACTAAAGCATGACCATGAAACATCTTTTACGGAGGTGGTGAGGTTTTGAACTTAACCTTTTGCTTTCCACACTGAATTACAATAGGCAATGGGTTACAATAGGCAACTAATGGAGATCTTCTAAAATACTAACAGCTTCTGGATCCCATGAGTGATCAGATGGTTGAGTCCTATACAAGCTGTGAGCACATCAAAATGAAGAAAAGTCACATGGGGCAAGCAAAGAGAGATTAATATAAACAGAACTTGAGGTGAGAAGAGACAAAAGATGTTTAGAACACTCTGGGAATCCCTGTAAGACAACATGGACTGCAGCCAAAGACTCTAATACAATTTCACAACCTGTCTGATATAAGCATCAGGGGAAAGCTCTGGGTCAATCAGCTTCTAGGTTGGATGCTTTGAGAGCTGGATGGATAATATAATTACGCATTCATCTTGACAAGATTCGATGACATTCAAACTGACTGTCTCCCAGTTAATCATGCAGACTGCACCGAGAGCAATCACAAACTTCATCTTGGATAGTAAAGCCTGTTCATACCGATAATATCACCCAAGGAAATATGAATCCTGAATAAAACGGGATCCTAAATGAAGCCCTTTGAGATTTGTAATAATAAACTGTAGCTGCAGAAAAACAGTTCCAGACATCGTTAACAGAATCGCAAACACTGTCTGTCTGATCCAGGAGGAACAACAACAAAATATAATATTTGCACACAGACATGCAGGTCATTGACGATCTGTAAATGGGCACTCTCCATGCCAGGATCAGGGTATCAAACACACAGCCCTTTAGCACTTGTATATTCTCCATAGGGAGGTAATTTTAAAGCTGGGAAGAGACCACCTTTTCAATTATTTAAAACAAAAATAGGATTCAAATCATCACTGTCTATTTCAGACAAGGCAGAAAGCTCTACAGGAGAAATGTTGTTAATAGCTATAACAGAATTTCAAATTACTTGAGTTCCTAAGCAGCTGCTTTAATACATAGCCTGCGTATAACTCACTAAACCTTAGCAACAGTTTATAAAGTAAATTGTAGAAAAAGGAATTGGAAACTAAGGGCCCAATCCTGAAAGATGGTGAGCTCTTTGAAGAGGTGTTGTGTCCCCTCAGCTCCCATTAATGTCTATAGGAATTGAGGACACTCAACCCCATGCAGGATTCGGCCCCAGATCAGCAGAAGGGGTAATACCATTTGAAGGAAATGGATGCAGTGATTTAGTTTTATAATAAAAATGAATACTGTGCATTTACATAGTATGTTGTATGTTCACCACTGCATAAATGCTAACTCATGTGACAGCTTCTCTATTAAATAAGTTAGCAATCTTTCAGAGGAATCTGAGACCATGATTCCTGCTATCATAGACGAGTGCCAATAAAGATTTAGAAGAACATCAGTGGTTCTGAATAAAGAAATGCATTTGGCAACAGTGATGTTCTCTGAGCTCCTATGTCTCTCTCCCAAAGAGAGAAAGACAAGGTCTGTTTTTGTTAGGACTAATTTGCTTGTTAAGTTTTCTATAATTTCCCTTGCATTTGCAGAATTAAATGATTTTTGACAGACGGAATGCAGTGCTAAACTTTTCATTAAAATCCACACACTTTTCAGTTTCAGTGTCAAAGATTTTCAAGGTATAAATTAGTGGGTTTAGTCAGGTGTAGGAGAGCACATGGTCTAATTAATATGGCATTGGTCTGGGAATGAAGAAACCTGCGTTTTATTCCTGGCTCTGCCAATTGCCTGGTTTCTGACTTGTTTTAATTTAGATGGAATTAAGGGCCCAAAGAGTCAAAGGTATTAACAAGAGCCTCTCACTGTCCAACATTAAACAGTGTCAAACAAGTTTCAGGGTTAGCTTTACAGAGACGTCAGCATGCTTGCTACTGTGGCAAATGCTCCCATTAAAAGTCCTTTTACTAAAAGATACAGAAAAAGAAAAAAAACCACACAGGTGTTTAAGCATTTGAAATGTAAAGTGTTAAGTGAGGCTGTCACTTGAACTACATCCCTTGTTCCCTTTAGCTGTAGAGTCTTTAAAAGGAGAAGAAAAAATAAAAACCCTTGTTTGACAGTCTGTTAGCTGGTTTTGAAGATGGTAGTAACTGTCCTTTTCGGAAAAAGAGAAGAAGTTAGTTGAGATGGCTGGAGCTGTTGTTTCTGTTGTTAAAGTCTGATCCCGTTTCCTAGAAGGCAAAACAGGACGGACACACACACACACACAGAAAGAGAACAACAACAAAGATTTAAAAATGCAGCCTCTGTTTCTGGTGTTGACTCTCATATTCAGCCTCGTGTTGGAAGAAAACAGGCCCAGCACACAGTTTTATCAGCCACTCCAAGATCTGCAAACTCATTCCAGCATCAGGCTGTTTAGGGCACTGCACTTAGATGCCTTTCTGGTCACTGGCTTACAGCAGTGTTGCAAAATATATAGTCTTGGAGAGCCTTACCAGGCAGAAGGAGACAGGTAGGAAAAGGAGAAATAAGTTAGTTAGAGAAGGGAAAGGACATGCTGAATGGATGTGGGTGTCTGACAAAGTCTCTCATCCCAGGTAGTGTTGGATTTAGCCAAAGCCGTTGGAGGAGGTGGTGTCATCTGGGTCCTTCTCGCTCTCTGGCCTGGTCAGGTTAGGCCATCTCTTAAGATTAGGAAGAAGAAAGTCTGTTGGTGAGATCCAAGGAAATGGAGGGGGTGGCAGCCATGATGGTGACGCTTCCTCCTTCCCCTTCTCTTTGTCTTTGTCAGCCAGCAACACAGTACCCAGTGTCCCCCCCAAAAAAAGTCCCTTTGAGCATCCCAAAAGGGGAGTGATGGGTGGAATAGCTTGTCCTCTCATTATTTTGTCCACCAACTGACACACCAATTTTGGTTCACTGATTTTTGGTTCCACACTTTTCTTGTTTACCAAGTGTGATCTTACCAAAGTCCTTGAGTGATATCACTCAGCCTTTTTGTTTGGACAAGTTCAGTCTGTCTCTCTCACTTTTAAACCTTTTCCCATCAGTATTTGTTAAATTGATAATTAAGGGTAAATTTGTAGACCCAGTTGTCGTAACAGACCTTGGACAAATTACTTAAGCTTTCTGCACCACATCTGTACAAGGGGATAATGATAACTCTCCTCCTTTGTAAAGTGCATCTATGGATGAAAGGCACCACATAAGAGCTAAGTAATTTTACTTAGTAGTATCACAATGCCAACAAATTTTACCAAACGATGATCAGAATCTCAGTTTTAAAATGGAATAATAGTTATTCATCCTAGAAAACAGATCTATATTGTTAATGATGTTAAATTGAGCTGGTCACATTTTTCAGAAGTTGTTTCTTATTTGTTGCAGTTGTATGAAAAAGTTGCTCTTCTTCTGACAAATTTAGGTAAGTGGTGATAAATATAAAACTGAAATACTATTTTATTGATTTTTGTTTATACTTCAGCTCTCGCTTCATTCTAAATACTGAGTGTCAGGTTTCAGAGTGGTAGCTGTGTTAGTCTGTATCAGCAAAAAGAACGAGGAGTCCTTGTGGCACCTTGGAGACTAACAAATTTATTTGGGCATAAGCTTTTGTGAGCTAGAACCCACTTCATCAGACTGACCTCACACTTGGTAAGGCAACTCACATCTTTTCATGCATTTATAGCTGCTCCTGTATTTTCCACTCCATGCATCTGATGAAGTGGGTGCTAGCCCACAAAAGCTTATGCTCAAATTTGTTAGTCTCCAAGGTGCCACAAGGACTCCTCGTTGTTAATACTGAGTGTGAAATCCTAGCTCCATTGAAGCCAACTGGAGTTTTGCCATTGACTTCACTAGGTGAAGGATTTCTCCCTGAATCAGTATCCCTGTCATATTTGCAAAATGCTGTGTAAGCGGGCGGTACTCACCCCTGCCGCGCCTCCTGCTGGTTGGTCACGGAATTTGCTCTCAGTCCAGCCCTGGAGCGCCCTCGGCAGGCTGGTGACCCGCCTGTTCTCTGGCCCCGGCGTCCCTCCCTGGACCCGGTGCCCCCTATCTATAATTGGGTCTCCCCCTCCTAGGGGAACCCCACGCTACTATCCCCGCCTTGCCTCAGTAGTGGCTACTGACAGTCATGGTCTAGCCCCACACCCTGGGGCAGACTGCAGTATCAGCCTACTCATCACAGGCAATAGGGGGTTTGGACCTGCTGCCTTGTCCTACCCCTGGGCTGCCCTCTGCAACCCCCAGTACCCGTTAGCCCAAAGCTAGGCCGCAGCCTGGGGCTTTCCAGGCTGGAGCTTCCCCAGCTCCTCAGCCTGTTCCCAGCCCTGCTTCACCCAGGTACTCTAGCCTCAGCCTCTAGGCAGCCAGGCCCATCTCTCTCTGGAGCCAGAGAGAGACTCTGTCTGGGCTCTGGCTTCCCTGCTTCTTATAAGGCCCTGCTCCTCAGTTTGGGGCGTGGCTCCCAGCTGCAGCCACTTCCCCACTCAGCCCAGCTCTGTCAGGCCACTTTTAACCCCTTAAAACCCCGGAGCAGGGTCCACCCTGCTACATGCTGCCTAGATTAAAATAATGCATGTTTTTAAAATATTGTACTGTGTTTCTAACACGTTTATAACTGTGTTTATAGTTTTTCAAAATATCTATCAATACGACATTTAATTTCAAGTCTCACCTTAAAACCTGCTTGTTGCCTAATAACAAGAAAATTGCTCTCTCTTCCCCAGGGCTGGCTCTAGACCCCAGTGCGCTAGGCGCGCGCTTGGGGCAGCATGCCGCCGGGAGGGCGGCAGGCGGCTCCGGTGGAACTCCCGCAGGCATGCCTGTGGAGGGTCCGCTGGTCCCGTGGCTCTGGTGGACCTCCTGCAGCCGTGCCTACGGAGAGTCCGGTCGTCCGGCGGCGTGCCTGCGGATGCTCCACCGGAGCCACGGGACCAGCAGACCCTCCGCAGGCATGTCTGCAGGAGGTCCACCGGAGCCGCGGGACCAGCAGACCCTCCGCAGGCACGTCTGCAGGAGGTCCACCAGAGCCGCGGGACCGGCGACCGGCAGAGCGCCCCCCACAGCGTGCCGCCCTGCTTGGGGCAGCGCAATTGCTAGAGCCGCCCCTGCTCTTCCCTGTCCTCTCCCAGCTACATCCAGCCTGATTCCTATCTGAGCTTTAATTCGTAGATACTATAGAAATGAAGCTCTGATCTGAGATGCTGCAGCTGGAAGAGGAAAAAGGAAATCTCCGTTTTCAGTATTAACTATTATTTTATTACATAACTGTGCATGGTGCTTTACAGACAAATTAAAGTCATGGGGCCAGATCCGTAACTTGTGTAGCCTGTCAGAGCTCAGTTGAAGCCCATGGAGCTATGACAGTTTACACCTGCTGAAGATCTGGCCCATGATTCCTGTCCTAAATATCTTAAATGCTAAGGACTCAGCTAAGCATATGCTCACCATCAAGGCTGTCTCCAGGCACCAGCTTCCCAAGCAGGTGCTTTTGGCAGCAATCTGCAAGGGGCGACAGTCCCTGTGTTTTTGCCACCAAGTAGCTCACTGAATTGCCGCTGCTGACGGCGGGGGCAGTCCATGTGCCTTTAGGGGGCAGGAGGCGCGTTTCCGCGGCGGCGGCGATTCGGTGGCAGCTTCTGTCTTCAGCTGCCGCGGAAATGCGCATGCTGCCCTAAGGGCACACGGACTGCCCCGGCCTTCTGCAGCGCTGTTTGGGACGGCAAAAAGAGCAGAGCCGGCCCTGCTTACCGTAGGGCCTGATTTTCAGAGATGTTGCCTACCCACAACTTCTATCAGCTTCAGCTAGTATTATGGGCACTCAGCCCTTCTCAAAATCTGGCCCATAGTGTGTATTACTGTGAGTACTCCTATTGAAGTCTATGGGGCTACTCAAAATGGTAAATACCATGCCCATTACTGGCAAGCATTTGCAGGGGTGGGCCATTGTGTAGATATAGCACAAGTGTTGACTGTTTTAAATATAGTCTTGAGCACTGCTCAGAATGGGAATCAAGGGTCCGGATATTGTGGCTCAAGCTCCCCCCTTTCTTATAATCTGTAATCTTGCATAGCCAGCTATAAAACGTCAGATGAGGTTTGTAAGAGTTTTTACAAACCCGCTTGCCGTGGATTATTTTTTTTATACAAATTCTACTGTCATCTTATAAGTTGAGACCACAGGCAGCTTTGCCAGCTCTAAAAAGTGCCTGCAGTCCTCAGTGTAGTAAAACTGCTAATCTGATTAAACCTCTCAAACCCTGTTTTCTTTATTCACAGAGCAGCCTCGGACTGAGTCTGAGTGGGAGAACAGCTTCACTTTGAAAATGTTTCTTTTCCAGTTTGTCAATCTGAACAGCTCTACCTTTTATATAGCATTCTTCTTGGGAAGGTAAGAATGAGTATCTGCTCAGTCTTTGTGCTTGCGATAGAGAGCAAAGAAGGAAATGATATTGCCATTAATGAAACAAAATGGGCCCATATGGTCATGCTTGCTCAATTGCCAAGTCCAAGTTAGCAAAGGAAAAAAAGGTTAAATTTAGATTTTCCTTTAAAAAGATTAGAAACAGAATATACAGTTCCCATTCTCAGACATTTCCTTAATACTAAGTTCTAAAAATTCCACTGCAGAGAACTGATGTCTTCAGCTGATAAGACATTTGCAGGTCACTTTGCTCTGCTTTGTATATGTATAATTTGTACAGATAGAAGAAGAACTTAATCTTTTGTCATTTCGTCTCTATCCCCTGAAATCTAAGTAACTTTTGGTTCACCTGATGTATACTTTGGCCAGTTTGCAGCAAATTCATAATTACTACAAGTGATGGAATTTGCTTTTTTGCTGAAAATAAGAGAAATCTTTGCATGTCTGTTCCTGTTTGTTCCCCACAGAAATCAGAAAGGCATGTGAGCAGATTTGATTGACCCATTAGTATGAGTTGTTTGCATCTGGATATCTGAGCGAATCATTTGAGTGAATACACAGTGTAACTGTGAAAAATTTGCACCCTGGGTGAAAACATGTTTTCACTGGATTCACAGAAAGTATGACACCAAGTTTTTCATTATGTCAAAAGGAAGTGGACCAGGCAGGGTTTTTGCATTTCATGGACTCTTCCAGCCAGTAATAACACATTCTAGAGCAGTTTGAAACAGAGCTTCAAAGCAAAATTTTCTTGACAGTGTTACTCAGTCTTGATATTCTGCTCTTCCCCCCTGCTGAAGATCAGAGAATGAACTATCCAGTATTAGAATGTAGGCATTTAGCTAAAGCACAGATGAAAATTTGCTTAGCTCTTAACATAAATGATATTAGCGATCCTTCAAATCATTCTGCATAATTACATCTTTAATATTTAAATCAATCCTGTTTGGGGGAAATGGAGTTAAAACAACTATGTTGAGCTTTTTCCTAAGATTCTGATCAGAGATCTAGTAAGAAATAGCTGATGTTTGCTCTTATGTTGAAGATTTACAGGACACCCTGGTGCCTACTTGAGGCTGATAAACAGGTGGAGACTGGAAGAGGTGAGTATTCTGTAACTCTCAGGCTTTTAGGGGCAAATTCTGCATACGTTGTACAATCTGATTGAAGCCCATGGATGGCACAGGATATGAGCAAGGGCAGACTCTGGCCCCCTGCTTAGGTTATTTTGAATGTATCATTGAGTTTCCAGGAGCTCTCTGACACGTCACCATTGATTGAATTCCTCTTCACCTGCTTCAAAAAGACATTTCCTTATTGATAACATGTTTTTTAAACCTTAACTTTTGGGGACTATGTATCATATTTGGGTGACATTAATATATGTCCTCAACTTGATTTCTTTTTTTTTTAAATCATAGAAACAAATATCAGACACTTTCTATTGTTCATCCTCAATATGAATCAATTAAGATATGAATCTGGGTCCTTTTCCACTCAGTCAAAAAATTATGAGGTCTAGTTCTTGTTGCATTACTGATCTGAAGCCTCGAATTTGAAGCAAACTAAATCCACTCAAAAAAAAAAATCAAAGCAACTGAGCAAGCTTCCCGGAAGTAATAGTAATCAATGCTTACAGAATATAATGGTGAGGCATGAGAGGGTCTGGCTTTACAATTCATGCAAAAAAAAATCTAATTTTTTAATAAATATATTCAGGATTCAAAAATCGCTGATGGATATTGTAAATGAACAGTTGGCAGCCTGTAAATAAGTCAGTATCTAACATTAATTTTGGTCACCCAAGTCACATGGTTTTGTCCCTGTTTTTTAGCTGAATGACAAACATTTTCACACATGAATGACAAATGGCAAATCTTGAGTCACAGGTTGCATGCTGGCAGAATGAATTCATGATCACTTCCAGATCCCACACCCACTGGCCTTAACAGAGTTTATCCAAATACTTGTGAATAATGAATAGCATGATCCTACAATTGACAACACATGTTCTTAATGCAAGTTGCTTATTCATTCATTAGGGTTTTTTTTATTATTATTATTTGAGCAGCTGTACAGTCCAGGGAACAAAAAAAGTCATAGGTGGACAGATGGAAAGTCAATGTTCTCCAAAATGTAGCCAAAGCAAAATTGTGTGTGTGTTTGAAATAAGTGAGCTAGCTGATATATTCCTTGATAGTTCAGCAAATGCCTCTCTCAAGTTGGGCTGCAAAAGACAATGTCCGGCAAAAAGTATTATTCTTTCCAATATAGGGAGCCCATTCATATCAACTATATCTATGACAGACCTTATTTAGGATTTAGTCTAGATGACCCTTGCAGTTCCTTCTATCCCTATAGTTCTATGATTCTATATGCACATGGTAAGAATATAATATCGAGATATACATCAAAAACAACTTCTGACCAGCCTTTAACTGAAACCAAGGGTAAGGACATTGTCCTGCTGAGATCCCCTTGTGCAAAATCAGTGGCCAAATTCAGGCCTATTGGAAGCAAGTGAAACACCATTGACTTTGATAGAGTTGCTCCAGCTTACCCTAGGGCTGAGTTTACTCATGTGACTAACTCCTGTCAAAATATAAAGATTATGTTAAACCAAAAGAGGGATTATCTACTTTCTCTGTTTACTATTTGCCAACCATGTTGACTCAAGGTAGACTTCAGTGAAGTCTAGGGAAATTTCAGCTCATTGTACAATGGAAAACAGTTCCCATCAGAAGGTCACCATACGAATTATTGTGAAGTTTTTCTCTACTAAAATGAAACCGGGACTATTTCTGTATCAGAGAATTATTCTGGTCTGTCTATACTGCGCACAATGTCCACTGATTTGGCTTTGATACCCCTGTTTATGTCAGGATAGTAAATGGTGCAAAATGTTGGTCTGAGGACAGTAAGGGCTAATCAGTGCAGCAAGTTCTCAGATCTCCCTGCTTCTTACAATGATTGATTAAAGTATATGGAGCTACACCAGTTTACGTCCAGCCCAAGTCAAACCCAAATCACTCCAGATTGAACCAGATACTCAGGAAGAAAAACTGGCAAGATGACATTTGATGTCCAGAGTCTTAAATATCTCATAACAAGACAATAACTTTAAGGGATCCATTGAGTCAAATACTAAATAAATAATAAATAATAATAAATGTACAAATACTGCATTTTAGGAGTAAACTAACTGCCTGAGGTGTCAACAGGAATTTCATCCCCATTCCTTACAACATACGCTGCCTGATCCAAAACCTACTGAAGTCCATAGAAAAACTCCTATTCTTATAGGCTTTCCATCAGACCCATACAGAATTACACTGTGGGCTATTGTGGCCACTGGGTTGCCTTCATCCTAAGCATCTGGTTCTGGCCAAGCAGCATGCTAGAGACTGGACTTAAAGGACTAGTGATGTGACTTACCTTCTCCTTTGGGTTTACATTAAAATAGTAAAAATGAAAGTTCCTTTAAAAGTTTTATAAACTACTATACATTCATTTAATCCTTTTGGATTTGCAGAAATTAATCTGTTTCTTTAAACCACTCTTTTTTTTTTATTTACTCTGCAGTGCCACCCTAGTGGATGCCTTATTGATCTCTGTATGCAAATGGGTATTATAATGGTGCTAAAGCAGACCTGGAATAATTTCATGGAACTGGGCTACCCGTAAGTAAATATACTGCTGCCTACCTTTACAAAGGTCACCAAAAAAAATATTATTTTCATTATTACCTTCTGATTTTCTTAAATGGGAGAAGAATACAACAGTAATTATAGTATCACACCTAAACACAGTGGAGAACTCTTCTCAGATTTTTCCAGATAGTGTTATTTACATAGAACAAAGTCTACAGAAATGAAAATAATATATATAGATAGATAGATAGGATATACACACACACATTATTAGAAAATATTTCATTTTCTGAAGTTGTGGTACTTTCCAATTTAAAAAAATCTGTTTCTGTACCACTGCTCTATTCCCTACACTGAAATGTTAGATACGTGCTTTTTAGTCTATACCAGTAAGTTCTAATTAGATTTCTTCTTGTTGAATGACATGGGATACCTGCAAGGAGCGGTGTGAGCCAGAAAAAGTGAACTGCTGGCACATAGACAGTCAAAAATGTGCAAGTAGACAAATTACTGACCTGGCCACGTTTACTGACAATGTATACAGTAACACTAGGCTTTGTTCAAGCTAAAAGGGACTACTGTTATTTCATTTAATGGTGCATGGGTTTAATATTTAATAGATTGCTATAGACAATTGGCAATACAGATCAGTGGAGTGGCAGGCCACTGGGGGCAAATTAGCACTGTAAATATTTTGTTTGGCCGATGTACATAGCAGAGGGGCATTGCTGGCATATGATGGCATATATTACATTGGTGGACGTGCAGGTGAATGAACCGGTGATGGTGTGGCTGATCTGGTTAGGTCCTGTGATGCTGTTGCTGGTGTAGATATGTGGGCAGAGTTGGCATCGAGGTTTGTTGCATGGGTTGGTTCCTGAGCTAGAGTTACTATGGTGCGGTGTGCAGTTGCTGGTGAGAATATGCTTCAAGTTGGCAGGTTGTCTGTGGGCGAGGACTGGCCTGCCACCCAAGGCCTGTGAAAGTGTGGGATCATTGTCCAGGATGGGTTGTAGATCCCTGATGATGCGTTGGAGGGGTTTGAACTGGGGACTGTATGTGATGGCCAGTGGAGTCCTGTTGGTTTCTTTCTTGGGTTTGTCTTGCAGTAGGAGGCTTCTGGGTACACATCTGGCTCTGTTGATCTGTTTCCTTATTTCCTCGTGTGGGTACTGTAGTCTTGAGAATGCTTGGTGGAGATTTTCTAGGTGTTGGTCTCTGTCTGCGGGGTTAGAGCAGATACGGTTGTACCTCAGTGCTTGGCTGTAGACAATGGATCTTGTGGTGTGTCCGGGATGGAAGCTGGAGGCATGAAGGTAGGCATAGCGGTCGGTAGGCTTTCGGTATAGGGTGGCGTTAATGTGACCACCACTTATTTGCACCGTGGTGTCTAGGAAGTGGACCTCCCGTGTAGATAGGTCCAGGCTGAGGTTGATGGAGGGGTGGAAGCTGTTGAAATCATGGTGGAATTTTTCCAGAGTCTCCTTCCCATGGGTCCAGATGAAGATGTCATCAATGTAGCGTAGGTAGAGAAGGGGCGTGAGTGGACGGGAGCTGAGGAAGCGTTGTTCCAGGTCGGCCATAAAAATATTGGCATATTGTGGGGCCATGCGGGTGCCCATAGCGGTGCCACTGATCTGGAGATATATATTGTCATTAAATTTGAAATAGTTGTGTGTGAGGATAAAGGCACAGAGCTCAGCAACCAGTTGTGCTGTGGCATCATCAGGAATACTGTTCTTGACAGCTTGTATTCCATCAGTGTGTGGGATGTTTGTGTAGAGAGCCTCTACATCCATGGTGGCTAGGATGGTGTTTTCTGGAAGGTCACCAATGCATTGTAGTTTCCTCAGGAAATCAGTGGTGTCACGGAGATAGCTGGGAGTGCTGGTAACATAGGGTCTGAGTAGAGAGTCCACATATCCAGACAGTCCTTCAGTGAGAGTTCCAATGCCAGAGATGATGGGGTGTCCAGGATTTCCGGGTTTGTGAATCTTGGGTAGTAGATAAAATAACCCTGGTCGGGGTTCTAAGGGTATGTTGATTTGTTCCGGTGTTAGTGTAGGGAGTGTCCTGAGTAGATGGTGCAGTTTCTTAGTGTATTCCTCAGTGGGATCTGAGGGAAGTAGCCTGTAAAATTTGGTATTGGAGAGTTGTCTGGCAACCTCCTTTTGGTAGTCAGACCTGTTCATGATGACAACAGCACCTCCTTTATCAGCCTCCTTGATTATAATGTCAGGATGGTTTCTGAGGCTGTGGATGGCATTGCGTTCTGCACGACTTAGGTTGTGAGGTAAGCGATGTTGTTTTTCCACAATTTCTGCCTGTGCACGTCGGCGGAAGCATTCAATGTGTAGGTCCAGACTGTCATTTCGACCCTCAGGAGGAGTCTATGTGGAGTTCTTCTTCTTGTGCTGTTGGTGGGAGGGTAACTGTGTATCAGTGCGCTGTTCAGTGTTGTCCTGGAAGTAGTCTTTGAGTCAGAGACGGCGAAAGTAGGCTTCCAGATCGCCGCAGAACTGTATCATGTTGGTTGGGGTGGCAGGGCAGAAAGAGAGTCCCCGAGATAGGACAGACTGTTCTTCTGGGCTGAGTGTGTGACTGGATAGATTGACGATATTGCTGGGTGGGTTAGGGGTATCACGGTTGTGGCCCCATGTGGCAGGTAGGAGTTTAGACAGCTTACAGTCCTTTTTCCTTTTTAGAGAGGTGAAGTGAGTAATGTAGATCTCCTGTCTTATTTTAGTGAAGTCCGTTTGTATGGAAGTTTGGTTATTGATGAGAGTCTCTAGGTTGGAGAGCTCTTTTTTGATGTTTTCCTGTTTGCTGTATAGGATGCTGATCAGGTGGTTCCTCAGTTTCTTAGATAGAGTACGGCATAATCTCTCACTGTGGTCTGTGTAGTATGTAGATAGCAGTGGATTTTTTACCTTTAGTCCATTAGGTATGATGTCCATCCGTTTACAGTTGGAAAGGAAGATGATATCCGTCTGTATTTGTGCAAGTTTCTTCATGAGGTTGATGGATTTCCACTCCATACGGCTAAATGCAGTGCCTTGCATGGTGTCAAGTATCAGAGGGGTAGCCGTGTTAGTCTGTAGTCTGTAGAAGCAGCAAAGAATCCTGTGGCACCTTATAGACTAACAGACGTTTTGCAGCATGAGCTTTCGTGGGTGAATACCCACTTCTTCGGATGCAAGCAGTGGAAATTTCCAGGGGCAGGTGTATGCAAGCAAGAAGCAAGCTAGAGATAACGAGGTTAGATCAATCAGGGAGGATGAGGCCCTGTTCCAGCAGCTGAGGTGTGAAAACCAAGGGAGGAGAAACTGGTTCTGTAATGCCCCTCTGCTATGTACATCGGCCAAACTGGACAGTCTCTAAGGAAAAGGATAAATGGACACAAATCAGACATTAGGAATGGCAATATACAAAAACCTGTAGGAGAACACTTCAACCTCCCTGGCCACACAATAGCAGATTTTAAGGTGGCCATCCTACAGCAAAAAAACTTTAGGACCAGACTTCAAAGAGAAACTGCTGAGCTCCAGTTCATCTGTAAATTTAACACCATCAGCTCAGGACTAAACAAAGACTGTGAATGGCTTGCCAATTACAGAACCAGTTTCTCCTCCCTTGGTTTTCACACCTCAGCTGCTGGAACAGGGCCTCATCCTCCCTGATTGATCTAACCTCGTTATCTCTAGCTTGCTTCTTGCTTGCATATATATATATACACGCCTGCCCCTGGAAATTTCCACTGCTTGCATCCGAAGAAGTGGGTATTCACCCACGAAAGCTCATGCTGCAAAACGTCTGTTAGTCTATAAGGTGCCACAGGATTCTTTGCTGCTTCTACAGTTTGGTTCAATGGCTCTCAGAACCCCCACTGTACAAACTGTTCCAGTAGTGTCTGTTTCACATAAAGTTGGTGCCTCCACTTTAGAGTTCCAGCACAAAGTTAAGGCAGTGTGAGGAGTTTGCACAGCTGGTACCTGTTCCAGGGACAGAGGCGTTCAGTCTCTAGTGCCGCTGCTCCCTCCCTCTATCCCCATGAATCCCCAGCAGACATGAACCTCTCCTCTTTCTGCCAAACAGCCTAGCTAGGAGTTCTCTGTTAAATGCCAAATTGTGTCTGGCCCTGCTTGGGTTCCCAAAGGGTTCAGGGAAGCAGGGGCGGCTCTAGAGCCCAGCGGGGCAAGCACCCGCCTGGGGCGGCCCTTTCCCAGGGGGGCGGCAGGCTGGGCCGGCGGACCTGCCGCAGGCATGACTGCGGACGGTTCGCTGGTCCCGCGGCTCGGCTGGACCTCCCGCAGGCATGACTGCGGCAGCTTAACCGGAGCCGCCGGACGAGCGAACCGTCCGCAGCTGCGGGAGGTCCAGCTGAGCCGCGCGATCAGCGGACCCTCCGCAGTCAAGCCCGCGGCAGCTCTGCTGCTCCCGCGGCTCGGGGGCGCCTCCCGGGCATGATTGCTTGGGGCGGCCAAATTTGTAGAGCCGCCCCTGCAGGGAAGATCCTCTACCCCTTCTGTACAGAGGCCAGCTACAGCTACAGGCAATGCAGCCATTGTGCTAGGGCTGATGGAGGTGGAAGCATCCCCGAAGGGCGCTCACCAATGAGAGGAGTCAGGCGCCAGAGAGTTCCCACTCCAGCATGTGCTCCCCCAGAGCCCTTGGAGGAAATCTGGGTGAGTCAGGGCCTCTTCCAAAGATTCCTGTTTCTATATGATTTTTATAATGGGAACTGGAAAGTAGCCTGTCATGACTCTCACTGAGGTGTGTGACATTAACTTGGGTTTTGAAATTTCTGCTATTTCTGTCAGAGCTTTAGGAACCAGACACCAGAGAGTGGCACTGACATGTTGCAGAATTCTAGGGGGCCTGGATGATAACCAGTTTATGCTGTAATGGTTACATGCTTTGACTCACAATCAAGGCGAAGGCATGAAGCTCAAGTGATGCTTCAGCTTGATCTGAAGATCACTCTCTGCAGAAGCTCAGCACGATCCCTGTGGAGTTTTCCCAAGCTAACATCAGCAATGTGTGGTGGGATTGAGGGGGAGAGACAGCACAAGGAAGCGGTGGGAAGACCCAGAATAGTTTGGGGAACTATTAGTGAAGTGACAGAGAGACTGTCACATTCAAAACTGAAGTCAAATTTTCAGCTGAAGATTTCTGACTGATCAAAAAGCGTAAGTCAGTTCTGTTCCCCTGTCACACACCCAATCCCATGTACTGGAGAAGTCATATTTCAGAATAAATGTGCGAATCATTAGGAAATTATGTATAAATTATTGGTTTGGGGATGGAAACTTACTTCTAAGGAGAAAACAAAGCATATGTACAGATGCAAGCCACACTACCCTGGTTTAACTTTTTACATCAACTGCTATTCCAATGACAAGAGTATGTCCACAATGATTAGCCTGCCCACTTGTTTCTGCCCATTCTATTACTGAACATTCAGTTCCAGAGGACACATTTCCATTCAAAAAGAACCATACATCTCCCTTCTTAGCGCTGATTGACTCGAGCAATTTGCCATTCTAGGCAGGGAAGAACATCTGTATCTGAAGGACAATCGAGGAACTTTTCCCATTTTAGGGATAAAGCATAGTATTCTGTGCTACCAGCCACATCTGTTACAAATATCAAGCGCTCTCATACATTGATACATAGAGTTTACAAAATACATTGTCTAGTCCAGCCCAGCCTCTCGCTCTCTCTCATTATTAATAAGTAATCAAACTAAACTTGCTAATCGGTCCTCTAATACAGCTAACACCCAGAGAATGGAATAGAGAAAGGGGGGGTCCCATGTGTCTTCAGAATCTCACATACCTCTGTTGCTAATTGGGAAATGGTAGCCAATAATAGATTCAGCCCCATACTAAGATTCTTCCACCTGCAGTTTGCACGTGCACAGTAAATTTCTATGTAGTTACTTAGCCAGTGTTAAAGCTTCTAATTTAAAATCCTGAATAACGAATAAATGGGTGTTTACGATGTATTTGAATATGCAGGTTAATTCAGAACTGGTGGACCAGGAGAAAATTACGTCAAGAACATGGCTCACAGAGAAAAACAAGCTTCCCACAGTGGGAAAAGGACTACAATCTTCAGCCTATGAATGCTTACGGACTCTTTGATGAATACCTAGAAATGAGTAGGAAAATGTTCTGATTTTACTCTTATGCTAGATTTTAATGTCAGTACATTTTTTGTTTTTTTTTAAGCCCAGAGGGCTGAATTGTTCATTTAAAAACTCCAAAGTACTGCTGTCTGAAACTAAAAAGACTGCAGAATGATTTCCATTATCGCAAGTCAGGTGAGGAATGGGAGTGAATTGTGGCACTATAAGAAATATTGCCTGGGTTTGGTTAACATCTGATGTACTAAACTCCCATTTGTGAAACGTTTTATCTGATTAGCTGACTTCATGGAAAGAGGGATATTCTCTAAATTGCAGCCTTAGAATTCTTATTCCCTCAACTGTATAATTTCTTGTCATTATTCCTTATAAAGCAAATTCTACTGAACCCTGATAAGGTCTTAATGTCGAAGCACTTACTTTTCAGATGTCTAGCATGTGGCTGTATGATAGGGTATATTTACTAACTAATATTTACAAAATTGCTTGCTTCCAAGAAACACTGCTTTCCCCGGGGGAACCAAACATAAAATGAATGAAGGACAAAGGACTTTTGCCTTACTTGACTGAGCTGCACATGTAGTAGATAGAGCCCTCTCTTGACTGGTGCAATTCCACTGAAATTAAGGAGAGCTGTGTGAGATCAGCTACTCTGAGAAACAGGCCCTAAACAGTTATGTCAACTGTAGAAAGGCCTGTTCTGCTCCTGCTTTTTTGCGCCACAGAAAACGGCTCAGACTTTTATTGATTGTGTATCCACCATGCCATTTATCTGAGTTCCCTCCACCAACAACTTTACGCACCCATGCAACAGTACTAGTTACAATAGCCTCTGTGCTTTAGGCCCTCAGGACCTGAGGTCTCCCTTCCCTAAAGCATCTGTGAGGCTGGATTCAGCTTGTCCTGTTCCTTCTCCTATGCCTCCTTATCAGTCTTGAGCTGATGGGCTAATTGGCTTATTAGCTCCCCCAGACCACCTGTCTGCTTAGCTAATTACCTTTAATTACCTTAAATCAGCTTTTTCTTGTGGAACTAGTGAGTGTCAGAATGCAGGCTCACCTGTTAACTCCCTACACTCTGTTGCATCAATGTTTTCAAAATGTAGACACCTAAATAGAAGTGGCCTAATTTTTGGAGATGCTGAAGTTTAAAAAAAAAAAAACCAATAAAATCAGTTAGATCACAAAACAGCTCTAAAAACATATAGTTCATCAACTTTTGTGTCTCCATAGCAAAGAACACAGATATGGTTCTCAAAGCTCTCAGGAAATTCAATCATTTGTTCTCTCACCCTAGTGCTGATCTTTTGGAAAAAGAATTGCCCTATTGATACCACTAGCATCACAGAGTGATAATATGGTACTTCATAGTGAGCAAGTTTACTAGCTACATGGCATCTCAGTAGCCTGGCATTTTGGATAAGATCTTGAAAGTAAATACAGTATTGAAAATACTAACCTTTTATTTCTTTTCCCAGTTCTTCAGTTTGGATTCACAACCATCTTTGTGGCAGCTTTTCCACTGGCACCACTTCTGGCCTTACTTAACAATATTATTGAAATCCGTCTTGATGCATACAAATTTGTCACACAGTGGAGGCGGCCATTAGCCTCAAGAGCCAAAGATATAGGTGAGCTGCTTATGTGTCTCTTTTTAAAGACAAAGCACTGATCATTTGATGAACCCAATGACTTTAAATTCAAGCTACAAATCATTAATGGCTTTACCTTTGACTCCCATCCTCTTTCACATTATACAAAATAATGCACAATTTTGGCTCCTAAAAAAAAAGGTGTAAACATTCAACACTGGTTTATTTTTATAACCTAATAATCCAAATTGGAAAATAGGTTTTTAATGACTTGGTGGATGACTTATCAGTCCAGATTTTTAAACTAAGTGTTCAGTGATCTCTGCTGGGTTTTCTTTTGGTGGATGCACTTTCTCAGTAGTACATGCAGCTGCTCACTTTGAATATAATAATGAGTTAGAGAAATTTTTTTAAATGATGCAAATTGAAGTAATTTCCATCTCAAAGAAGCTTCGCACAGTTTCTACTCATCCAGCCAAAAGTAGGTTTCCCTTTGCCTGTTTGAGAAACCTAGACTCATGTCTACAAAGGTCTTTGAAGTGCTGAGAATATTGCAAACTTTCCAGGACTGACTAAAGCAGGGGTGGGCAAACTTTTTGGCCTTAGGGTTCCGTAAATTGTATGGAGGGCCGGTTAGGGGAGGGGGTCATGGCCTGGACCCCACCTCCAATCTGCCCCTCCCCCCCAGGACTCCTGCCCCATCCAACCCCCCTGTTCTCTGATGGCCCCTCTGAGACCCCCTACCCCATCCAGACACCCCCACTCCCTGTCCCCTGACTGCCCCCAGAACCCCTGCCTTCCCCCGCTGCCACATCCAACCCCCCTCCTTCCTGACTGCCCTCCAGGACTCCTGCCCCCATTCAACCCCCTGTTTCCCCCCGACCACCATCCACACCCCTGCCCCCTGACCACCACCCCGAACTCCCCTGCCCTCTATCCGACCCCCCCTGATCCCTACTCTCTTACCGCGCTGCTTGGAACACCGGTGGCAGGCGGTGCTACAGCCGCGCCGCCTGGCTAGAGCCAGGCCACACTGCCACCACGTAGCACAGAGACCAGGTCAGGCTGGACAATGCAGCTGTGCTGCCCCAGGAGCTCGTAGCTCCACCTCCCAGGGCATTGTGCCAGCGGTGGAGTGAGCGAGCTGAGACTCTGGGGGTGGGAGGACAGCAGGGGAGGGGCCGGGGGCTAGCCTCCTGGGCCAGAAGCTTGGGGGCTGGGCAGGACAGTCCCGCGGGCCGGATGTGGCCCATGGACCGTAGTTTGCCCACCCCTGGACTAAAGGATAGGGGACTCCACCTACTGGCTAAATCTCCTCAGAGTGGCTAGTCTCTAGCTGGCTGATGGTAATAAAAAATAATAATAAAACACAATCTTTTCACATTCTTACAATTCAATCATGTTTATCATTTTAAAATGTCATTTGAATAATAGTGATTTAGGAAACATCCATTTGGGGCCAGATTCTGACCCCCTTATTCACAGTGAATAGCACCGTATTCCAATCCCAATTCAGCAAAGTATTTCAGCATGTGCTCAAGTGTTTTGCTGAGTCAGGGCCTCTATGAACAGTTGGCTTCAGTGGGACTGCTAGCAAAGTAAGATGTAACTAAGCATGAGTAAAGGCATGGGACTCTGTTTTTTTGAGTGCTCCATCTTCAATGTGAAAGATTGTGAAACCTGTCCTAAGTGACAGGAAAGGAATGTCAGTCACCAGTTGCTTGGTAGGGGTGGTTTTCTAATAATGGATAAGCAAAATTGTACTCATAGCATTTAAAGTTTCAGAGGCTTTCTTAAATCAGGTCACCTAAGACAAATGGTCTTCTACAGATTTCAGTGTATTTTACCATCCAAGAATTCTTGGATTGTCTCATTATCTTTTGGGGAATATTGTACTGGTGTGTTCCTCTAGTAATGGTTTGGTCCATGGTTTTTATTAATCATAAATATTTTCCCATCATCCCTAACCAAAACAATCATAAGTGTTAAACATAGGTGAGTTCTTTACATCATACACTTCTCTTCTTTGATTCCCGTCTGTCAGCTCAACAGTAACAATGGGGCTGAATGAAGTATTTCAGCCACTTTCCTGTACCAGCTTCACAGCTTTATTCAACTTTCATACACATAACTTATTAATTACTGTAGTTTAACAAAGACTCATGCCCAAAGAAGAAACACTTTTTTTTTGCAATGTAATGGATCAAACTTAAAAAAAAAAAAAGAAAAGAAACCTTCAGTCTTGTCTTATTAAGTTCCATGAAAGTTCTCTTAATGACTTTCACTGTGTGCACAGCCCTCTTAATGAAACTATTAGAAAAGATAAAAGGCACTCACAGTGCAGGAGTGCTTTGATTTTTGCTACTTTTAAAAAGTATTTTAGAGCTAGATAAGCAATGACAGCTCTCTTCCATCATAGGCATGGAACCTCAGGAAGAATAAATGTTCCTGGCTAAGATTCATGCTCTCACCATTCATGCATGATGAACGTACATGGTGGCTTGGCTAGCTATATTCATGCTCATTTGCTGGGATGGCATTTTGCCTGCTCACCAATTGGAAGACCTCACTCTAGTACAGGGGTCGGCAACCTCTGGCACACGGCCTGCCAGGGCAAGCACCTGGCGGGCCGGGCCAGTTTGTTTACTGCCGCGTTGGCAGGTTTGGCCAATCACGGCTCCCACTGGCCATGGTTCGCCGTCCCAGGCCAATGGAGGTGGCGGGAAGCGGTGCGGGCGAGGGATGTGCTGGCCACAGGTTCCTGCCACCCCCATTGGCCTGGGACGGCGAACCTGGCAATGTGGCAGGTAAACAAACTGGCCCAGCCCACCAGGGTGCTTACCCTGGCGAGCCGCCTGCCAGAGATTGCCGATCCCTGCAGTCTAGTATCATGTAATGATGGATTCGTACTGGCAGCCTGCATATCATTGCAAGCACCATTGCTTCCTCAGGAAATAATCCAGCTGTGACATTATCTAGTGCTAGACCCACATGTCTCCTTATATTCAAATACACATGTCGATGCTTGCATGGCTCAGAAAGGAATGTGCTAACTGACTGAGATAGGAAAAGCCAAGAATTCCCAGGCACAGTTGCATGCAGTATTTAAACTACTTTGATAATTATCTTCCCTGAAACTAATGCAACGTTTTCTATATTGGATAGGAATCTGGTATGGAATTCTGGAAGGCATTGGAATTCTCTCTGTTATCACAAATGCATTTGTTGTAGCTGTGACTTCAGATTTCATCCCTCGACTCGTTTATGCTTACAAATATGGACCTTGTGCAGGCCAAGGAGAAGCTGGACAAAAGTAGGCTTTCTTTAGGAAAATGTTAATGTGCATGAAAATCCTCTGTTTCCTTGAAACATAAGTAGCATTACTGTCTCCATATTTATAGATTCCACTAACAAGAATGTACTCCAGATTGCACTGCCACAGTAATTAATACTTTGAGAATCAATAATACAGTCTGTGAGTAGCTGGGATTTATGATCTTAACTCAGGGGAAAAGTTCTGGATCAGTTAGTTATAGAAGGTTCAGTGGCTACAATAACATGTTATGATCATAATCAATATATTGGCCCAGATCACCAGCTGGTGTACCTTGTAAATGTGTAGTCAAAGAAGCAATACTGATTTTCACCAGCTGAGGATCTGGGCTATCGTGTAGTTTATTCACTAAACCTCTTTCTGCTGATGTAGGATTTTACAAGTATTAATCCAAGAAAAGTGCAGAGTCTAATCAGAAGAGGCAACTCCAGCTTCAGCAGGCAAGCTATAATTACTGAACAAAATAACATCTATATTCCTTTTTAAAAAGACAGCGCTCTTATATTAGGGCTTTTGAGAGGCAGTCCTGAATTGAGTCCATGCTATTCCTGTGCATTTTCATTCCAGTGTTGATAAACACTAAATTATAATTGTATGTGCACTATTGCCCTGCAACTGGGCATAATTTAATTTGAATGGCATCTTCTAAAATCTAGTGTGCTACTGTGGGGATAGTGGGGGGAAACCTTGAATGAAATCATTGGTTTCACCCAACCCAACTGAACCCCAAATGTTCAAAATTTGCTAATAAGCCCCTAGCCATTCTGGCAATAAGTGCTGTATTACACTAAAAACAATAAACTAAGCAAGCTAAGCAATACGTAGCAACAGTTAGCTTGTATCCTGCTATCAGATATAAATATTCCACTTCATGGCTTTATTTTCCCTCCCAGATACAGAGAAGGGGATTCTTTTTGTTGTTGCTTTTAGCCATATTTTGGACGCCAGTGCAGTCTAGTCACACCAATGGAGACAGTTCATGATTGGCAATGCTACTTAAGTCATTATACTGTTAAGGATTTGGCATTTTCGTAGATGCTGGAAAAATTGTTCTGTCTGTTTCCATAAAGAGTTGTAGAAAATCTTTCAGATCTGATGTTGATCATTGGTGGGCATGTGCCTCCCCATGCTGCCATTGTGTTTACTCATAGAGCATTTAAAATGGTGTCAGCTTTTTTTTCAGCTTTCTTAGGGCTTGGCTACACTTGAGAGTTGCAGCGCTGGGAGTTACAGCGCTGGTCGTACAGCTGTGTAGGAAAAGCGCTGATGTGTGGCCACACTCACAGCTACCAGCGCTGCAGTGTGGCCACATTTGCCGCATTTGCAGCGCTGTTGGGAGTGATGCATTATGGGCAGCTATCCCAGCGTTCAAGTGGCAGCAACATGCTTTTCAAAGACGGGGGTGGGGTGTAGTGTGACAGGGAGTGGGGGAGAGAGAGAGAGAGTGGATTTTTGGAGCCGACACTGTGTATCAGCTCCCTGCCTTGCAAAATCAGAAAATTTTCCCGACCCCTTAGGCTTAACTGCAAACAGTCTGCAGACCAGATAAGCAGCTACTCCAATGGACTCCCTTTCTCCTCCCCGCCCCCGCTGTTTCTCTCATCAAGCAAACACTCACTCATCCCCTTGCCTGCCTCATTCACAGGGTTTATCTCATTTGATTGTTCACTGAGTTACAGATTGATCACAGCAAACAGGAGCTGTGTTTGTTTTTTAGATAAGCAGCTCCCAGAGCCCCGCGTTCACAACAAAACAAAGAGAGGCTGCATAACAAAACAAAGAGTGTAATTAGTTAAAAGCATTCTGGGATATCTCCTAATACCGTGGAGGCCAATAACAGCACTGGTGTGTGGCCACACCCGACGAGCAGCGCTGCATCACCAGCGCAGCACTTGTTACACCCCAAGCAGACCAGGTGTACAGCCAGCGCTGCAGCCAGGGAGTTGCAGCGCTGGATGTGCCTTGCAGGTGTGGACAGTTACTAAGTTGCAGCACTGGAAAGCCTCCACCAGCGCTGCAACTCTCAAGTGTAGCCAAGCCCTTAATTTCTTTCATACCACAGTCCCAGAAAACGCATTTTGAAATTACATTTGATAAGGAAGACTATATAGTGCACTTGCTTTCAAATTAGTTCTGTTTAGAGACATTGGCCTGGCTTAAGGAAACAGATCTTAAACTGTTGTATTTTAAAGCCTTTCACACAGTTTTCCAGTGATACGCTAAATAACGTAAGAGACCAAATCTAATTCCTCAGAAGAGACCAACTTGGCTAATGCCTTTCTATGGCAATATTGCAGATGTGGTTAGTACATTGCCATCAAGATAGTAGAAAACTATTCTTAAATTCTACAGGAATAGATAGTTCCTTAAGTTCAAGGGTCTGGAACATTGAGCATAAGATATCTTAACAGTTTGGCGAGGGAAGGCATCAGAAAAATTGTGCAGGATGCGAAAGAAAATATTGTAATTAATTTCAGCTCTATACCTGCTTTAACTGTAGGTCTTGAGCTATAGCCAGCTGGAACACCACTAATCTGATGGACACACAATTTCCCACAGAATTTAAGCTTACATTTTAAAAATAAACAATCAGTTTTACTGATTGGGAAAAAACCTTCCAAACAAGAACCAATGCAATTCCACCTTAGTCTGTTGCCAAACAATCCAAAACAATTACGTGGAGAGATGTGAACTGACTTGTTTGATAATTCTAAACCCTAATAATGGTGATCTAAGGCACAACCTAAATTAGGAATAGGACCCCAGCTCGGAGAGATGCTGACTGAGGAGCAACTCAAGCAGACCTAGTATCTCCTACAAACGTTCCCACACACTTTCACAGCCCAACCGGGATACACAACCTCGTTCATCATACAATTCAGTCAGAGCCTGGGGTCGTGATCCAGGGCGCGACCAGGCCCTTGCCATATCACGTGCGACAGGTTGTTGAAGAGGAAGTACAGGCCATGCTGGACCTGGGAGTCATCGAACCATCACAAAGTGAATGGCCCAGCCCAGTAGTACTAGTACCGAAGCCCGATGGCACACAACGGTTCTGCATTGATTTCCGACGCGTCAATGCCATCTCAAAGTTCGATGCGTATCCGATCCCCCGAGTAGATGAGCTGCTTGGCCGGTTAGGAGAGGCCTGCTACATCACCACCCTTGATCCTGAGCAAGGGATACTGGCAGATCCCCCTCGAGCCGGCCTCCAGGGAGAAGACAGCCTTTGCCACCCCCACGGGTCTGTATCAGTTTACTCAGATGCCTCCATGTTGGCCCCAGCCACGTTTCAACGGCTGATGGACCGCCTCCTCCAGCCCCATCGGGACTACGCTGCCGCCCACCTGGATGATGTAGTTATTTATAGCCGCCAATGGGAGAGCCACCTAGAACGGGTCGCAGCGGTCCTAAGATCCCTGCGGGCAGCCAGGTTAACAGCCAACCCAAAGAAATGCTGCATTGGCTGGCAAGAAACTATCTACCTGGGGTATACCATAGGAAACAGACAAGTAAAGTCCCTCGTGGGAAAGGTTCAGCCCATTGCAACCTGCCCACTGCCAGCCACAAAATGCCAGGTATGCGAGTTCCTGGGACATGCTGGCTACTATAGGCAGTTTATTCCCCAATTCATGGCAATTGCAGCCCCCTTGACCGGGCTGTTGACCAAGGACAGCCCTCGGCAAGTAGTGTGGACCCGAGAGTGCGATAACACATTCCAGATGCTCAAGGCAAGTCTGTCCTGTGAACCGGTCCTATACAGCCCTGATTTTGACCAGGCGTTCATCCTCCAGACAGACTCCTCAGACATAGGACTTGGGGCCGTCCTCTCCCAAGAGGTAGACTGGGAAGAACATCCGGTCGTCTATATCGGCCGGAAGTTGTTCCTCCGGGAAAACAACTACGCAGTGGTGGAAAAGGAGGCCCTCGCAGTAAAGTGGGCTTGTGACTCTTTGCGTTACTATCTCCTCGGAGTCCCGTTCACGTTGGTCACCGATCATGCCGCACTCCAGTGGCTGGCCTAAATGAAGGATCATAGTATGAGACTACAGCATTGGTACCTGGCACTACAGCCCTATGCCTTTACGGTTCGCCATAGGGCCAGGAAGGACCACTCAAATGCAGACTTTCTGTCCTGCTTGGGAGGCATGGAAGGGTTTGCCTCCGCTGAACGGGAGCCAGACTTGAGTGGGGTGTGTGTGTAGTGAGGCGGCCTGGTTCCAAGCCGCCCCAGAGAGGGACGAGCCCCTCCGGATGCCAAAGTGGGCGGAGCCACTGGAGCCTACGCCCACCCCCCAGAGGTCAAGGCGCAGGACAGGAAGTATAAAAGCCTAACCCCAGGGCTCAGAAGCTGGCTGGCTGCCGGAGAGGCTGGATGCTGGTGCCCTAGCTCCCACTGGGGAGACTCCTGCCGCCTGTGACCGCCCCGAGGACTGGCCATACCCCTTGAGGCCGGACGCCGACCAGACGCCGGAGAAGCCAGTAAGCCTACCAGGGAGAAGGGACCCAGAGGAGCTGCCCAGCTTACCGCTTGCAGAGTACCCCGAGGAGCCCATGGTGCTTGATGCCGTGGAAGATGCCGACCAGATGCAGGTACTGCTACAGTGGGAGGTCGGTAGTAGCCCGGGGGCAGCCGACTCTAGTCTGGCTGTGGCACACCCAGAGCTGATGTCAGTGTGTTGCGGCCAGGACCCTGGGCTGGGACGCAGTGGATTGGGCGGGCCTGCGTCCCCCCTGCCACCCCACTCACAGGTGGCAGACTCCCCCTCTCCCCGACTCTCAGGATCAGGAGCCTGGACTTTGCTCTTGAACTGTTTGTTTGCTGCCCGCCGTGACCCAGGGCCGGGGCTTGTTACTGAACTATTTGCTCAACCCCTGTTTGAGGGCCTGAGCTCCCAACCAGGCACTTGCAGCCTGCCCTTATCCAGGGCCACCAGTCACTGAACTATTTGCTCAGCCCCTGCCGGAGGGCCTGAGCCCTTGACGGTTTCCTGCCCCACCAGGCTAATTCGCCGACTCACCGGACTTGTGTAGTGAGGCGGCCTGGCTCCCAGCCACCCCAGAGAGGGGCAACCCCAACAGCACACACCTACACGTGGTACCAGAAGTGGGGATTCTTGTCCAGAAACCCGATCCCTGTGAGGAGGGATCTGAGGAGACGTATCTGAGGCAACCATGGACATGGACAAGCTTATTAAATTTTTGGCAGAGAGCCTACAGCAGCAGCAGGCGGCCCAGCTTCAGCAGCAGCAGGCCACCGCCCAGCTCCAGCAGCAGCAGAAATTGGTCCAGCAGCTTGGGACACAACAGCAGCAGCTGATTCTGGAACTGGGACGCCAGAACCGGGACCACCAGCAACAATGCCTGCAGCAGTTGGTGACACTGCTGCTCCATCCTGCAGCGCCCCAGCCTGTGGGCCCCCCGGGGCAACCCAGCAGCGCCCCGCCCATTCGGTTGACAAAGATGAGCCCCAACGATGACCCAGAGGCCTTTCTGGTGACGTTTGAACGGGTAACGGTAGTTGCTGGCTGGGCCCCAGACCAGTGGGCTACCCTCCTGGCCCCATACCTGACCGGGACCACCCAAACTGTCTGTCGGGGCCTGTCCACAGACGCGGCACGGGACTATAGTCAGGTAAAGGCAGCAATTTTAGATGCCCTGGATGTGAGTCTGGAAACCTTCCGGCAGTGGTTCCAGAGCCTGGCCTACCCTACAGGTGCCCAGCCCTGGCTGGTAGCTCAGGAGCTAAGGGAGGCATACAAGTGGTGGCCGAAGCCCAAGAGACGAACCCCGGAGGAGCTCACTGAACAAATCGTGCTGGAGCAATTCATTCTCATACTCCCGCCGCAAGGAAGGGCCTGGGTCCTCCACCATCGGCCTGCGACGCTAGCCGCCATCACCCTGATGGAGGATTTTCTAGCCGCTGAAACACCAGTGGGTCTGACTATCCAAGCAGCCCACCAGGGTT
Organism: Mauremys reevesii; assembly: GCF_016161935.1. NCBI lineage: Eukaryota > Metazoa > Chordata > Testudines > Geoemydidae > Mauremys > Mauremys reevesii. Next base: position 274,925,101 of record NC_052623.1, on the reverse strand, counting down.
GGAGCGCCCTAACGCAGAGAGAAGGGGGGGCCCACCCGGACTGAATCACGAATTCCCTCACGGGGTCCGGGACCCCGAACCTGTCCAGCTGAGGCCCCAGTGCGACAAGCCCCAGCACCTTCCCCAGTTCTTCGAGGGATCAACTGGAGCCCTCCCCAGGGAGCGGTGGGAACACGACCACGGCTGGGACAGTCGGACCTTGGGCCCTGTTTTTTCTGCGGGGAATATGGCCATTTACAATGGGACTGCACAGCGATGAATTGCAGCTTTGGCCAGGTCTGCACAAGGGAAGCCTGTGACTGACGTCCACAAGCCACCAAGATCACGGTACCAGTGGAGCCTGCGGGTTGCCGAGGGTTACCCAACGGTGGCCCTCATTGATTCAGGCTGCGGCCAAACGCTGATCCGCCAAAACTTAGGCCCCCAGGCCGACGCTCACCTGGGGACGATACGGCTACAGTGTATTCATGGGGACATACGGCCCTACCCCAGTACTCAAGCCCAGCTAACTGTGGATGGGGTCACCCGACCGATGGTGGTTGGTCTAGCCCTGCGCCTCGCATACCCGGTGATCCTGGGGTGGGACTGGCCGGAGTTCCCAGAAGTCCTCTGCTGCAACACTGGGGAATGCCGAAGGGTCACCCGAGTCTTGAAAGGTGACCCCCTCGAGGCCTGGCCAGAGGAAGGGGAAGCACCCGACCATACCGAACTGGGGGGAGAACCTGAAGACTCTCCCCCATCCGATCCCACACTCAAGCGGGTGTACGAGCAGTTTGCCACTGTTGATGGCACCATCATTGATCCACACCGGGCGGCACAGTGGCCACACTTTGAACTGCAGCAGGAGTGCCTCTATCGGGTTGAGCGGGACCCCTGCACGGGGGATTCCCAGACCCAATTACTCGTGCCCCAATGCCACTGGCGAGCTGTCATGAAACTAGTCCATGACGTCCCGGCAGCCGAACACCTGGGCCATGAGAAGACTCTGTCCCGAATATTGATGCGCTTCTTCTGGCCGGGCATACACCAGGACGTGAGGAACTACTGTGAGTCCTGCCCGGACTGCCAGTTGGCTGCTCCTCTGCAGACCTCCAAGGTCCCCCTGGTCTCCATGCCCTTGATCGAAACCCCCTTCGAGCGGGTGGCCATGGACCTGGTGGGGCCTCTCCCAAAAAGCATCGCCGGGTTTCAGTATATATTGGTCATGCTTGATTATGCTACCCGTTTCCCAGAGGCAATACCCCTCTGAAACATCACGGCCCACACCATCGCAGGTGAGCTCGTGAAGGTCTTCGCTTGCATAGGCCTGCCCCGGGAGATTCTCATGGACCAGGGCACCAACTTTACTTCTCGACTGTTGCGGCAGGTGTGTGAGCTTCTGGGGATCAAGCAACTACATACGTCGGTCCCCAGGTGGACGGGTTGGTCGAACGGTTTAACCAGACCCTCAAGGACATGTTATGCAAGTTCCCCCAAGAAGATCTCCACCGATGGGACCAGTTACTTCCACCTCTGCTCCTGGTGGTTCGGGAGGTCCCCCAGTCCTCTACAAAGTTTTCCCCTTTTGAACTGCTATATGGTTGTCGCCCACGGGGCCTGTTGGACCTAATGAGAGAAACATGGGAGCAAGCCCCGTCGCCTACCCAGGGCCCCTTAAAATACGTACTCCAGATCCAGGAGCACCTTACACAGGCTGGGGCCCTGGCATGGGAGAATTTGAAGGCCGCCCAAGAAGCTCAGGCCGAGACCTACAACCGGGACGTACGGACTCACGACTTCCAACCCGGGAATCGGGTTTTACTCCTCCTCCCCTCAAGTGAGTCAAAGATTCTGGCCCAGTGGCAAGGGCCTTATGAGGTGGTCCAAAAGGTCGGGCCTGTCACGTATGAGATCAACAAGCCCGAACGGCGCAAGAAAATGCAACGGTACCATATTAACCTTCTCAAACCCTGGCGGGAGAGGGAGAGACTCTTAATTAACCCGTACTCACCGGAACCTGAGCTGGGTCCCCATGTAACACGTCTGGAGGATACCGTAGGACCCCAGCTCGGAGAGATGCTGACTGAGGAGCAACTCAAGCAGATCTAGTATCTCCTACAAGCGTTCCCACACACTTTCACAGCCCAACCGGGATACACAACCTCGTTCATCATACAATTCAGTCAGAGCCTGGGGTGGTGATCCGTGGCGCGACCAGGCCCTTGCCATATCACGTGCGACAGGTTGTTGAAGAGGAAGTACAGGCCATGCTGGACCTGGGAGTCATCGAACCATCACAAAGTGAATGGCGCAGCCCAGTAGTACTAGTACCGAAGCCCGATGGCACACAACGGTTCTGCATTGATTTCCGACGCTTCAATGCCATCTCAAAGTTCGATGCGTATCCGATGCCCCGAGTAGATGAGCTGCTTGGCCGGTTAGGAGAGGCCCGCTACATCACCACCTTTGATCCTGAGCAAGGGATACTGGCAGATCCCCCTTGAGCCGGCCTCCAGGGAGAAGACAGCCTTTGCCACCCCCACGGGTCTGTATCGGTTTACTCAGATGCCTCCATGTTGGCCCCGGCCACGTTTCAACGGCTGATGGACCGCCTCCTCCAGCCCCATCGGGACTACGCTGCCGCCTACCTGGATGATGTAGTTATTTATAGCCGCCAGTGGGAGAGCCACCTAGAACGGGTCGCAGCGGTCCTGAGATCCCTGCGGGCAGCTGGGTTAACAGCCAACCCAAAGAAATGCTGCATTGGCTGGCAAGAAACTATCTACCTGGGGTATACCATAGAAAACGGACAAGTAAAGCCCCTCATGGGAAAGGTTCAGCCCATTGCAACCTGCCCACTGCCAGCCACAAAATGCCAGGTACACAAGTTCCTGGGACATGCTGGCTACTATCGGTGGTTTATTCCCCAATTCGCGGCAATTGCAGCCCCCTTGACCGGGTTGTTGACCAAGGACAGCCCTCGGCAAGTAGTGTGGATCCAAGAGTGCGATAACACATTCCAGACGCTCAAGGCAAGTCTCTGCTGTGAACCGGTCCTATTCAGCCCTGATTTTGACCAGGCGTTCATCCTCCAGACAGACTCCTCAGACATAGGACTTGGGGCCATCCTCTCCCAAGAGGTAGACAGGGAAGAACATCTGGTCGTCTATATCGGCTGGAAGTTGTTCCTCCGGGAAAACAACTACGCAGTGGTGGAAAAGGAGGCCCTCGCAGTAAAGTGGGCTCGTGACTCTTTGCGTTACTATCTCCTCGGAGTCCCGTTCACGTTGGTCACCGATCATGCCGCACTCCAGTGGCTGGCCTAAATGAAGGATCATAGTATGAGACTACAGCATTGGTACCTGGCACTACAGCCCTGTGCCTTTACGGTTCGCCATAGGGCCAGGAAGGACCACTCAAATGCAGACTTTCTGTCCTGCTTGGGAGGCATGGAAGGGTTTGCCTCCGCTGAACGGGAGCCAGACTTGAGTGGGGTGTGTGTGTAGTGAGGCGGCCTGGTTCCCTGCCGCGCCAGAGAGGGACGAGCCCCTCCGGATGCCAAAGTGGGCGGAGCCACTGGAGCCTACGCCCACCCCCCCCAGAGGTCAAGGCGCAGGACAGGAAGTATAAAAGCCCAACCCCAGAGCTCAGAAGCTGGCTGGCTGCCGGAGAGGCTGGATGCTGGTGCCCTAGCTCCCACTGGGGAGACTCCTGCTGCCTGTGACCTCCCCGAGGACTGGCCATACCCCTTGAGGCCGGACGCCGACCAGACGCCGGAGAAGCCAGTAAGCCTACCAGGGAGAAGGGACCCAGAGGAGCTGCCCAGCTTACCGCTCACAGAGTACCCCGAGGAGCCCATGGTGCTCAATGCCGTGGAAGATGCCGACAAGATGCAGGTACTGCTAGAGTGGGAGGTTGGTAGTAGCCCGGGGGCAGCCGACTCTAGTCTGGCTGTGGCACACCCAGAGCTGATGTCAGTGTGTTGCGGCCAGGATCCCCACTGACACAGCAGCAGGTTGCCTGCCGCTGTCAGGGCCCCGGGCTGGGACGCAGTGGAGTGGGCGGGCCTGTGTCCCCCCTGCCACCCCATTCACGGGTGGCAGACTCCCCCTCGCCCTGATGCTCAGGATCAGGAGCCTGGGTTTAGCTCTTGAACTGTTTGTTTGCTGCCCACCCTGACCCAGGGCCGGGGCTTGTTACTGAACTCTGTGCTCAGCCCCTGTTTGAGGGCCTGAGCTCCCAACTGGGTTCTTGCAGTCTGCCCTTATCCAGGGCCACCAGTCACTGAACTATTTTCTCTGCCCCTGCCAGACGTTCTGAACCCTTGACTGTTTCCTGCCCCACCAGGCTAATTCGCCGACTCACCGGACTTGTGTAGTGAGGCAGCCTGGCTCCCAGCCACCCCAGAGATGGGCAAACCCAACAGCACACACCTACATCGCCACATCCTAAAATGGTTTTCAGGACGTAATCTTGTAAAACAGTTCAGGTTACACCAGGGTGCTGGCTGCAGCTTGCCAACATTGATAGAACATAAAACAGTGATTGAAAACCAGTTTAAAAATATTCTCAAGCCTGGGTAGCCTGGCTAGGAGGCCACCAGACTCACTTCAGACAGGCTACCGACTAGCTAGCAGATGGTCACTATCAGTTTGTAATCACTGTCAACCTGGACTGGGTTTGGTTCACTGAATTAAGTCATTTAGGCTTGAGAATGGCTTTCATCTGCTGTTTTAAACAGATTAATTCACACAGGTCAGCACTGGCTGACACATCAGCACAACCTGAATAGTTTTTCAGATGGGTGCCTGAAAAACATTTCAAAACAGAAGCCATTTTGTAGTGTAGAGGGGGATTAAAAAAAATCTCAATATTGTTCACTATTTCATTGCCCATCACTTCTGAAGAAACATTCAACTAATATGCTGATCCAGTATGACTGGATGTCACTGAAATTAGAGATGGAAAAGACATGGCACCTCAGTGTGTAAAAGGAATGGTAACATTGTAACTCTCCTCTAGCCTCACGTTGAATTGGGGAGTAGGGGGAGCAGCAGTAATGCAGACATGGCTGAGAATTCTGTTGGCAGCTGTGATTGTCTTTCTCAGCCAATGGCAGAATTGAAGCCTCTTCAGCACCACTGTGCACCACACTGAATGATTTGGCTGGACTTGTATGCACGTGGCCTCATCCTCAACCAGCTTCATCCTTAATGATATTAGCAGTGAATTTGAACCAGCCAGGTGACATCTCCCAGAGCTCCTTTGCCAGCCCTTATTACTATTGACCAAGAGTTAGGAGCTAGTGTCTCTGAGCCATAAAGGAACATAGGAATTGCCACACTGGCTCAGACTAGGGGCCCATTTTAGTGTGGTATCTTGTATCTGACAGTGGCCAGGACTATCTTTAAAGGAAGGTGCACGAAACCCCATGATGGGTTATGAAATAATCTGCCCACAAGGAGATGTTTCTTTCTAACCTCTATCAACTAGAGATTAGTTTATGCCAGGAAACATGGGTTTTATATTCCTTATTAAAATTATCATTGCTAATATAACTGAGTGTTTCAGTATTCAACAAATGTCTAATCCTTCTTTGAATCCTACTCTTGGCCTCAATGATATCTTGTGGCAATGAGTTCCATGGGTTAATTGTAAATGAGATTTCCTTTATCAGTTTTAAATCTATTGCCTTTCAATGGCATTGACTGTCCCATTGTTCTTGTATTATGAGTCAGTGTAAATAGGAGGACCCAATTTATCTCCTCTGTGCCATTCATTATTTTGTGTATCTCTGTTGTGTCACCTCTCATTACTCTTCTAGCTAAACAGTCCCCATCTTTGTAATCTCCCCTAATACAGAAGCCTTTCAATGCCTCTAATCGTTTTTATTCCCCATCTCTTAACCCTTTTCTATTTCTGTTACATACATAACTTTTTAGATAGAGTGACCACAATTAAACACGTTATTCCACATTCAAATGTGATGTATGAGTGCAAGTGTGGGAAGGGGCAAATCTAAGTACTTAAAAGAAATCTAACTTAAATACAGGGTGAAACTAAATTGGTGCAGCATATACACAGATTGGGGAGGGAAGGAGAAGGTGTAAGTTACACTAAATGAAGCTCTCTGAGATTTACCTCTGTCTTCTGGGTCAGCTAATCTGCATTTTTAAGCATGCAAAAATTTTGGTGTGAATTAGCTTTAACAAATTTTTGAAAAGTAATGTATGAAACAGCAGATTTGGGTTGAGGGACAGAGAAATTACCACAACATGCTTTTCAAATATTAATAGGTATCACTGTTTAGGTATAGATTTAGGAAACCAGGGAGAGAAATGTCCTCCTAGGTGGGATTTGTGTTAGAATGGGCTGAGTGTTCTGACTTCAGGGTTTCTTGTTCTTCAGGTGTATGGTAGGCTATGTTAATGCCAGTCTATCTGTATTTCTGGTGTCTGACTTTGAAAACCGTTCGGAACCAACATCTAATGGAAGTGAATTCTCTGGCTCACCGTTAAAATATTGCAGGTAAGAATCTCACCAAAATATCCTTCTCTTTTTAAAAAATCACCAGGTGGAAGCATCATGCTAGAGTCTCTCTCTTTACTTGTTTTCAAAGTCTAAAAAATGAAATGAAATGAAAAATGCATTTTGTACATGTAAAAGGAGTAATAAAAATACAGGACACCACTTATCCTGTGCCTGTGAGTGGGGAGGTGCCCAATCTTCAGAGTAAGGAAGGCTGCATTGGCAACTAGCCAGGATCTTAAAGGACCCTTGAAATTTGCATATACAATTTATTTCTAAAAAAAAAAAAAAAAGAACTGCTCACAAGCATAATATTTGCTTATCTTTCAATTTCCACTGACAGATTGTGAAGGAAACTTGGTCTGATCTTGGGTTTTAATCCTGGTTCTGACACTGACTTTCTTGCTCACTCTACATGTAGAGTACAATTCAGCTTTCTGCAGAGAGCCTGCATAGGTCTATGCACTATGTAAGTCCCACCTAAGCCCTATTTTGATGACTTAGGTGATGCCTAGGACTTATACAGGCTCTGTGCACAGGAGTGAATTTCTCCCTAAGTGAAAAACTATTGCAAGAAACACTTGCACAACACTGTATGTCCACATACTGTAATTGTCCCACGCCTCAGGTAGAAGCTGGTTGTAATGGTTGGTTACAACACCTCAGATAGTGTCTAGCTCAAGTCAAGCTGAACTAGTAGAAACTCCAATGGTTTCTCTCCATTGCACTGGTTCAACCAGTCCTAACTCCATCCCACAGCTGAGTGCATCATATATGGAAATTCCCCACTGTCTTCTGCTCCCAGCAACAGTGTTTGGCACTATGCAATAGGGCTTCATAAGACCCAGAAAACACCAGTGTAGCAATGATGTTAAGAGCTGCTCTGTGTGGATGGACACACATTGTTCCATCAAAAACAGTGTTGCAGAGACCTGGTAAAGACCTGGTGCGTGCATCCATGTGCACTATACCTGGAGTGCCTTTCTTGCTTTACAAAGACAAGACTCTCTGTCCTTGAATAAGTCTCCTAACTTCCCTGCTTTGGTTTCTCCATCTCTAAGTGGGGATAGCATTTACTTACCCCACAAAGGTCATATAAAAATTAATTTGTTAATGTTTTCAAGCTCCTTGATAATGAAAAGTGCAATATAAGCCATAAGTATTATTATTGAAGGGGCTTCCCACCTGCAGGAAATTCCAACATTTTGTTTTCATCCCAAATTTGGATGAAAAGTCGAAACTTCAAATTTTTTCACAGAACAGAAACTCAAAAAAGTTTCATTTTGGTGATGTTGGAACTTTTTTTGGGACCAGAATGAAATTTTTTGACATCCGTGAAATCAAAATATTTATTTCATTTTGTTAGAATGACCCAAAATGCTTTTGTTTCAAGGGGGAATGTGGGCAGAACAACTGTGTAATGCTGTTATTTTATAATGCGGTGTTGGTTTGTGAACATGAGCTCAAATGACTTTTTTATTATGAAACAATAAAATACCCTTTGATGGGTCTCTAGAGCCCCAGGGTACTTTAGTGTCCAGTGAAAAGACTCCTGACATTTTGTTAAAAGTATAAAAATAATAGTACTTGCACTTATATAGCATACTGAGCTGTTTTCCTCTGAAGTTAATATTTTCATTTAGGGAGCTGAAACAATTGAGACTATTGCACATCATTTGGCAGGAAATAACCCTAAAAATAGGTTAGATCAATACATATCCTATTCTGTGATACAGAGCTGCTGGCCAAAAGAGGCTTCATTCCAACTTAATAGTCTTAATATTTTTAATAAGATTTGCCTCTGACCATCCACCATTTAATATCAATGGGATTACAGATTAAAATAATGTTTGCTTTTGATATCTGAGAGAAATAGGAAACAAGTGATGTTGCTCTCCTTCAGGGAGGTCCAAATTCTGCAGCTGTTAGTCAGTGTGATCTCCTGTTGATTTCAATGGGAGATTTCTGTGGGTAAGCACTAAATCCAGACTTCAGGATTTGGCCTGGGATGCATATGAATGTGTAACACCGACAGACCCTGGTCGTTGGCAGGCGGGATTGAATCTGGGACCTCTGGAGCTTAGTGCATGAGCCTCTACCGCATGAGCTAAAAGCCAACTGGCTGTTAGCTAAGGCTGTAGAGCAAACTCATTTAACTCTCTCTCTAAGTGGTCTCGGAGCCGCTAGATGGGATAGAACACCACATCCAAGGAGGTGTGTGGGTTACACATGCTATTAACATCTGTAGGATAATTATCATAACAATCATATTCATATAAATCAAATATATATTCTTAAACTTTCCTTGCTTTGCCAGAGGCTAACAGCATTGTGGTCTCTAGTCATCCCCATCATCTAAAACTAAACTAATTCTTACTTGTAAACCAGGCCCTTTTTTCAAATAAAAGATTTTCTCTGGCATGATGAATGCGGGAGGGGGCGAACTCCATAAATTTAGCCCAATAATTAAACAAATCTTCTACAAAAACAACTAAAAAGGAGGTAGTCTTAATCCTCATTCTCAGACTCTGGCATTTGTTACAGGGAGTCTAATTGGCCTTAACTGACTTCAACTAAAGCAGGATTTGGCACTTGAATCTCAGTTTGCTAATTCAAACTGCTACTGCAAAATCACTAGATACAACTATGTTCTTTGGCGAGTATGTTTACTTCTTAAATATATATATGCCCCTGCCGGGGGAATGGAGAGCGTGACTGACTTCCTTTTAATCAGTTTACAAGACATTTAATCAACCTGAATTCTACTGATATTTCTTGGTAATTTCAATTGCACTTTTAAGCCCCATATTGATAGGAATGAAAATTAGTTTAATTGTTTATCTGCAAAGAAATTACAGGAATGTATTCCACAGTGTTGTTTGTGTGATGGATAGGAGTCCTTTAATTTTCAAGCAAGACGGTTTATGCAGACAGATCTGTTAATAATTTACCTTCGCTATTACAAAGCCCAGATTTTTCCTTCCATGTGAGACATGAAACAATCTGTCAAAGTCTTCCCCATTTCCTGGGCTGCTGTATTTATTTAGTTCTTTACAAGTACAAAAATTACCAGATTACTCCATAGAAGACCCATCTCTAGCTAAGGCTCCCAGCCCGGGTCTTCTATTACAGCCCTTTAACAGTCACTAATCTTCTTCTTTTGTAAAACATTTCATGTTCAGGAGCCAGTGTTTTGGCTGCAGAAGGGAATCAGTTGGGAAGCTAAAACAATTTGCACTGAAGATGCTGAAATGTAGGAAGAATTCAGTACTGACTGAAATCCCAAAACACCGTTTTTTCCATTTGTGTATAGATGCCTCTCTAATCTGAGAGGCCTATCAGTCAGAGAAAAAATATGTTTTTGTTTATATCTTCTTTCTCCTGTGGGTTTGGGTTGCTTTTGTTTCTAAATTAGCTTAGAGCTAAAAACTTCTGTGTATTACTTAACATGGTATATTCAGATACTGTTCATACCCAGTTTTCAAACCTGTGTAGGAAACAGATTAGGCAGACGCCAAATTTCCCCTTGTTTTTAGATTAGGTTTCTGTGGGATTATTTTGGAATTACCTCTTTGACAATAAAGTCAAATCCATATGAATGTTATTTTATTGAGGGCTTAGTTCTTCAGAAGACAGTTGTTAAAAACAGTAGACCTGATTCTCCTCTCACACTGGTTTTACCCTGGTGTGGTGTCATTGGGTGAAATCCTGGCTCCACTGAAGACAATGACAAAACTCCCATTGACTTCTGTGGGGCCAGGATTTCACCCATTGACTTCAGTGGAGTTATTCATTATTACCATTGGTGGAAGTGAGCAAAGAATCAGTATTTTTAGTAACTTGTATCATTTTTGGCTTGAGATCCCTGTTGTTGCAAGGAGGATATAGTCAAAGAATAGTGTTCTGTTATGTTCTCTGTCAAGAGTAGCAGTTTATCACTGTACTGAAATGCAACATTCCATTTGTTTTTCAGGTACAGAGACTATCGAGACCCTCCTCATTCCCCGGTGCCCTATGGCTACACATTGCAATTCTGGCATGTCTTAGCAGCACGGTTGGCTTTTATTATTGTATTTGAGGTCAGTTTTCATATAAGGGGCTAGATGATATAATTAATAATTAAGTAATCAATTTGCAAACACCTAGAAGATAATAAGTTGATAAGTAACGGTCAGCATGGATTTGTCAAGAACAAATTGTGTCACACCACCCTAATGACTTTCTTTGACAGGGTAACAAGCCTTGTGGATGAGGGGAAGTAGTAGATGGGGCATTTCTTGACTGTAGTAAGGTTTAGAGTGACCAGACAGCAAGTGTGAAAAATCGGGACAGGGGGTGGAGGGTAATAGGAGCCTATATAAGAAAAAGACCCAAAAATTGGGACTGTCCCTATAAAATCGGGACATCTGGTCACCCTAGTAAGGTTTTTGATATTGTCTCGCATGACCTCCTCATAAACAAACTAGGGAAATACAATCTAGATGGAGCCACTATAAGGTGGGTGCATAACTGGTTGGAAAACCATTCCCAGAGAGTAGCTATCAGTGGTTCACAGTCAAGCTGGAAGGGCATATGGAATGGGGTGAGGGTCCCTGCAGGGATCAGTTCTGGATCCGTTACTGTTCAATATCTTTATCAATGACTTATATAATGGCAAAGAAAGTATAAATTATAAAGTTTGCAGATGATACCAAGCTAGAGGGGGTTGCAAGTGCTTTGGAGGATAAAATTAAAATTCAAAATGATCTGGAGAAATGATCTGAAGTAATGGTCTGGATGAAATTCAATAAGGACAAGTGCAAAGTACTCCAGCCCTGGATCACCCATGGAGTCGGCACCTATGGTAGATACTAAAGGGAAAGAAAGAACAATTATCATAAAAGATTTAGCTAAGAGAGAAATAATTAAGGGAAGCTTTGTCATTGAGTTTGGAGATGGAGATCAGTGTAAATAACTACCTCAACTACAACATGCCACCCTGGACCTAGAGTTAATGTAGACCAGTTTAAGGTGTGGCTACTTTGCATTTGGACTTAGCTCAAACACAAGAGAAGATAGATACTGGGAAGTATCTCTTAAAAGAAAAGTTACTTATCTTGCAGACAAACAAAAATGGAAAGCGATGTGCCAAGGCTAAAGGATCATCGTCCCTCAGATGTAGCAAAACACACCAATTTAGATATTGCATCTTTCTGCTCCTGATGAGAGAATTCATAAGAAAAGTTGCTACAGCTTCTATTCTGTAACGCTCAAAGTAAATAGCCCAAATTGGAGTGAAAAATATTCTTTTTCATCTCCAGTTTGTCTGCTTGAGACGGAAGAGGACTATTTCCACAGATTGTTCACCAAACTTCATAGAAGAAACTCCAAAAAACATCTTTGATTAAACAAAATGCAAAAGAAGAGAAGAGCAGAACAACTCTCCTCAACCCCACCAATCTTTATTCTAATATGCCTAAATCATTAGGGACAAAATGATTGATAAATGCACCGGGTATTTAACAGGGACATTTTAGGTCGATTGCAGTGCGGTTTTAAATTAGAGGTACAGAACATTCGAAAGCAGCATTGTTTTCCAGGAATAATGACTTGGGTCTGAAATCCCTGGGAGTTTTTCCAGAGTAAAAAAAAGAGTAGACCTTTTGTCCCTTTTCCTGCAGCGTGTTCCACTAGCATTAACCCCCTACCTCCAGACAGAGTCCACCTGATTTCAGGGCACAGACTCCAGATTCTGAACTAACAGATCACACAGCAGAATTGGGGCCTTAATTTGTATACTGAACTTTGCAACAGTGGATTGTTGCGCCAAATCAAGCAGTGGTGTAGTGCTTGCTCAGGCGTCGGCCTCCACTGACTTCGGCTGGAGTTCTGCTTGAAGAGGGACTGCAGGATTTGGCTCCTTAATATTTCAATCTGTAATAAAAGTTTGAGTTCTAGATCAACATCTTTTTGTTACTTAGGAGATTTTACTCCCCTTTGAAAAATGAATCAAACTGGAAACTGTAGTAAAAAGATTAATACTTTTTCATCCATTTTCAATCCTTTTGTTTTCACAGCACCTTGTCTTTTGCATAAAGCACCTGATTTCGTATTTAATCCCAGATCTTCCGAAAGATCTGAGGGATCGGATGAGGAGAGAAAAGTACCTGATTCAGGAAATGATGTACGAAGCAGAACTAGAACGTCTTCAGAAAGAACGAAAGGAGAGGAAGAAAAATGGAAAATCTCATCACAATGAATGGCCGTGACTGGGTGAGGGAGAAATTATTTAAATTGAGCCATTAATTCTAGTTAGTTATTCAGTAACCCAGATGTATTTATACTGGGTTGGGAATAGAGTGGATGAGAACAACTTAAAACTATATTACATGCAGTTAGCATGCATGTGCCCCTATTCAAAATGCAGACATCAGACTCAAGTCTCTCCACTGGACCCCAGACAGCTTCCAAGGCCAGTTTAAGGTCTTGTTCCTAACCTTTAAAGCAATTCATGGATCCAAGCCCCAGCCACATTAAAGACCCAGTTTCAATCTATGAACTGCCACAACAGTTAGACTCCTCTGGGACAATACAGATCACAAAACCCCGGACAAAGCACATGAGAGCTGGGGACAAAGCCTTCTGAGTCAAGGGGGTCTAGCTATGGATCATAATTCCAGAGATTAGGCAAATCCAGAGTCTGATCATCTTCAGGAAGTGCTGCAAAGTCTTCCTCTTCAAAAAAAGACTTTTCACCAAAGCAAGCATGACACAACATTGACATCCCCATTGGCCCTATAAACCCCAACCAACAAAAATAAAAGAGAAAATTAATAACATCTAAAAAATTAAAACCAAAAATCCTACACCAAGCAAAGATTTTACCCCAAAAAGGGAGGAGTGGCAGGGACTCCAGGAAATGTACATTTCTATGGCACCTTCTGTCCAAGCATCTTAAAGTGCTTTACAAGTGTTAATGAATTGAGTCTCCCACTACTGCTGTGTGGTTGCCAAGCAAAGTTGTGCCTGTTTTACAGGCATGGGAAGATGAAAAGCCCATTGGAGGAGTTGGCTGCACAGCCCTTTTAAAGAATAGGCAGGTGCCCAATTATGGATTTAGGGGTTTAGCATTAGGTGTATTTGAAAATCTTATCTGGAATAGTGGCCTGATTTTCAGAGGTGCTGAGCAACTGCAGCTCCCACTGAGGTACATATAGGACAAGCCTTAGGTGACTCGCCTAAAGTCACATACAGGACATTTGTGGCAGAACTATAACCCAGATTTGTTTGTAGTGCATTAGCACCTAGGGGCCTCCGGCACGGATTAGGGAATACTGTACACAACCATCACAAACAGATGGTCCATGTCCCACAGAGCTGACCGTCAAACAATAAAATGACAGCTGGATACAATTACTAGGTGGGGAGCGCACATGCATCCAACAGCTCCTGACTCCGAGTCTTGTTCTTTATTCATGAGACCATCCCTCCAAAACTGTGGTAAGAGGTTTAAAAGGTACATTAAAATATGAAATGACATTAAATCCTACATACAGAGTAATAAGGTGATAATTCTGGACAAGTAATGGAAATAGAATTGGTCACTACAAACATCAGCCAATAACTGATCTGACTAAAAGGACTCTGGGATAAACAATTTTCTTTTGCAAAGTGTTCAGCTTTCCACTGTTAAACATTCCAAAAGTCACTCACCTAAATTTCATGAAATCTTAGGAACCAGCAACTGAATAAGTGTCAGATGGTGTGATACAAATCAGAACATGCTGGCTGGATGTTGTTAAAAGTAAGCAGGGTCTCACGCCTAAGTAATAACACTGAAATGCCTGCAGAATATAGAAGGGTACCATCAGTATAAACATGATCCGGGGCACTTAGCAGCCCAATCTATATGAATAAAAAAGGACACACAGATCAAAGTGAACATAGACCTGGTGGGATTCCCTTAGAATCAAAATAGGAATGTGAGTCAAACAATTTGCTTTAACACTTTTATGAGTAAATAGAGCTCCACTACTTTAACCAAGTCAGTGAAGATGGCTGCACAGACATATCCCTTCTCAGGAGCTTTAATAGTCATGGCCCTGGCTGATGTTTGTAGTGACCAATTCTATTTCAGGAAACTACACCCCCTGGCCACGTTCACCTGTGTCTGTTCAGGACTCCTGCACCCTATTTCTTAGCTGACCAGCTCATTTTTTCCAGTCTTGGCATCACATAATATCAGACAGCATGGTTCTGGAGATAATCACCACTGGTTATGTGATAGAGTTCCGGTCCCTTCCCCTCACCAACCCTCTTCCCTATCACTCTTCAGGATCCTTCTCCCCATACTGGAGTCTATCTGGGAGCCACAGAAGTGGTACCTCTTCAGCAAAGAGGGGGAAATATTTCTGCATTCTCAAGAAGAAAGGAGGCTGGAGGCTACTAGACCTCAGACAGCTGAATGTCTTGTGGCAAAATACCTGCCCCTCTGTTTGTTAGCTCAGTCCTTCCCAGCCTCAGAGACACAGGCTAGCAAAAAGAAAAAACCCCCTTCCTCTCTCACGGGGCTTGGGCTTCTCAGCCCAGCAGCCAGCCTGTTTCTCTCTCTCTTCTTCTTCTCCCCCCTGCCCTCCTCCCCTCAGCCTCTCTCAGCTCAGCTCCCTCTCTGCTCTCCCTGCTGGCTGCTGCCTCTCCTCTCCTCCCCCTCCCTCCCCCTCCTTGTCAGGGAGGGGTTTAAAGGGTCTCTCTCAGGGGGGGGGGGCCAGCTGAACTGATTAGTTGCCCCCCCCCCCCCCCCCAGCTGAACCTTATTTTGCTGGCTAAGCCTTCCGGGCTAATCGTTACCCCTCTCCAGGTAGCTAATTGGCCTGAATTTGCCACAGTCTTTATCTGACACCTGAGGTTCAGAATGATCACCCTGGCCTCTAACATCCCCTCAATGCACAAGGATGACTAATTCACCACTCTTTATTTAAAATATGTTTATTTCCACAGTGACATCCACCCTGCACACAGGAGATTCACCATAGACCTACACCACTACCAATACACAAGTGCTCCCTTTCAGTCACTTGATGGCATGAAGAGTGTTCATGAAAATGCTGTCGCAGTGGCAGCTCACCTCTGTCATCAGCACTCATCAGTACTTCCCTACCTCAACAACTGGTTGCTCACGAGAAACTCACATCAAGAAGTACAGACGATAACCCTGTCCCTGCTCAGACTCCTCCACTCTGTACGGTTCTAAGTAAATGTGGAAAAGTCCATTTTAGTTTCTGCACAGATAATAGCCTAAGGTCGCCCCAATCAAGTCTATCTTAGGATAGATTCCAAGCTACGAATGATCTCACCTCTCAGCGTCATCTGAGTCCCCAGTTGGCAGTTCAAGCCTGTCTCATCCTCCCAGGTCACATGGCCTCATGTGGCTATATGACACCCTTCATGAGACTTAGCCTTTGATATTTACAGGCATTGTTACAGACAGCTCACATGCCAAGCAAGCACAGTGTGGACAAACTGCTCTTGCTCCTCCACAGAATTCTGGCTTGTCTCCCTGTTCTTCCAACAGGAGAGAGAGCATACATGGGGTTCCCTTCATCCCTCCTCCACCCACAAAATGACTGATTGCAGATGCCTCCGTCCTAAGGTGGGGAGCCCGTCTGGATGAACCTGTGGCACATGGTACCTGAACCCACTAAGAATCCCAGTTGCACATAAATCTTCTGGAATGTCATGTAGTACAGGAAGCCTGCAAGCAATTTTTTACCATTCATTTGGATCTTGCGCGTTCAAGTCATGTTTGATAACCTAAGAACAATTTACTATATTAATAAACAGGGGAGGCAAAGTCCATCCCTCTTTGCATCAAAGCTGTCAATCTCTGGAACTGGTGCATTTGCTAACAGTTCACCCGCTCAGCAGTGCACCTTCCAGGGTGCACACCACATTAGCAAACAGCCTTAGCAGACACTTCTCCAGAGCCCACAAGTGAGATCTACGCAACTCAGTGGTATAGAGCATATTCCAACAGTGGGGACTCCCATCCTGGGATCTCTTTGTGTCTAAAGAGAACAGAGCAGTTCAAGGCCACAGCTCCAGAGGAGACATAGTTTTACTTCAATGGTTGGGACAGCTGTGATGCTTCCCAGGGGTACCCAGGGTTGTGATGCATCTCACCAGCATCTGTCCTTAATAAGAGGGAGTTTTGTCTGTACCTGCTGTGGATCAGGACCTGGAAACCACCAGCCTCTGCCTTCCAGGACTCTGCAGGCCTTGTTCTCTCTGTGCAAGTTAGCGATAAGCACATGGCAACCCCGAGTCTTCCGAATGTCCCTCTGGAGTGCTCAGCCTCTGCTCCACAGAACTCTCAGATGCGTTATTCCCAAAGAAATAGTACACACTAACTGACAAGATTCAACTCACGATCACCATTTTATAGATCCGTCTAAATTTTTTGTGTTAAGTATAGTGAAAACAAGACTCAGTGCATTATCAAAGAGCAAAGTTTCAAGAGAGAGAGTGAGAATATTGGAAACAAATGATTACATATAAAACAAAATCATAACATGCTTTCTAGAGATTAACTATCAAAGCATTCCCCTATCTCCTACAAGGTAGCTTAGTCCAAGTTTTTTCCCCAGTGTTTTCAAACAGTTTAGTTGAGACCCCCTTCTCATAAGATCAAGCCCACTGGCAGTTTGTCCCCACAAGATTGAAGGAATCTCTAGGGGTTCATCTCTACCATAGATGTAGTTTCAAAAGTTCATTGTCTCCCCCAAAACAAGCTCACACTGCTGTTCTTGTTTTTCCCTCCGGACCCTGTAATCTATTGATTGGCATTTTACTCAGACTGTAAATGGGCATCCATTGTGAATGATGCAATACTCAATTTGCATATGGCCAGCCAGAGTGAGATAAGCATCTCTTCCCCACTGCTTGCCAAAAGTATGTGGATTACCTTTGAGAGACCTGTCTTCACTCACAGACTTAGAGAATATAATTTTAGTGTATATACATAACTCTTCACATACAAACAGTACACACATCTTGCTATGATGATCAGTGTGACACAGACTTTCATTAGAGACCTTACATGACTTTTTTGGTGACCCCATGGGAACCCTGTGCCCACTGCCAGTTGGCATCAAGAAATCCTTGGGTCGCAAGAGCTGATGTACTCATTTGTGCCGATCCTTCTCTTGCCTCGAGTTCTGAGGAAGCTATCGATGATCTTGATTGCTCCCTGGTGGCCAAGGCAGTTCTGGGTCTTGGGCAGTTGCTAGCTGGCCTCATGCCTGTTTGACAAAAATCAAACACCCCAACTCAGCACCCCTTTGCCTGATAGCATGGTATTTGCATGGATAACAGACCTAGGAAAGTCATACTTGGAGGCAGTACAATCCACTCTTAGCAGTAGTAGGAAAGATTCCATGAGGAAACACTATACAGCAAAATGGAAAAGATTTCTGACCTGGCACCAGAATCACCGGATACCCTCAAAGGGTGTCAAGATCCCTACTCTTCTGGACTCTTTCAAAATTTATCAGGACTATCTCTCGGCTCCTTGCAGATGCACTTGGCAGCTATTAGCACCTTTCACCCTCTGGTGGACAGGCATTCAGTCTTCAGCCATCCTACTACACTACCTTTTCTGAAGGGACTTGTCAGAACCTTTCCTCCAGTAATAAAACCTACCCAATTTGGGATCTCAGCCTGGTCCTATCAACTTTAATGAAGGCTCCGTTCTCACCCTTAGCCTCATGTTCCTTCATTCACCTGTCTACAAAGGTGGTTTTTCTTGTTGCTATTGCCTTAGCCAGAAGAGTAGGTGAGCTGGGAGCTCTTATGGGTGACCCACCTTACATGGTCTTCCACAAGGACAAAGCTTTGCTGAGGTTACACCACAAATTCATCCCAAAAGTAATCTCAGAATTTAATCTAAACCAGGTCATCCACGTACCTGTCTTCTATTCGAAGCAACATGCCACCAGCGAGGAGGACAGGAAACTACAATCGTCTGGATGTCAGTAGAGTCTTGGCATTCTTCATGCAGAGGACAAAACCCTTCAGGAATTTTCCTAAACTGTTTGTCTCCTTTGCCAAATGTCTGAGAGGGGAAGCAATCTCCTCCCAGAGACTTTCCAAATGGATTTCAAGCTGCATCCTGCTTTGTTACAAGTTAACAGCAGCTCCTCCCACACAAGATGAGGGGCCCACTCGCCCAGAGCACACTGGCAGCTTCACTTTGAGATGTCCCTCTTCTAGAGAGCAGTGCAGCGGCGTCGTACACACTTTTGCAAAACATTATTGCCTGGTACAAGATTCTGCCAAACACATCCTTTGGCAGAGCTGTCCTCCAATCGGTGGCACAGCAGGGCTCCTCACAGCCTCCTCCTCAATGAATACTGCTTGTGAATCACCTAGACTGGAAACACATAGGAACCGTCACTCAAAGAAAGGAAGGTTACCACAGTAAGTGGCTTTCTTTGCAATATGTGGTCCCTATCTGTATTCCGCTACCTGCCCTCCTTCCCCTCTGCTGCAGAGCCTTATCCTAGGGCTATTCCCGAGTAAAAGGTAAGCAGATAAGCGGTTGGTCCATGCCACCACTTATGCCATCAGTTTTTTTAGAGGGCGAGGAAGAGAAGGGTGCCAGGTGCAGACTGATGGCCACTGCTATCGCGAATCTTCCAGGCACATGGAACGCATGCGCACCTCAAGTGGATTACAGATAGAGACCACACATCTTGAAGAACTCCATTACTATACGAGTAAGTAACCTTTCTTTATGCAATGTAATGCGCCAGAAGAGAGACACATGTTGGATGGCTATGGGTTTCCCAATCACCACTGCAGGGTGTATGTGACTTACACAGCAATGGAAAACGCTGCCTACTCAGTCGCTAATGCACGTGCAAAGCATATTAAGACCAAGTTCATATAAACAAGTAGATTAAATAGACTGAGATTAGTTTGTTTGCAAAAACTGTGTAAGCTACTTTAAAATCACAGGTGAGAGACTTTCAGAAAGTGTTTGCTAAATAGTAAAATCAGATGCAAGTCACACCTAAATCACTGTTTGATATATGTGTTTTAAGCTATGCAAACCTCCTCCAGTGAGATATCGCTCTGACAATTTAGATCGGAGACATTCACTGGTGCAAGTATGGCGGTATGGTCCAGTCTGCCATACCAGTAAGATATTTATAGCTGGTACTCTGTATCAGAAAGACACAGGAGGAGCAGAACAGGCAGCTCCTCCAGCACAGCTCTACCACCCCCCAGCACCACCCCCAGCCCTTTCATGCATCTGTGTCTCCTGTCTGTGGTCTGCACAGCAACCCCACTGGAGGACAGGGCTAGGGGCAGGGCTGGAGGTGGTACCAGAGGAGCTGCTGGCGTGGGGCCACTTGGTGGCCCCACGTTCTTCTCCTTTCGCCACTGCGGTTCCAGAGAGCCCTGTGGTTCAGAAGTCTCTGGCACAGCGGGCGGAGAACAAAGTGCCCCCCCACACACACCCCACACCCCAAGATAACATGTGATGGATCATGGGAAGGAGACAGGGAGAGTGCAGGGGCCCTGTGCTGGGGGCAGTGGGGAGGAGTCATTTGGGAGGTCACGTGCCTTCCGTTTACCTGGTGCCCCCGCTTTGTATCCCTCCCATGAGTGCAGTGTACAAGTAAGAAATTAATTCTACTTGCACCACTGGAGACATTCCTAACTTTGAATTGAGCCATATTATAACAATCTGATTTTCACTCTTGAGGAACCTCAGCAGTTTAACATGACAAAACAAATAAAGTGAAGCAAAGATACAATCAGCTGCTGATTGCTTCTGAGACCAGTTTTCAACACAGCTATGTTTTGTTGATATTCCAGTACTCTAAATTGCTAGAAGTTGTCTTGGGTATTGCTGAAAAAGAGAACATAAGCTAGCACTGGAAGCTGCCAAAATTGGCTCACCTTGAGCCTGATCTTGCAAGAGCCTGAGGTCCTCCAGAAAGGTGCTGAGCACCCTCTAATTCCATTGATTTCCACTCAGCACCTCACAGGATTGAACCTTGCCATTCTGCACAACAGAGTTCAACCTTTGTCTTTCACTGTTATACAGCCGTTCAAACAGAAAATGGTATGTGTGGGTGGGTGGAGGGAAGTTAATAAAAAAGACAAATGTATAACAAAAAGCTTTCTAATGACAACCTGAATTGTCCTGTTTTCTAGGTAGCAAATGCAGACCTGTACTGTGTTTCTGATCTGGTATTGTTTTTGTTTATGGCTCCAGATGATGGACTTGTGCTTTGTTGACTTATCCCAGCTCTGCAAGAGCACTACCTTGAAGAGAATGAAAAAATGCAACCTCAATGCATGCCACAGACATTTTACATAGCAAGCAGGACAGCACATTTCAGAGGATTTACTGTGAAATCATTTTGCAATCCAGCATATGATTGATATCCATAGACCACTCTCAACAGAGCTAGCATGTATTTTATGGGGAAATGTACTCAAGTTTTTAAAACCAAGGAAAAATTGTATACTGGGACTGTTTTTTCAGCCTGTTTGGTACGTTTTTTGCATTCTGTCCCATGCGCGTTTTACAGAACTTAGAATAATACATGTAAATTAAAAACCAGGACACTCTGACAAAAAAACGCCCCGTATTACAATACCATCTATTTTCAAGCCACCAAATAAGACAACTGAAACCCTGTTTACAAATGAGTTCTTTTTTTATTTCAGATCTTTGTGCTGGGATTTATGTTATATACCATATATATAATATATATATATATAAAGTATATAGATTGTTTATTTGTAAATAGCAAAAACAAAAACAACCAACCCTATGGAGAAGAATGTCAAATTTTCGCACCTATAAAATCGTCATCAACATAAAGCCATGTTTAACGCTTGTATAATGTGATGCAATAACTTTAAAATAAATTATGCATATGAAATCTTTGTTGTTGAGCTTTTGTAAGTCATTTTATGTTTATCTGATTTTGAGCAGGGGGACAAATCTGAGGAGAAATACAAATGAAAGTCCAAAATGACCAAGGACCTATCTTAACACTTTCTCTCCAAATCCATTGTGTATTTGTTTACTCTGATGAATTAAGTTTCTTCTTGTGCTTCGTATAGAAGGGCTCCATCTCATGAAGTGCTGAGTGTCATCTGGAAAGCATTGAGCTCTCTCCATTCCCATGGATTTCATAGAAGTTGAGGGCGGTTCAGCACCTTGTTCCCAAACCAGCCCAGATGAAGGAGTGGATGAGGGGTTTTTCATGCAGTCGTTACTAAGACAAAATTCCATGGCTGCAGGTACCCCTAGCAGAGAGCAAGACAAGATTCTGGAGAAAAATTGGCCTCAGAAGTCACAACTTTATTTAATGGACCAGTCAGTTAAAACAAGAAGGACAAAAAAAGCAAGGGGAACCGCAGTCACTCCATTGGCCAGGAGCAAATCCTTGAACCTAACTCATAAGGAGTGAGGTGACCCCATAGTCTCATCCTCTACAGAGTCCCAGGAGTGTTTGTCCATGAGCATCTAATGCCAAGGCCTCTGTCCCAGACTAGGAGACTGCAAATCACCTCAAAGACACGGTTAGACTCTCTATCAGCCAACCCATTCTATAAAGATTCTCCCAAACTAGTTACATGAGAAGTGAAATGAACAGGTGTCCCCTGCTCACATAAATTAGCCATCCTGCTACAGAAAATAGCAGGTCAGTGTAATATATGATATATATGTTAATATATACCAGGACAGCATTTCAGTGACAAGGGCAGATGAAGGCAGGCTCATGCGTACATTGCCCAGCAATGTTCATCGGGGTTAATGCAGGGGAATTATGATTCTGTATCGTGTTTAGTGCTCACTTTACCAAACAAATGAAAAAGAAATGGGAGACCAGCAGTACTGGGAGAGATAGCCTCCTACAACAAGGAAACAGCGGGTTGGCGGGCACCCAGTTGAACTTGAGCATCCAACCAGCACTGAGAGTAAGTTTTCAAAGAGCAAGCAACATTCCACTCTGAAAATTACCCTTATTGTCTGAATAGCCAGAACTGGGCTCCCAAATCCTCTGCTGCACACTGAAAGGAGCCCCCTGACCTCCAGGTGAAAAGATATTTTGCACTTTGGCTCCAGGTATCTGCTCACCCTATTTTAGCTCTCGCTCCACCACTGATAGGTTCTCACAGTGAAACAGCAGCAGAGCAAGAAGTGGCTTTGTTTTGCTGCCTTCCCAAACAGATGCCCGCTGTTTCCCTTCGTGTGTGAAGTGTTCAAATGTAGCCTCTGTCTTGCTGATTGTCACATCATCTCCTCCTGACTCAGTGGCCCAAAAGTTGGGCAGGAGGAGGTTCATGTTGCCCTTCATGTCATTCAGATGTCTTACTTCATGGCATAGGCAGAGTTAAAGCTCAATAAATGACTTCAGATAATGTTTCAGGCCACAGGTTTAGTGCCTTAGGCTGTTTTAATAAATTACTTTGTCACAATATTTAAGGGAAAATATGTGACACTGCATTTACTTTTTACATACAGTATTATGGAAAACCTTTTTATTTGGTTTGATTAAATATGGCTTGATGAAAAAAGGACATAGGATCACAGTCAAAGGTGATCCTAGCCAGTTTGATCACGTATCAGATAAAATGCACATAGTACTCAAAATAAGAGCAAAATACAATGAAATACAAACAGACGCTATTTCATAATAATCAACTGCTCGCCTGAGAAACACATTCAAATATGAGCTTATCATTATAGCAAACTTTCTATACAGTAGGCACAGTACCATGCGGCAATACAGTCAGTGGATAGAGTACAGCAGACTTTGTTTCTGTTCCCAGTCCTACCACTGATTTGTTACATGACTTTGGACAAATCACTTAACTTCAGCATGCGTCGGGTCTCTCACTAAAATGGGAATCCTGCTACTTACCCTCCTTGATCTCTGTGAGTCAGAAGTACCATTGAAGTTCTAATTGTTATGATTTATTACCTCGGCACTGCTTTTAAATTGAGATGCGGTGTTTCTTTTTTGGACACACCAGAAGCAGAAGAGCTACCTTCTTGCATCATCAGCTTCTCAAGCCTTTTCTGCTGTACATGTGTAGAATACATTGACGGCAAATAGTAATGACAAAAGGCCAGGTTCAACTGATGCAAACCAGCATAGCTTCACCGGAACTATGCTGACTTAGACCAGCTGAGGAGCTGGCCCGATTTCTCACCAGTTTTGTGTCAGCCTTCACTGGACTATTTCAGTAAGTATTTTAGGTAAGTTCCAGTAAATATTTTCCTTCAGTTTACTCCACAGACACGTTTGTAGGCTATACCGAGAGGACTGGCTGCAAACACTTATTTCCCAAAATTATGCTAGACACTGAAGAGTATTTTTAAAATTAATCTATAATACAAATGCTTTAGGTGTAAACAGCTGAATGGCTAAAAACACTGGGAGACAGATTCAGACCAATCATTTTACCCAGTGGTTTGGCAGCTTACAGCGATTATCAGCTATCTTTGAAATCTCCTACTATATAAGCCAGGGGCAGGCAAACTTTGTGGCCTGAGGGGCGGATCGGGTTTTGAAAATTAGAGGAGGGGGTTGTGGCCTGGCCCCCACCCCCTATCCACCCCCCGGGACCTCTGCCCCCATCCACCCCCCCCCACACTCCCTGTCCCCTGACTGCCCCCGGAACCCCTGCCCCTGACTGCCCCCCACCCCCCATCCTATCCCCCCACCTTCCTGACTGCCCCCCCTGGACCCCTGCCCCCATTCAACCTCCCTGCCCTCTGACCGCCCCGATCCCCATCCACACTCCTGCCCCCCCGACCACCACCCCAAACTCCCCTGCCCTCTATCCAACCCCCCTGCTCCCAACTCCCTTACTGCGCTGCCTGGAGCACCAGTGGCTGGCAGTGCTACAGCCACGCTGCCCGGCTGGAGCCAGCCATGCCGTTGCCACCACGCAGCACAGAGCACTGGGTCAGGCCGGGCTCTGCAGCTGTGCTGCCCCAGGAGCTCGCAGCCCCACCGCCCAAAGCACTGTGAGCTGAGCATGCAGGAGGGGGAACAGTGAGGGAGGGGCCGGGGGCTAGCCTCCCGGGCCAGGAGCTCTTGAGCCAGGCAGCAGGGCCGGCTTTATGAATGGCGGGGCCCAATTCAAACACCCGGTGGCAATCCAGGGCTTCAGCGGCACTTGGGTGGCACCGAAGGACCCCCAGCCACCGAAATGCCGCCGAAGCCCCAGAGGAGACCCACCACTGAAGACCCGGAGCGGACACCCTTCCCCCCTGTCCACCACTGAAATGCCGCCAAAGACCTGGAGCGGACCCCGTCTCCCCCTCCCCCCCCCGCCACTGGATGAGTTTAAAAAAGAAATTAAAAAGACGCCTAAGGCGTGGGGCCCAATACCAGGGAATTGGGGGAATTGGCTTAAAGCCAGCCCTGCCAGGCAGGAGGGTCCTGCAGGCTGGATGTGGCCTGTGGGCCGTAGTTTGCCCACTTCTGATATAATCTAACCCCTTCTGAGGATAAAGAGGTAGAAAGTAGAGCTGGGCAAAGAATAAATGGGTGGGTTTTGTTGTTTATTGGAAATTCTGAAAAAATTAGTTAAGGGACAAATTACAACTGAAAATTTTGCCAAATTGAAAAGTCATAAAATTTTTGTTTCTGGTCAAACAAAAAATTTAGTTTCAACAAAATCTACGTTTCATTTTTGACCAGATTTTTCAATACATTTAAAGGAAACTTTGAAGCTAAAAGGCATTGGAACTGAAAAATCAAAACACTTCATTTCAAAATGTTGAAACAAACCATGTTGGGTTTTTGGATTTTATTTTTCAACCAAAAGAATACGCCAAAAAAATCAACATGAATTCACAAAACATTCCCATGTCACCAAATTTATCTTTTTTCACCAGAAAGAGTTTTGGTCAGAAAATATGGCCCAGCTCTAGTACAGAATTCGCTTGTTCCATGAATACCGAGCCAAAAATGATTTTATCCACAAAACTTTCAGTTTGGTTGCATTTCCATTGAAAATAGATGTTAATGAAAAAAAATGGCACTTAGCGCAACCGATCAGCCATGGCCCAGTGTTCCTACCAGAAGAGGTTCGATGAGGAGTGTGGAGGCTGCAGTAGTGGCTGCAAAGCAGCTCTGCTGCTGCTTCACAGCCTGGTGAGGGGGGGGCCCTTCCTCCCTCCCAGCTCCCAAAGAAACTCAACTAGTGCATAGCCTAGCTCAGGGGTCGGCAACCTATGGCACGCGTGCCAAAGACGGCACGCGAGCCGATTTTTAATGGCACGCTGCTGCCTGCCGGGACTCCAGCGTGCCATTAAAAATCCTGCCCAGCCAGGCCCACTCTCCTCTGCCCTCCACTCCCCCCATGGGGGCAGGGAGCAGAAGCATAGGCGTGCACACGGGGTGGGCCAATGGCCCTGCTCTCTCGGTGCGGCAAGCCGCGGGGTCCGCGCTCCCGGGACGGAGCGCCTGGCCAAGCGCAGCAAGGTGCCGGCCCCTCCCCTGGAGCCCTGCTACCGCGTGTGCAGCGCTCTGGGGGTTGGGGCTGCGCGCTCCCGGCAGGCAGCATATCTGGCTGTGTGGAGCCTCATGGTAAGGGGTCCGGGGGGGGGGGGGGTGTATCCGGGGTGGGAGCAGTCAGGGGACAGAAGGCAGGGTGAGTTGGATGGGGTTGGGATCCCGGTTGGGGTGGGGTGGATGGGGTGGTTAGGGGCTGGGGAGTCTCTGGAGGAGGCAGTCAGGGAGCAGGGGTTGGATGGGGCATGGGAGTCCCGGGGCTGTCAGGGGCGGGAGTGGATAGGGGTCAGGGTAGTCAGGGGACATGGAGCAAGGAGGGTCCTGGGGGCAGTTAGGGTGGGGGGGGTCTCTGGAGGGGGTGGTCAGGGGACAAAGAGCTGGGGAGGGTGGATGAGTCAGGAGTTCTGGGGGTCCTGTCAGGAGGCAGGGGGGCAGTTGGATAGGCATGGGAGTCCCAGGGGTCTGGCTGGGGGCAGGGGTGTGGATAAGGGTCGGGGCAGTCAGGGGACAGGTAGGGGGTAGGGTCCTAGGGCGGTAGTCAGGGGACAAGGAGCAGGGAGGCTTAGATAGGGGGTGGCATCCTGGGGGGCAGTTAGGGGCACGGGTCCCAGGAGGGGGTAGTCAGGGGCCAAGGAACCGGGGGGTTGGGAGTTCTGAGGGGGGACGTCACCCAGCCCTGACCCCCGACCCCCCCCCACACACACAGCCCTCTGCCCTGAGCCCCGCACACCCCCCAGGCTCCTGCCCTGAGCCCTGTACCTCCCTCATAAACACCCACCCCTCTGCTTGACCTCTTCACCCCCCTGCCACAACCCCAGCCCTGACTCTGGCACCCCCACACATACCCAGCCCCCCTCCGCCCTGACACCTGCATCCCTCTCACATGCCCCCAGCCCTCTGCCCTGACTCTCGCACCCCCCCACACAACCCATGCACCCCCCCGAGCACCAAACGGGAGCCCCTGCACCCCCACCCCTCCCCACATTCCCACCTGCACCCCTCACCTCAAATGGGAGTTGCCCAGGTAAGTGCCCCACACCCAAACCTCCTGCCCCAACCCTGAGCCCCCTCCCTCATTCTAGCTCCTGGCCAGACCCTTCACCCCCAGCCCTGTGCTCAGTGCACTCTCACCCTCAGCTCAGTGCAGAGAGAGGAAAAGAATGGGCCAGAACCAGGGAGAAGGTAGGTACCCACTGTATGTGGGCAGGGCCGGGGATCCCAGACCGGCAGCGGGCTGAGCGGATCCGGCAGCCGGGATCCCGGCTGGCAGGAGCCAGCGGATGGAACCCCTGAGCAGCAGTGGGCTGAGTGGCTCAGTCCACTGCTGGACTGGAGTCCCGGCCACCGGCCCCGCACAGCCTGCTGCCGGTCTGGGGTTCTGGCTGCCGGACCCTTGCCAGCCGGGGTCCCAGCCGCAGGCCCTGCTCAGCCTGCCGCCAGCCTAGGTGAAAAGAACCCCAGACCAGCAGCAGGCTGAGCAGGCCAGTGGTGCAAGATCAACATTTTAATTTAATTTTAAATGAAGCTTCTTAAACATTTTGAAAACCTTGTTTATTTTACAATATAACACCGGTTTATTTATATAATATATAGACTTAAAGAGAGAGACCTTCTAAAAAACATTAAAAATGTATTACCGGCACGTGAAACCTTAAATTAGAGTGAATAAATGAAGACTCGGCACACCACTTCTGAAAGGTTGCCGACCCCTGGCCTAGCTGGTCAGACTGAGAAGGAAAGGGAGGGTAAGCATGTTACCAACCGATTCACTGTTGAATTCCTTGCTCAGAACATAGTCAGATACCACCATGAGGGATGACTTTATAAATACTTAAATAGAAGGAGCCCAGAGTCAGCACTTCTGTAAAGAAACATTATACTAGATAATCCCGCCTTCATTATAAAAACACAACCTCCTTGTCACACTGCAAGAGTGTAAAATATTGACCTTGCCACAGAAACAGTATGGAATTGATCAGGAAAGAAAAATAGCTATGTCTATGAAAACTAGATGCTCTTTTTAAAAATAAAATAAATAATGCTGAAAATTATCTGAGGTTGAATGTAAATATTTTTTATAGGAGTCCAAACCAATACTGAATGACAATTTCACA
Source organism: Mauremys reevesii (assembly GCF_016161935.1). NCBI lineage: Eukaryota > Metazoa > Chordata > Testudines > Geoemydidae > Mauremys > Mauremys reevesii. Next base: position 274,896,942 of record NC_052623.1, on the reverse strand, counting down.
TAGAAACGTCGGCTTTAGTCCGCCCTATAAAGGTCCCCTATAAGAGGCAGAGGCCTGATTCTGTTTTCACTTTCAGCAGTGTAAATTAGGAGCAGCTCCACAGCAGTCATTGGAATTATTCTGGGGAGAGAAGGATCCATCTTGATATCTTAGAACTGAATCTGTCATTCAGTCGATTGTCATTCAGTGTCGTTCAGTGGATTGTCACTGAACTGAATGTGTCATTCAGTGGATTGAGAAAAGCAGTTGTTTACCAAGCCAGCGCTTGGCTAGACAACTATGCACATGATAAATAAATACCAAGCCAATATCATTTGTTTCTTGCTGTGCTCAATGGGTGTAATCATTGGAGGTAACACAAAACATTCTCCACATTTGAGGATGCTTAAAGTTCGCTTGCTCTTAGTTCACGTTCACTTCTGTCACAGGCACAGATGCATGCCTTTTGGAAGGTCTCCCAAAATAAGCAGAGTTGTATGTTATGAAGAAGTACCCACTACCCACCTTTTCTTTGGGCCAATATGCTCTGATTCCTTTCTTGGAATCAGTCTTAATGGCAAGGTCATTCCAATGTGGTGATGGATTTTTAGTAGGGATTACTGCACGTAACCCCAGGTAGGGTGGGTAACTAACTCTTCACAGGAATGCTGGCAATGTCTTTAACACTGTCCTCTTAAGTCATACATGGGCACCATTGACTTTTTCTTTATTTTCTGTGATGTTCATTTCAATGTGGTTGAAAACAGGATTGTCGGTTCCTTCATCTGCCATGGTGAAAGGTTTCCAGTTCAAAACTTCCACTTTTTCATTCTGAAAAAAAGGTCACATTGTGAGGCATGGAATCACACACACACCCACGCATGTGCGCTCATGCCCATACATATACACATGCACTGTTGCTGTTGTCTACTTCTGGATCCGTCCTCTATACTAACTCTCACTTCCTGATGTCCTGGCTGCACAGGTGACATATACACAGGACTCATTACAGTGAGGCACCAAAACATAGCTCACACAATGAACATTAAATATTTTCAAAGGAAGTGGGGAAGAGCGAGGCCCAGGGAAGGCACAAAGGGAGCAAGAAAGGGGAATGGAAACATATCATATTTCTGACTTATTCCAAGGGAGAACAAGATTAAATAAATAGATTTGTTTTAATAGGTAGGGCCTAATTCTGAGTTGGTGAGGTTTTCAAACCTGGCCAGTTAGAAGCCTAAGTCCCATTGACTTTGAATGGGACTTAGGTGGGTTTGAAGATACTGCCCATTTACACTATGGCCCCTTTACATTATACTGACAGCACGAAGGGGCCTTACAGCAGATGTAAATTTCTCATTTAAATGTACAGGAGATCAAGAGTCACTACATTTTTTTAAAAACTACAGTTTCAACATTTTCAATTCATTTAAAAAAAAACCAAACAAATCCTTAATTCTGAGCAAGAAGAGTTTCCAATCAAGCTTTTCAAATAAGAAGTAAAAGTTAAAAAGCAACCAGAGTTGCTATTCAAACACAGAGCCGGCACCATTTTTTTCAACATTGATTTAAAAGTTGTGGGCATGGTCAGTTAGACTTTTGCATGGAGAAAATACACTAACCAGCTATGCTTGGACAGCGCAATACTGGGATGGGTTTGTTTCTGGGTTGTGAGAGTGAAAAAGGAGAGCCTGATTCTCCTCTGAGGGCCCAATCCATCCAATGCTCATTGTAGTCAATGGGAGTCTTTCCGTTGACTTCATGTTGCTCTGGACTAGGCCTATAGTGAATCAGGAGTAACGCCACTGAAGTCAAGAGAGTTTTACTGGTGGGAATAGGGGGAAGACTCAAGCCTGTAGTTGAGGATTTTAACTAGTAGGACAGAGCAGGCTGATACATGTAGACAGGAGAGAAAGCATAAACTGATATACACTGTAACAGCTGGAATTTCTCTAGCTATATGAGGAGGATGTGTGGGTTTAATCACATACTTTGCTATTGTCATTCAAAATGTATCTAACTCTTGTTCCTGGCCTCAGAAGAATAGCTCCTGCATTCTTGTGTACCAACATGTCATCCCTACCATGAGCTATTGTTCTCCTAATCCCGGTGCCTACCCGCATTTCATCAGTGAAAATCAGTATTTACTGGCATCCCTGCTTCAGAGACTGCATCTTCCTTACATCTAACTACACCTAAACAGAAATCTCCATTTGCCTAGACTGGCTCAGCCAAAATGGAAGGCGCCCACATATTTTGCCTCAATAATTAGACATTCATTAATAGTAATTATTTCACTCATGCTCCATCCAGCTTTTGCGCTATGTAATAAGCCAGTTGTATCTGATCCAAGTATGATGGCCATCTAATCTGTGAGCATCAGCGTTCACATGCACTTGCACATTTGGTTCATGGCATTATGGCCTCATCTGGTGTAAAGCAGTGGAGCTCCATTGCAGTCAGGGGGGCAATGCTGATTTACACCAGCTGAGGGTCTGGTTCAGTTTCTATGAGGACAAATAACATGTAATGTATTAAAAAAACCTACCTCTACTGTATATCATTAGTAACACAAGAGGTTTTCATAAGGGGAAGAGGCTGAAAATTGGATCATCTAAGACAGATGTTCTCTACGTGGCACACCACACTACCCAATGGCTGCCTTAGCCATTCTTTCTAACTGAGTGCACTGAAAACACAGACCTTACAGGTGACCTGCAGTTAAAAAAATTTTTTTTAATCTAAATGCTAAAATCCACATGGTGAGCCTGCTTCTCCCACAGGTGAGCAGCTACTCTCAGTGAGATGCCTCATGGGCGTGAGTGAAGCTCAGACTGGATAAAGGCTCCAGGCCAACGCCTCAGCTTGTGGCAATTGTTGTAGTTCCACTCAAGTCAATGGAGTTATGACAATTTAATGCCGCTGAGGATCTGGCCCTCCATGTTTAAGGGATGTATTTTAGAATGCTGCTCCCTGGCTGCTGAAACTTTTCCTGGTTTATTTTAACACAAGGGGATGGACCACTACAGCCTTGCCAAAGGCAGCAGCCAACAAGCTATATTTTTCCTTTAAAACCTGTTGGCTCTTTAATAATCTAACTATATTTTTGAGAGGTTTATCTCCAATCTACTTAATACTTTTTTTCTTCCATTTTTTTCCTTTTCTTTTTTGAATGGAGGTGTCAGGGGCGGCTCTAGCCATTTTGCCGCCCCAAGCACAGCGGCACGCCGCGGGGGGGGGGGCGCTCTGCTGGTCACCGGTCCCGTGGCTCCAGTGGACCTCCCGCAGACGTGCCTGTGGAGGGTCCGCTGGTCCCACGGCTCCGGTGGACCACCCGCAGGCGTCCCTGCGGATGCTCCACTAAAGCCGTGGGACCAGCGGACCCTCCACAGGCACGCCTGCGGGAGGTCCACCAGAGCCGCCTGCCACCCTCCCGGCGACCGGCAGAGCACCCCGCGCGGCATGCCGCCCCAAGCACGCTGGGGCCTGGAGCCGCCCCTGGGAGGTGTGTGTAATGTGGATCCACAGGCTGGGAAATTTTCCCCCTCAAACTGTAGCTGTAGCCATAAATAGCTGCTTTGTCTATTCCAGCTGCCTAATCCTGATACACCATGTGCACAGCTGCTGCTTTAAATGAAGTAGTTACATCAGAAAGCACCAGTGTCTCCTACAGTATAAGCCATTCATATGGGGTGAGGGGGAGAGAAGAAAAAAAATGTAGTCCCCTGCGGAAGCTCTTGCTTCTGATTCCTACTCTGTCACATTATTAGAGTGTGCATTGCCTCTTAAGGTGTGTTTATTCTATTGTCTGCCCTTGTGTGACACAGAGCCAGAAAGGATTACACAGCTAGCAGGCTAACTGACCCAGATTCAACCTTTAGAGAGATATAGATAGATGATGGTTGTGGTTTTTGTGTATTTACATATATATTGTTAACCTCTAACAATGTAACCAAACAGTTCCTGTTTATCCTGTATTCTGTTAGCGAGATCAAAAGAAGATATTAACATTTCAATGAATTGTATATGTAGTAATATTGCTGTCTGAATTTCTCTTTGAAGTTTGTGATAAATCACATGTAATGGCTGGAGATAGGCAATTGCCTTATGTTAATCCATGTAGCTAATTACCAGTGATGTTTAGGAAATAGGAGGTTTCTTCAAAGACACTATGGTTCACCCAAGGACTATGCTGACAAGAGGCTTCCCCAGGAACATTATAAAGGTCTCTTGGGACCTGATCCTTTCATCTCAAATCTGCTTATGCTTCATCAGGGGAAGCTTGAGCCACAAGATTGATGTTTCCAGTTCCAGTCTGGATCATCCTGATATTGAACATTGGACTCAGGGATGAAAGTAACTTAATGGACTTACCGGTAGGCCGGAGTCCTGAGCAGGGGGCATGGCCTCAACCGGAAGAAGCATGGCCTCAACCAGAAGAGGCAGGGCCTTTAAATACCCAGGCCCTTTAAATCAAGATTTAAAGGCCCAGGGGCTCCAGCTGCAGCTGGGAGCCCTGGGGCCTTTAAATCACCCACGGAGCTACCAGCTGCAGAGGCAGCTGGGAGCCCCAGGGCTTCAGGGAAATTTAAATGGCCCGGGGCTCTGGCCACCACTACCTCAGCAGAGCTCTGGGCCATTTAAATCACCGACAGAGCCCTGCCACCGCTACCCCAGGGCTCTGGCAGTGGGGCTCAGGCAGCACTTTAAAGGGCCCAGGGCATCCCGCAGCGGCTGGAGCCTCTGGCCCTTTAAATCACCAGCCTGGGGAAGCCGGTCCGGTCCGGCACGACATACTGGCTCTTGTCGGTACACCAGACTGGACCAGACTGGCTTACTTTCACCTCTGATTGGACTGAACCTATGGACTAATCCTGAAAGAACTCTTTGAAACTCCAAAGCTCCCCAGCTCTACTATGAAACTGACCTAAGTTTGTGTCTGTATGTATAATGATCTTTTAACCAATACTCTCTTTTTTAATAAATTATACTTTAGTTAATAAGAATTGGCTGTGTGTATTTGGGTAGGATCTAAAATATTCATTAACCTGGTGGGTAACGTGTCTGATCCTTTGCGATTGTAAAACTTTTTTATACGATGAACAAGATTTTCAGTAATCCTCATCATATTTGATGTGGCTGTCTGGGTGGAAGCCCAAGACTGGGTTGCTTTAAGGGAACTGTGTTGTTGGCTTCTGGGTAACCAGTAAGGTATTGTAGAAGCTGTTTTGTTGCTGGCTTGGTGAATCTAAATATTAGAATAACCACCAGTTTTGGGGATTGTGTGCCCCATTTTTTGCAGTTCGTCCTAACTGAGCAATGTCAGTGTGGCCCCTCTGGGACTCCAGTCACATTTTGTATGTTTGGAGTGACCAATACTGAATTGTACAGAGGAAGAAACTGAAAGGACAGGATCTGGATCGAAGAGTGGAGGAACACTGAAACTTTTTCTTTAGAAAATGTAACACCCCCAATCTGGTGTATTTGTATCTGTTACCCAGGAGGACAGATTGCCTGAAGGAGGCAAATTAGAATCATGCACATAGCTTTACTTACTGTCTTGGGTTTAGAAAATGAGAAGCTGGACAGTAAATCCTCCTTGGTCAGCAAGAATTTACGATCTATGTTCTGCTTTATTCCTCCTGCAAAATACCCACAGTGTTAAATTCTTTATCAATTGTTTTTAACAAGGTAAGCCTAGTCAACTGATAAGGGTACATCAGACTCCAGCTACCTGCTGTGTCCAGCCTTCCCACACACTTTGTCTTAAAGGACTGTTGTTATGATGTGAACAGGGCCAGTCCTAGACCAAATGGCGCCCTAGGTGAGGAGCATCTTTGGCGCCCTCTCCCCTCCATTTATTAAACTTTTGAATGCCTTATTTTTATTGAATTTATAGCCCATTTCATGACTTTGATGAACAATTTGCATGCGTGATTTATCCCTGTCACAGAAGATGATACATTTGCACTCTAGGATCTGTAAATCTGTATTTATTCATGCCGTATATAAGCAAGTCTGGAAGGTTCCACAAGATTTTACAAAGGTCCAGAACATTCTAGAAGGTTAGTGAAAAATGAATCCACGTATGGAACACCTGAAACATTTTACTTCAAACATTCTATTTTCCCTTTTGGTTACTAACAATACAAACAGCACCCTGAGTCCAGCACCACCCAAGCCCAGTACCCCAGGCAGTCGCCTGAGTCACCTGCCCCTAAATCCAGCCCTGGATGTGAATCATTGAGGAGGAAGTGGGAGAAGGAAAATGAGAGAGCTCCTGGTTGCTCCAGAAAGAGTTTGAGGAATTCTAGAGTAAAGAAACCAATGACGATGTGCCTTACTCTCCTCTGGTTCTATGTGCAGTAAGTCTCATGGAAACCATCCTGTTCACTGTGTTCTAGTATGTGTGGCCTTAGTGCTGAGCTGAGGATGCAGGGTTCAGGTCTAGACTAGTTTTAGGTTAGGAGTTAGACTGAATCAGGTCTAGGATCCAACTGCTATTGCTGGCCTAAAATGGTGGAAATGTTGAGAGATCAGCTACACTTTTGGGTTTTTTTCAGCTGCATCCAAATTGGATAATAGCCTCATTTTGGATTTTGCCTGGAACCAAAACCAGAGGGTTGGGTCGGGATCTTGGGGTTCAGATCCCAACTGTCATGCCTATTCTTAGGGTCTTAGTAATTTGCAGCAATCTATTTCACTAGACTTTTCCTTGGGCAGCTGACATGGCTTTACACCATGAATCCTTCCTTGGGTGCATGGCTTGGCAAGCGTAGTGAAAATGGCCACTGGGCATGCTCAGTAAGCACATTTCAAATGCTTTGAACTCACTCAACACAAAACCACTATTAACCTCTGGGAGAAGGAAAGATCCTTCTCCTCAGACAGGGCTATCTCCATGCTGGATGGATGGCAGCAGAGCCATAACAAGGAATTTTTGCACTTGAGGCAAGGGCCGGCTCCAGGCTTTTCAGCGGCAATTCAACGGCGGGTCCCTGAGTCCCTCTCAGAGAGAAGGACCCACCGAATTGCCGCTGAAGAAGTGGCAGTGGTAGAGCTGCTGCCGAAGTGCTGCCAACCATGGTAGCGCTGCGCCCCCCGCTTTGCGCGCCCAAGGCAAGTGCCTCACTTGCCTCACCCTTGTTACGGCACTGGATGGCAGTGCTTAAACCTCAGCCCCTGCTCAGGTTAAAGCACTGGCTAAATGGATTTCCTCCCACCCCCCATTTCCTCAGGTTCAAAACCTGCTGACGTTACTACCTCACAATTCAAAGGAGAAAGCAATGCCCCCTTTGAACAGAGACCATGTCTGGAAAATTACAGGCCAAAAGATAAAGGGTCTAGAAAGCTGTGAGTGAATGAAACCAGAGAGTGCAAGCTCAACCAGAGCGGTCACTGAAACTTCTCGTGATAGGGACAGTTCCTGTGTGTGCGTGTTAATGTGGAAAACAGTGTATACTTGTGTTAAACCAAAACTCTGGAAAAGGTACCTGTTAAGAGGCTGACAATCATTCCCAAAGCTATTGTAACCAGGGTCCCAACTGTGCTGAAGTACAGATACGACAAGGAATACCAATAATCAGCCAGGACAGGTCTAGGAAAAGTGGGGGAAACATTTTGTTAGAGTCTTCTTCAAAATTCAGACAACCTGAAAATGCGTAAAACCAGGAACTAAGAGAGTAAATATAAGAAACATTCTGTACTAAAAATATGATCAGTCACATGCTACTCTCCTGCAGAGAAACCCACCTGGCACTCAAACACTGAGGTAAAACTGGCAGCATCAGGCCAATATGGTGGGCAAATGGGCCATGGCCAGTAAACTCACATGAGCCCGTGTCTCCACTAGGAATTCTGGCCAGAACTGAAGATTCTGGCCATGAGTCTTTGTCCCACCACGCCCCTCAGGGCTCAGTCCCCTCCATTCCCCCCACTCACACGCCGTGAGGCCCTGGGAGGAGAAGAGGAGAGGCCCATGCTGTAGCTGAGGGAGGCAGGGCAGCTCAGGGGTGTGGCTGCCCAGGGTGAAGCCGAAGCTTGCCCTCAGGAGGCAGGAGCTCCAGGGCTGCTGCTGCTTCCCCTTGCAGCATGGATGGTGGCATGGCTCATTCGGCTTCCACTGCCGAGGGGCACCGGGCTCCAAACAAGCCAGGGAAGTGCCGCCTAGTTTTCTCCATGCTACACCAATGGAGTGCCAGCCCTGTGGCTTTCTTGTGGGGGCGGGGGAGGAAGGGTGTCCATTGTGTCTTAGGCATGGACTGTGCCATCACTTCTGCAGATCTCTTATTAATGATGGTGCTGTGCACTAAATCTCAGTTAACCTGAATCCAGTCAACTAGGTATCGGCTCTCTCTGTGCTACAGAGCAGCAGCAACAAACCACCATTATGATCCCCTTTGCAACATGCCACTGAGAGAAAGACGTGGACCAATGTCTTTAAGCATGTATGTATTTCTTCTGATGGCCATAGAAACATGACTGCCTAGTGCCTACTTGGCACTTAAATTTATACTGATGACAATTTAAACTTGCTGAAACTGAAACTTTGTTTTTCATTTTAGAAATGATAACAAATTATCCACTGTTAACTCTAAGAGGGTGCTTGAAGCAGAACAGATATACTGCAGAACCTACTAAAGGCAAGTGCTTTGGTGTTTAAGATTTGTTTGACCTTATATGTAACATTCCACTTGCCATGCTGGTGAATCAGTACATAGACACAGGCACACGGGAGCAGTGATCCATCTAATCATGTATCCAGCTGCTTCAGGGGAAGGCCTAGGAATCTCACAATTCACCTAACCATGCAATACTACACCAGCTAAGGGGAACTTTTTCCTAAGGATACCCAGCTGCTGACCCAGTTATGTCCTGAGACACAAGAATTGACTGCCCTTAGAATTTTTAATCTAGCCACTGTCTTTTAATCCTTGTTCTGATATTTATATCATTGTTTTGTTCTTTGGGGGAGGGGAGTTGTTTTGTTTTGACTGTACGACACAATACAATGTAAGACAATATGACAATCGCAGAGGAAAAAGACCCCAGCATTTCACCCAGTTGCACTGGACTCATGGTTTTGCAGAATGTGGCTAGTTACTTCTGCATAGATATGATGCTGTTGGATAAACTGTTGGTGGAAGATTCACTGAAAACTCTTAATCACCCTCAAGGTTTAACCTGCTTAGATAGTAAAACTGTATGAAACAAACACAAGTCCTCTTTGCCTATCCACACTGCAGAAACAAAACTACTTCCCAGTAAGGCACATGTGACTGTACAACTCTATAGTACTGATCCAATGCCCACTGACTTCCAGGGGGTTCGATAAGCACCCCCAGTAGGAGAAAACACAAAATGCTGCTCCCTTTTAATTAATCAGGTAACCAAAAGAGTGGAGATCTTTATAATAATCCAACTATTACACAGATGTTCACATCACTTTAAATCAAGCACCGGTGCAACATGTGGCCGATTTATTATATACCTTTCAGTGCCTTGCAGGTGTACAAGGGTTGTTAAAGTTGGCATTTCGGTTGTTGCAGTCCAGTTGCCTCCTGTTCCTGGGCTGCCTATGTCGCAGCCGATAGTTGTGAGATTTAATGACATAGTTCTCTCAGGGAGCGGAGGGTAAATCTGAGCCCCAATGCCAACCCAGAGTGAAACAGTAAAGCCCCCAATAAGTCCTACAAATGCACCCTGTAAAACAAAGTAAAATTGGATTGAAATGTAAAGCAAAAAAACCAAGAGGGTTGACAAAGAAAAATACTGTCGAGATTTTTCAGAACTGGGTGGCCCACCTTTCAAAAATGACTTAAATGGGAGCTGTTGGAGGGTTCTCAACACTTGAAAACCAGGCCACTTTATTAGATGGCTAAGTATGGGCTTGAGTCTAACTTTAGGCACGAAGGTCTGAAATTCTTGGCCTGTAATTTTTTTAACAACTTATATCAGGTAGAAACTATGAAGGCAGAAGTCTTTTTTTTTAGATTTTATTTTATTTTGCTATTTTATTTGAAGAAGCTGTCCTAACTCCTTGGAGCAGGTACACAAAATTCACAATGTATGTGTTTTCCCCCCAGTATTCTGCAATGGGAGGAATTTCTTTAGCACAAACACTTTTACCTTTTCTAAAGCTAGGAACTCTCGTCAAGTTCTGAACAATGAAGTAAACTCCACTATAGCTGCAGCCCGTTATAATAGAAATCCTGGCTGGAGCCTGTACACTACCACTCCTACTTCTTTTAAAACCAGGCTCAATTTTTTTTAAAAAATGTCCCCAGCATAGACAAGGACTAACTGAGAATTTAATTGGGAATTAAGTACTGTGTAGACCTTGCCCTGGCTCTCTCAACAAGGATGAATCTCACTCATAATTCATTGCAGGCCACAGAGACACTCCAAATACAAAAGTTAACAATGTTTGATTTAGATTCCTATCAACTATGGTGCTGTGCAGTATCTCTCAGCTCACGAGTGTCCAGGGGACTGAGTTTCACTTCTCTCCTGCTCTCAAGGCTTCTTGCTACAGAGACTGAAATGTTAGACCTTATGAACTCTGGAGAACACCTCCATTGTTAGGGTGTCGTCATTTAGGAATGCCTTGTGCAATTCAGTTTGATTCACGGATAATATTTACCTTGAACTCACATCTAAGGAGTGTGTTTGTGTGTGTTTTAGATGAGGGTGGCCAAAATCAGGCTTATAATGGAAATTCAATTTGCGACCATAATTATGGAGTGAACGTTGTCACACCACAAAGTAACAACATACTGCCCTGTTTAGGCTGTTTACAGCACAGCAGTACTGATTCCGCAGCATTGTGTGAAGACAAAGCACTGCTTTAGCCATAGGGAACAAGGAGAAAATAAGTGATTAGTGACTCTAGCCATTTTTAACAATATTTTTTCAGACTAAACTACTGGCCTTATTGCCTAACTATTGGGGTATGGGGATGGGGGTGTGAGGGGGTATGTATGAAAAATGCCAATCTAAAATATTTCCCATGATGCCTAAAACAAATTATTGGGGAGAGGAGGGGAATGATCCCCCAAATTACTATTGTATTTTGCAACAGCAAGACGCACAACTTATACTTACGATGGGGTTTGCGAAGGAGGAGAGGATTCCCAAAGAAAACAGTCCTAGAAGAGGGCCACCAACCATGCCAAAAATACTGAGAGCTGCCTGAGGAAGAAAACAAAGTCTTATATCAAGTATCACACAGCAAAGCCAAAACCTGCAGCATGCTGCCATGAGGGTGGGGAAGGAAATGAAATATCTGCAATCAGGATTTCAAGTTGGCTCTGGGCCAGATCCTCAGCTGGTGTAAACTGGTGTAGCTCCATTGTTGAATTATCTCAAATAACACCAGCTGAGGATTCAGTCCTAGAATTTCCAAGGTAAGGGATGAAAATTAATCATTTTGCAGTAGCCAGTAATTGTTCTTTTCAAAAATTTCTTCTAGTTAATGAAACAGAGGTGAAAAGCAGTTAAACATGCACCTGTAACAAACCGCCCAGAAGGGATGCCACAGCAGCCATGGCAATACACACTCCTCCATAAAAAAGACCTGAATGGGTGAGAAAGACAAATGTATCATTTTAAATTGCTGCAGTGAAGTTTCCTTCTAGTCTAATACTACTACTAATAAAGCCAAAAATACATGGCCGTTAGGATCGTCTTTGAGAATGGCCAAACCAACAAAAGGTCAGGTGCTCTATTACCTCAGGAGGGGATCGTGCAAACATGACAAATCCTTTTACAACATGTGGTCACTGAGGATTAGTTGACAGCTTAAATCTTTAAAAGAAGTTGGGATGAGTAGTGGGGATAATAAGCACAGCAAGAATCATGTACATTCCTCCTCTAATCCTCTGTGCCAACACTTCTTATTTGACGAACAGATCTTCTTTCTCACTTGAGTTTTGTTCCAGTGAAAACACTTTTAGATTATTGGAGTTCCATGGCTAAGAATTGCCCACACAGCCAGGATATAGACAGCCTAAGCAAATGAAGTCTCTTTTTCCCAGGGTCCCTAATGCTTGATGAGCACTTTAGTTACATCCACCACTCACAAAGCTCTAATTTACAATGACATGGGGACACATTAATCCCAGTGCTTAATATGAGAGGTCAGGCAATTATCAGAGTTCAGACCTGTGAACCTCCATTCCCATAGCAAACAAAAGCTGGCATCAAAAGTAGTTAATAATGCTTAAGAAACCACAGTCTCAGGTGACAATGCTGTTGTAACACCCCTCACGGCTCTGGTGTGCTCACTGGCAGGGCATGTTCTCTTGCTTGGGAATACAGTGAAGTACTTGGCTGTACTCTTCTATCCCTTACTAAGCTTATTACAATAAAAAAAGACGTTAATTTTTCCCAGCAAACTACCTGGGGCACTGTGGGCCATATCTTCCGCTGATGTCAACTGAGGTAGCTAGCAAAGAAATCAATGGAGCGTCACAGATTTAAAACAGCTAAGGATCTGGTCCTGTATGTTCAACTCAAAATTCTGAGACTAGCCGCTTGGGGGCATTAAACAGATTGAGGGCTTCAGGGTATATCGTAGCATCATGAAGCCTCACATTTTCTAGAAGGAGAGTGTGATGCAGTACATTTCCCCACCCATGTGCCCTGCCAAATAATTCCATGTTCAAATGACTTGTTACAAAATTCCATACCATGCACCTGCCTTCTGACTTACCGAATGAAAAATAACACCTATTTCAACCCAGGCCCTTTGTATTACATTAGATTCCTAATACAATATGCTTTGTATTAGGAATCTAGATTGAACAAGGCTACAATATAATTTTACTGCTTAAAGATCAAACAAGATGCCCTTTTCCATGCTCACTTTAAATAGCTGCTCCCCTTCTCCCCCCATATCTGAAAACTCTTGGCCTGATTCTGATCTCACACAGGTTTCATACTGGTGTAATTCCATTGACTTTAATGAAGTTACTCCTGATTTACACCCTTATAAGTGAGATCTGAACCAAGCCCTCTTTCTTTATGGTGAAAGTGGAAAACATCCCTCACAAACTTACTCATCCCCTTGGAAATCCAAGATAGTTTCTTTTCGGAGAGGGAGCGGAAGTAAGGTTTAATGAGATCCTCAACAGTTACAGCCGCTAAAGCATTGATGCTGGAGGACACTGTGCTGCAGATGACAAAATTTGAAACATTTTTGTATGTTAGGAACTGAGATTACAAACACTTAATAATTGAGATAACGGCAGAGAGATTCCTCTGCAACAATATCAGAGACCTTATGTAGCTGTAACTACTATACATGTTGAAATTATTATTACTAACGGAAATAAACTTGACAGCACTATCTGTTACATTTTGCAATTGCTTAGAATATTTGTTCTCAGAGAGGATAATGCACGTTTTAAGAAAAAGAAGCAATCAGATAAATCAGTGGAAGGAAAGTTAACATATATTGCTATAGATCAAAGGATGACTGGTATTTTAAACCCGTTTTTGAATTCATTAATATGTATCGCATCCTTTGGGCTAGGTATATGTATATTGCATGCCATTTCATTGACTATTTTGGATGCACTCTACAGGCTCAGGCCAAAAATTGAAGCCTAAAGCTAGGATCCTAAATCCAGATTTAAATAAGTGGGCTGCCATGGCGCAGACCACAGCACACACACAAAATACGCATCTCCACACATACAATGGTTAATTATGAGCTCCAGTGAGCATTCAATAGACTCCAAGGGAACCACTTGTCCCAAACACTTGAAACATCAGCCCCTCTCTCCTGACAGCAGATCTAGCTACTATGGAATAACTCTGAACCTCCTGGATCATATAGAATAGTATAGGACACATTTTCCTTACAGAGAAACATGCCACAATGCCTACTATTTCCCTTCTCTTTAATATTCCTGTGGCCAATGTCACCAGTAGCCAATGTCAGACAAGATTAACTAATTAACAGAATTCAAGTAGAACACCCGAGTTACAATAATAATTTGCACTTCTGCAACCTCTTCCATTTAAGGATTTTAAAGCACTTTACAAACATGAATTTATTAAGGTGAGAAAGTATTATTTTATTCTTCCCTATCTAGTCCAGTATCTGGCCTCTTGTAGTGCCAATCACCTACAATCCACAGATTGTGCAGTATCGGACATTTTTATACATTACTCTCACAAGCAATCAGTATCGGACATTTTTATACATTACTCTCACAAGCAATCAGCTTGCACCTCAAAGTGTGAAAATGTATTGCCCTGATCATCATATTTACTTACATATCTACAAATATTAAGAGTCAAAAAATTATTCAACCACAGCATTATACCAGTTGCTCTGGGTGTGATTGCTATAGATAAGGTTGTTAACAGTTTCCGTTCTAACTCCTGATTTTTGAACACTCAAGATTATCCAAAACGTTCACATTAAGGGCTGAACTTTTCCGTACGTGGTGGCTGCCAGAAAGTATACAACTTTGGAATGCTGAAGCAAAAATCTTTGCAGTTGTTTTTCAATTATCAGAAGGCGGGAAATGCATTTTTTTTACCACCACCATTTGAAACAAAACATTCTGACCATTTTCACAGGATTGACGCAAAACAGCTGTATTTCTTAATTCCAAACACTAGTTTGTAAATAGCCCTTAATGAGCAGAATGTGCTTCTTAAGTCGTAAGAAGGGAGATGGCCTTAAAATACAGTTCTGAAGGTTTGGAAAAGGAAGGATGAGCAGCAGAAAATTCCCTTAAACTGCAGCTGCCCTGTTTCCCTACAGGATTTCAGGAATGTACAAGTGCCGCTAGTGAAGTAATAGCTTTAACGCAAGGTGAGGTGGAGCTTGTAGGTGCCATACTTTGCTCATGACAATGGAGTTTATAGTGCCAAGGCTCAGACTAGCCCTGTTGGTGGAGTTTGTTAACAGTGGAGACCAAGTTGCTTTAATGCTAGGAAATTTGAAGCTCCACTCGTGAAGCCTGAAAAGCTTTTAAGCTGCACCCATTAAACAGCTTCTAATTTTTCCCTGTTTAAAGAACAACAACATATGCATGCAGGGAAATTAAATGCAAAGAATCTTGTGTAAACGCATGCATAAAAATGGCCAATGTATGTCACTGAGTTCAGAATGATTATATTACCTTAATGTCCCACTGTAGGCGCTAGCCACGAAAAGCCCTGGTACCCCTGGAAAATCTTGTAGAATATCCAATACCAGATATGGCATGAGCTGAAAAAAATCATAGTGTGATGTTGCACTCTATATGATTATATGAAAATTTGCTAATGAGTTTGAATATAATGTAACTGAAATATGCTTCATGCAAAAAGTCTCTTGTAAGATATTGTTACAAAGCTTATAATCTACTGAGTGTGGTCATCCAATTTGTATAAATGTATCACTCTTGTATCTGAAACTAGAAATATGAAATATAACTCTGAGGGCCTATTGTAATTATGCTAAGTGTGGGCCATTAATGGTGGTTTGGAATCTTGATGGCTCCCATTAACCAGGATAATGTCTATAGATGGCTCTGTTTTGCATGTGAGTCCTGTATACGTGTGTACTGGCAAGTGGGTAATGAAGTCTTACAGTAACATGTGATCATGTCACCTGAACTGGAATCCATCTTTAAGCTGGTGCTTTTCCATTCAGACAGGGGGCGGGGGAGGGTGGGAGAGGGAACCCAGAGGGACAAAGAATTCCCGCCTTATGCAAAAGATATATAAGGGGCGGAACAGAGGAAAGAGGGCAGCCATCATGAGAAATCCCCTAGGTACCACCTGAGCTGGAACAAGGGCTGTACCAGGGGAAAGGATTGTGTCCAGACTAGGAAGGCATCAGTCTGTGAAAGAAACTTATTGAAACATCTCTTGAGGGTGAGATTTTATCTGTATTCAGTTTTATTACTTAGATTTGCATGTTTTATTTTATTTTACTTGGTAATTCACTTTGTTCTGTCTGTTACTACTTGGAATCACTTAAATCCTACTTTCTGTATTTAATAAAATCACTTTTTACTTATTAATTAACCCAGAGTATGCAAACAGCTGTGTATATCTCTATCAGTGTTATAGAGGGCGAACAATTTATGAGTTTACCCTGTGTAAGCTTTATATAGAGTAAAATGGATTTATTTCGGGTTTAGACCCCATTGGGAGTTGGGCAGCTGAGTGGTAAAGACAGGAACACTTCTTAAGTTGCTTTCAGTTAAGTCTGCAGCTTTGGGGCACGTGGTTCAGACCCTGGGTCTGTGTTGGAGCAGACTGGCGTGTCTGGCTCAACAAGACAGGGTGCTGGAGTCCCAGGCTGGCAGGGAAAGCAGGGGCAGAAGTAGTCTTGGCACATTGGTTGGCAGCCCCCAAGGGGATGTCTGTGATCCAACCCATCACACATAGATTGAGAAATATTATAATTTTACCTAATCTGTGTTCTTGCTTCTAAGGTATTGCTTTTATAACGTTTCCAAACTTCATGCTGCCCAGTTATTCTAATTTTAAATGTCCTCTGTTTTATACTTTATTCAGCTGGAAGGGACGAATACCTGACAAAGCCAAGAAGATAAAGCTGCCTTCATAGCACTACTCTCCTCACTGCTCCCTTCATCTAGCCCAGGGGTAGGCAACCTATGGCACATGTGCCACAGGCGGCACAGGAGCTGATTTTCAGTGGCACTCACACTGCCCAGGTCCTGGCCATCGGTCCGGGGGGCTCTGCATTTTAATTTAATTTTAAATGAAACTTCTTAAACATTTTAAAAACCTTATTTACTTTACATACAAGAATAATTTAGTTATATATTATTGACTTATAGAAAGAGACCGTCTAAAAATGTTAAAATGTATTACTAATTTAAAGCGAAACTTTAAATTAGAGCGAATAAATGAAGACTCGGCATAGCACTTCTGAAAGGTTGCCCACCCCTGATCTAGCCCCAAGAGACCTGCTTCGATGGGCCATAACCTGGGAGTGGTGGGACTGAAGGATCTGCCACTTCCTTTAAAATCTTCCCTCCCCGCCTCTTTGTAGTGATTCCTTGCCTCAGTCATGCTGATTCACTGAATGCTAACTGAGGTGCTTCCCCCCCACCCCCCCAGACTGGGGCACATCCTCTGAATGGGGGTTCAGACTCAGTGATTGATGGGGGCAGAGAAGGCAGAGGCATGGAGCCTCCATGCAGACCACCCTTGTCTCTCTGAATCTCCCTTGAGCCATGTGGATCTCAGGGGGAAGAGAGAGCCATAGGTTTTGGGTCCCTTGGTTGTAGCACAGGGGAGCAACCTCCACCCTCCCCCAAAAAAGAAAATGATCTAGTTTCCTATATAGGGTTGTCATATTTGGTCTTCCTTGTCCTATGTATCACTAGGGAATAAGAGGATTTCTGGTTTCTTATTTTATTAACCCTGTCCTCCCTTACTGCAAATAAAATACACTCCTGGGTTTCAAGTGTCCCAAACTGTTCCTTAATGTATCTTTCCAAAGAGACAGATCCTGAGAGCACCCATGACACTGGAGATGTGTGTTCAGCCTCATATCTTGGGAACAGCCCCTAAAGGCAGCAATCCTAATTCATTCCCAACTATTAAACCATTGAGATGTTTAGTGTTAAACCTGGTCTGGTGCTGACACGCGCTTTGCTGTCCATGGGTCGCAATCTTGGTATATGGAGTACATTGCTAGTCCGCAAAACATTGCACAGACAAGAATCGCCCAGAGTCCCAAGAGGTTGATATAGAGAGATCTGCACAAACATGAAAGGAAACAACAATGTTAAGAGCTAGCCATAGCACTGTACAGCACTGTATTGTAATGTTGCTAAAGATTAACATGTCCTACTGTACCTGTATTCACTTCCTCATTGGCAGCCAAACAAAAAAAAAGAGAGAAACCTCGTTAACTGAACACTTCTTAGTCTAGTTACAGACAGTGGTCTGGCTGGCTACCCTTTAAAGCAGTGCAAAGCCACTAACTCTCAGCAACACAAGGAACTGTTGAAAAACATGACAAGCCACAGAGTAACTCATAGACTAGGAGCCATATGCTGAGCCCCTTCCTGACGTAACAAAGCCAGCACACCTTGGAAGGCTGCCATTGTGCATGTCCTTCTCCTGCTGACTTGGCATGGAGTCCCTCAGAGCTGTAGCTTCTAGGAGGAAATAGACTGAACACAGACTGTGAGCTTCCCGTCTTAGGGTACGTCTACACAGCCTGCCGCATCGGCGGGTAGCAATCGATCTATCGGGGATCGAGTTATCGCATCTAGTGTAGACACAATAAATCAATCCCCAATCGCTCTCCCATCGACTGCTGAACTCCAGCTCAGCGAGAGGCGGAAGCAAAGTCGACGGGGGAGCGGCGGCCGTCGATCCCGTGCCGCGAGGACGCTAAGTAAGTGATTCTAAGTTGATCTAAGATACGTTGACTTCAGCTACACTATTCTCTTAGCTGAAGTTGCATATCTTAGATCGATCCCCACCCCCCAAGTGCAGACCAGGCCTTAGTGCCTAGGTAATCTTGGAGACTGATGTAGTAAACTGACTCCATCTCCTGACAGCTCTAGCCCCAAAAGGCTCCAGCTTCAAGCATGAATGCAAAGTCTGCTACCCTAGGTCTTCATTCACTGTTGGCTATTCAAAATGCTCCAGTCTTCTTGTCCACTTTGGCTTCCTTCTCTACAGAGGTGGAGCTCCTGCAGATTACTGGAGGTGTCTAGGTACTTCTAGCTCTACCCTCTGGTTCATCTTCAGTGCCCTACTGCAACCCACAATGCCCACAGGTGGTATGTTCTTCAAGAACATGGTTCTTCCCCTGTACTTCCATAAGATTAATTGTATTCCAACCAGCAGCCATTTTGTTGCCTGATGCCCACTGATTGCCATTGAGGCCCTGCCACTATGCCAAGCAATCAGAGCTGCATTGGTACCTCCAGTATCTAAGCAAGTGTGTCAGCATTTAGGATGCTTAGGAGGCTGTTCAGTGTTTCCAGTGCCTGCAAAAGTGCACCAACCCCTGGGTTACTTTAGAAGTTTCATTAGGATATGTGCAGGAGAGTAGCTCTGCTCTTGAAGATCTTAATGGGGATGGAAATGTATGTTATTGGGTGTACTGGTGTAATATAATTGAGCCTGCAGCCTGGTGTACTTCGTAAATCTCATCAGCACACGGGACAACCTGACTTAAATTAAGTGTCTGATAACAAAACCTGGGCATGTTAAAGCTGATTGGGTGACCCCACTGCCAGTGGTCAGACTTGGGCCTTGTCTAAACATGTAAATTGCAAAGCTTTAGCTAAATCTGTTTCTAGACTAATTTAGTTAAAATGATCCAACCCTGTGTTATGGACCCTCTCATATAGAGTTGAGTCTGTTTTAAATCAGTTTACCATAACCTGATTCCTTATCACTATAAACTAAGCTGAGATAAAGCACTCTTAGACTGATTGAAGATGGACATGCAGAAGAATTTTGTTAAATTAGTACAACTCTCATGGGTAGACATGTTTTAGCCTAGGCCACTATAGTTAAAAATTAAACAAAATTAGTACAACTCTCATGGGTAGCATGTTTTAGCCTAGGCCACTATAGTTAAAAATTAAACAAAATTGCTATCAATTGAGTGATTAAAGGCAGAAAAGTATGACCATTCCCCGATTACCCACAGCATTTTCAAATCTTCTTTTTAAACCATGTTGGTGGCTGGGTGTCAAATGACAATCAGTGTTTGTTTGATCTTGTCCTGATGTAAATCCTAGTTCAGAGTGACACTCTATGACTTAAGAAATGAGTTGTTCCCACTAATTCTGAATGAGCAATGCTGGGTGGAATACTCTTCCGCAAAGCTGGCATTGTGTCTGGGAAGACTATGCAAGTCTTTCTTTTTAATAAGAATTTAAGATTTCAACATTCAAACCATTGTGTGGTGCCTTTGAAGAGTTCTTTGAAGCCAAGGATTGGTAAGGGGAAAATAAGAGGTAATAAACTAGTAGGCTGATGAGTCAATATCACACCTGCATTTATCTGAAATGTGTGATTCTTCCACTTTAAACACCTGTACTTCTTGTAAGTGAATATGTCATTGTTCAAATACAAGAATCTAGGTTGCTTGGTTGTGCTTTCTAGTCACAAAACTACAGGTGCATATCTTGGGTGGGGTGAGATAGATTCTTTCTGAGACAGTCAATAATCCTGAGATACTCTTCTCAACCCATAGTTTCATGCATTACCAGAAGGCATGGGTTAGGACCTGTGAAATCATTCACTCTGTGAGCCCAGTTCATCATTGTACTGCACCTTGTAAATCTTTTACATCAGTGTAATGTGAGTGTAAATTGCTACCATTCTGATGTGGTAGCATTTTACATCTACTGTGCACTGGTGTAAATGACTACACAAGGAGCAGGGCATTAGTGAATCTTGTTGTGGGTGTTTTAAGGTTCTTGCAAAAGAAACTAGGCAGCTGTTGTATTGCCAGTGTTTACACCTGTGTGGAGATGCAGTTTTTATGCTGAAAATTATCCATGCCTCAGGAAATGATCGTATTCTCAGGCACAGATAGGGTGGCTAGCAGCTTCTATGCCTGGAAACTCAATTGCCCTTGCCTGTAGGAAAGCTGGCAGAAGGGAGCTAAATAAAGAGATCTCCATGAGGTTTTCCTTGCAGAGATTTCCAGAAGTGCTCCCCAATAAGGGCAGGGGTATCCCATTAATATGGAAAGGCTTCAGGGCTCATGCAGAGATTCCTGGGAGGCTAGGGCCTTACACGTGGAACTGCTGTATCTTCACAGCAGCGCTGGCCATGTGACTCCAATGGTGCCACACTCCCAGACTCCTCTGGTCACAACTGAACTGCTTCCAGGATGCCTTTAAAGGATCCCATTGCACAGTGGGTAGGGGGGATGCAAACAAGTAATATAGCTTCAGCTAGGGATGCTTGGAAGAGTCAACATCAATGACATGCAATACAGGCATGACGCATGAAGCTCTTTCCCATACGTGAGCAATCCATTATAGAAGTGAGATGTGCCTTCTGTCTGTGTAAAGGCTGACCTTCTGAACAAAGCAGCATAACCAAGGAAGAGGCACTGGAGATACAATGATGATGCATATCAACTCATTCCTGTCATAAATATGATTGACTACAAAACTAGTTTTTCTCACTGCTTTAGCCTTAAACATTTTAATTCTAAAAATATAGCTTTCACCGGGGGGGGAAATTATTTCAATTATTTTGCCCACATTTTAAAAATATTAAACCTCCAAAATACTGTCCCTTCCTATACCTTATGGCATTGTATTATGGGGAATGCTTTTTTATTTTTCATACATTTCTCACATAAGTAAATCTATAGAGAAAGCTTACTGATCACCAGTATCCAGCTGCTTACAGCTTCAGGAGAAGGTCACTAACTATTCTGAAATCAAAGTACGTGATTCTTCAGCAATTTTATCATGGGGCAATCAATTTCAGTAGCTTTATGATTGAATCCTTTAATATTGTTCTGGTACAACTCCCATTCACTGAGTTAAGTTTAATATAGTACCAAGCCAGGATCTGGTGTAATTAGACGCTTTGCACAAATAACAACTATACAATTTGGTCTCTAGGTTGCAAATGAACTTAATACAACTATTTGTGTACATGAATACCAGCGTCATAAAACTTATAAATCCTAGCATTTATTCTTCCAATTTGCTTTTGTCTTTGTTCATGAAGCAGAAAGTACAGGTTGTTACTACCTTTCATGAACAGGTTTTATATAAATTTAAAGCATTCATTTAAAAATCTCCCTTTATGAAGAACAGATAGTGATTAAAGGCAGGCACTGAAGAATTACACTGACCACACGCAGGCTTACAATTTTGCTTGGAACTTGGTTTTGCAGGCAATGTATCTCTGAACTTGAGATTGGTTGACCCCATATATGCCAGTCCAGGTGAAGGTCCCACCTATGAGAATTGTCCAGAAGGTATGTCTTTGCAACGGGTTGGGATTAAAGCTAAATGGGAGAAAAAAATAACAGACTCAGAATATGGACAAAAATGGTGCTTCTCTCTCTGCCCCAGTTGAATTAATTCAATTGTAAACCCGTGTGGATGCAGTTTAACACCTTTAAGATTGTTTAAGCTGGTCATGTTTTAGCCTAAGTATTTACAAACTTACTCCCAGAAGTTTAATCTTCCTCCATGGTAGGAATCGTTTAGAATGCGGCCGATTCCCCCTTGAACCACCACAGCACGTATAATTACAGATGAAAATCCAGCTACCATGATTCCAACCTGGAAAACATCTGTCCAGACTACTGCCTTTAGACCACCCTGTGTGAGGAATAGCAGATTCAATGTATAGTAGGAGCATGAAATTAAGATGCAAGTAGCTAGCCCATAAAGAAATTTAGCAAATTCTAATTTATGGGCTAGCTCATCCCCACCTGTGGAAAATCCCCTGGGAAGGGCAGAGTGAGGTGATCTGTTTCTCTGAGCCCAAACCACTCCTGCCCCCAGCCTGGCCAGTCTCTACCTGGGAGAATAGAAAACAGTGCTACAGAGATGACCACAGCCCTTTCCACGTGGGAGTGGGCAGATCCACAGGCAGAGGGTGTTTTCCATATGCAGTTTGGAGCAGGGGAGAGAATGACCTGGCCCTCTATCTTCATTCAAGTTTAAACTCAATATTTGTATGCTATGTTACAGTGGAAGGTTGTTCTGTATTTTAACTAAGTAGTTATAAGAAGGGAGGTTCTTTAAAATTAACTGCCGACATACCAGTGTGCAATAGAAGGTACAGACTATTCCAGTTGCGATCACTGCACCCCACAAGTCAAATCCTGTGACTGAAAAAGAGGGAAAATGTACAACCGCAAAGACTGTTTTTGAAAAAAAGTAAATCCCTTAACCTTCAAACAGATTTATAGGTTGGTCTGATTGCCTGAAAAAAAAAGATTAGAACCATTTTAAACAGAAAAGGAGAAAATAATAACAATAGCACTGAAATGATGTGTGCACTAAAACCAAGTGACTTTGACAGATTAAGAATATAACCAACTCATAGCAACAGTTGTGATAGACTTTACAAACTGCTGAGCAATTAGAAATATTTTCGCATTTAAGGACTAATTTCCCTTTAATTAAAATTTTAACAACTAAGACTATATCCCAACGTTTCAAGCCCATGAGTTATCTCACTGACTTCAACACAATGGGCTTTGTGCAGGTAGACAATAAGGGAGTCCCATTCAAGTCAGAGTAACTGAGAGTTGAATTTGTCCCGAAGTCTTCAATCTCTTATAAGATGTGTCATAACTACCAGACTAATATTGAAGTCTTCATTTAGGCAAATAGTCAGCAGGTGGCTGTGGGGAGGGATAGCTCAGTGGTTTGAGCAGTGGCCTGCTAAACCCAAGGTTATAAGTTCAATCCTTGAGGGGGCCACTTAGGGACCATGGGGAAAAAAAATCAGTTCTTGGTCCTGCTAGGGAGGCAGGGGGCTGGACTCAATGGCTTTTCAAGGTCCCTTCCAGTTCTAGGAGATGGGTATATTTCCATTATTCTTCTCTTCTTAATTGGGCCCATATTTACTTATGTTGATGTCTGTCATAAAAACCTAATCATTTTATGTATTGAAAAAAATAATAACAAAATAAAACAAACTACCTTGTAAAATGTAAAATTTTCCTTTTACCTTGGTTCAGTGCCAGAGCTGGAGCATAAATAACAATTCCAGTGTATAAAATCTAAGGAGGATAAAAGAAATACTAAATCAAATGAAAAGTAACTTGTTCTATACCTACTTAAACTATCGTAATTCACTTATAGTACACATAGGGAAATGTAGCTATAGGTATACATAGAGTCTATATCACCAGTACTGTGCAGTATTAAGTAATAATTCCTATCATTTATAAGGAAAAAGTCAGAGGCTACCTAGTATCACATTCTTCATGGTACACTGTTCCTAAAATGAACACTACTGTATAATGGCTCTTAAATGCCCAGGCTCTCTTCAACTTTTCCTGGCTTTTCTACAAAGTATCATACTGTTTAAAAAATGCAGTAATCACATACAAATGCCATACTGCAGAAACCTGTGGAAAGAGGAAAAAATGCTGAGGCTGGCAAATACTTTGCCAAGAAATCTCTTGCCATGTTAATGGCACTCAATATGCAAACATAACTCAGATTAACTGGGACTAGAGCTGTGCCATTAAATAGTTATTCTGCTGTAGTAATTAGGATTTATAGCCACTGTAGGCTGCCAACATTGGAGGGTGACATGCACATACAGGGTTGTGAGTGGGTCTGATTTTCCATCCCTCACTGGAAAGAGATATAGACAAACAAATCTTTTCCCTTATGATTATTATCATAATGGGACACCCAGTACTGATACCACCTATAGTAGTTTGATTTATTTATTTTAAAATCCTGCTTGCCTTTTAACTGTTGGGTCAAATTCAGCCTTGGACTTAGAGTCACGGAGTTTAAGACCACAAGGACCACTAGATCATCTAGTCTGACCTCCTGTATATCACAGGCCACCAACACTCTCAGAACCTGCACACTAAACCCAACCACTGAGATTAGACCAAGGTATTACAGCCCACAAGAGACTAGACTGTGATGTGCCACAAGCAGAGAATAGGAGGGACCCAGTTGCACCAGTGCCTGAGGCCTCTATAATGGCAGAGAAATTAAGTGAGCTCCACCCAGATAATCTAGGCAGGTGACCTGTACCCATATGCTGCAGAGGAAGGCAAAAAACAAAAGGTCACTGCCCATCTGACCTGGGGAAAAATCCCTTCTCAACCCCACATATGGCAATCAATTATACCCTGAGCATGTGAGCAAGAATCAGCCAGCCAACCACCTGAGAGGGAAAAGACTTGGTGCCACCTCAGAGCCCTAGCCATCCAATGTCTCATCTGCAGCCATAGTCACCCCTGCTGCTTCAGAGGAAGGAGATTTAAAAAACCAACAACAACCCTCCAGCTGTCAGCTTGGTGTAACTCCACAAGGCCAAACACAGAGATGTAGCTTGGAGTAAACAGGTGCAACTTCCATGGAAGTCTCTGGACCAAATTCAACAACAACATCAGCAGTGGGGTAAGTTACACATTGAGGAGTTGATTCTGCATTCACTTACACCTATTTTATGGGATTTAAAGCTACTGACTTCAGCTGAGTTCCTCCTGATTTACACTGGTGTGACATCAGACTCTGACTCATGCGTAAGTGGGAAAGTATCATAACCCGCAGTTACTTGGAATTTAGCAAGTGTGCAAACTTACGTGTATAACATACACGCCCTCCTACCATCCTCTTGGCCTGTAACACAACAAGCAACTAACAAAAGAGGAAAATAAAGCCACTCCCCGGCTCCTTTAACTTGTACCATCGTATAGCCAGCCTCCAATGGTTTACACCGATAATATTCCTATTGACCTCGGTGGGGACAGCACCTTGTTAAACCAGCCGCTGAATTTTCTCTTTCCCCACAGAATTCCCAACTGGTGCCATTTACAACTGTTTTGTGTACTTTGGGCCAGATTTTTGGCCCAGATAAGGCTGCTTCACACCGTTCCTGTAGCACAAAGAAGTCATAAACTCAGCTAAGACAGGGCTGCAGAGGATTCCCCTGATGTTGGGGAATCCTCTGGTGACCATAGGGCTGCCATAGCAACTCCTATGCCATTCCCTTTCCACTGTCACCTCCACCAACACCCCCCTCCCCTGGTGAAAGGGGGCCTGGTCAGGGTATCTCTACACTCCAGCAATCTTCAGGTGCCAGAATGGCCCCTTGAAACTGTGGGCATCCAGGTTTAACATATAGGCCGCTCTAAATTACGTTAAGGGCCAAATTCACTCCAAGATTGGGGAAACGCAAAGGTGGCGTCAAACCACCCTTCCCCTCCACACTCTTCCTGAGGTGTGCTGAGTATATCCCCCCCAACAGCTCAGGATCTAGCTCCACAGCGAATGCTCTATCAGTGCAAGTTACACTGTTTTGTCACTTACACCTGTTTTCTGACCAAGCTACACCTAACTTGTAGCCTTCACAAACTATAGAGTACCTGGCCGACTGTCAGCTTGGCATGGTACGGCAAACTTTTTGAGTGAGTTAGCATAGAAAAATAGCTTTCTAATGTGCAGTGAATGTTTTCCCATCTGCTTTCTGGCATCCCGGACAAAATGTGTTCTTGCCACAATCATTATCAGATATTGTTTAACTTAAAAGAAGGATCAAGATCTAATCTTTCAACTTCTTCATTTTATTTAGGTAGTGTTCCCATATTAAGAAAAAATGACACTCTGATGGTTATAGGACCAATAAAAATTATACCAGCAAAACGGTAAAATACTATTTTTAAAAAATCTTCCTTTTAATGATCCAGACAGTTTCAGGTATAAGCTTTAGCACAGAGAAATACGTATTTTCTTGGACATGTTTCTAATATGTATTGAATTATTTTTCTCTGTGGTTTATGAATAGCTTGTCCTACTTTTAGCCTTCAATTTCTTAGTGAATATTATTTTAGGATGAGATGACATCAGTATTCAAATATATTGGTGTTCCACTATTCTCCTAGTGCTTTCTATATCTCTGAGGGGTTTGTATTGCTTTACAGGAAGGGACAAGTACCAGTGCCAAGTAGCAAGCAGCCAGCTAGCATTGCAATGTGTGTTTAGTGCAACAGTTCCCTAGACAATCAGATTACTCAAGGATCCTCAGGGAACAAAGAGCAGTACTGGACAGTGTATGCTCTTCATTACTAGGTAGTATGAAGAACTTCCTTGTCTCTTTCTTTCATGTCAATTTCTGATATTTCGCAATAAACTTAGCAACCGCTTACACATGACTACCAATTACACCACACTAAAGTAATGTTAAAGGCTATTAAAGATCAAAGAACCTGTTTGAGGTTTACTTGCCGTTTGTATAATGAAGAGGATTGTCCCACAAAGACGCAGATATTTATTAAATCGAAGCTCCAGATACTGCAAAAGAGGTGAATAAACAGCTTTGATGCCAAAAATTTACATTTATAGAAATGGTATTAAGAAATCTCCTGTAAGAAAAGATATTGCTGTTCAGCAGAAGTAACAGTTTTTATATTCACATGGATGGTCATGGTCAACCTGATCTTGTTTTCTGCAGACATCACTGTCATTTTAGTTAAACCTGAGAGAAGCTAAATATTTACCTAGTCAGTACAAGATGGAGTACATAGAAGAGAGTTTGGTCATATATACATACATGTGTAGCGCTTTCTAGCACAGGTGTCTTAAAGCACTTTACAGATAATAGTTGTACATTGTGACTGGACAAAATCCAGCAGTTGTTATGCCTTTAGCTACAATCCTAACTAGTTTTGAGTGAATATAACTTTTTTTTATTGTGAGGAGGAAGAAAGAGTTATCTCTACCCTCTTTGAAAACTGCTGAGATTTTCATTTGCACTGGAACAGCTGCCTGAGATGGGCAGAAGGCTTTCAGTTTAACTGGGTCATCTAAATCTGGATCGCCTGCTACTGTAACACCACCAGCAGCACTTGCCCGAGGCATTCACTGTCTGTTAGCATTATACATAAACCCAATCTGGGATGGTGTATAATAATAAATTAATAATAATAATACCCAGATCTTATACAGCATGAATAGGGCCCTACCAAATTCATGGTCCATTTTGGTCCATTTCATGGTCATAGGCTTTTAAAAATAGTAAATTTCATTATTTCAGCTATTTAAATCTGAAATTTCATGGTGATGTAATTGTAGGGGTCCTACCACAAAAAGGAGTGGTGGTGGGGTCGCAAGGTTATTGTAGGGGGTGTTGTGGTGCTGCTACCCTTACTTCTGTGCTGCTGCTGGCAGTGGCGCTGCCTTCAGAACGGGATGACCAGAGAGCAGTGGCTCTTGGCCAGGAGCATGGTATGGTATTGCCACCCTTACTTCAGCGCTGCTGCCTGCAGAGCTGGGCCCTCAGTCAGCAGCTGCCATGCTCAGGCCACCCAGCTCTGAAGGCAGCAGTGCAGAAGTAAGGTGGCATGGTATGGCATTGCCACCTTTACTATTGCCAGATGCTGGTGGGGTGCTGCCTTCAGAGCTGGGTGCCCGGCCAACAGCCGCCGGTTTCCGGCCACCCAGCTCTGAAGGCAGCATAGGAGTAAGGGTGGCAATACCACGATCCCCCCTAAAATAACCTTGTGACCCCTCTGTGACTCCCCTTTGGGTCAGGACCCCCAATTTGAGAAATTCTGATCCCCCCCATGAAATTGGTATAGTATAGGGTAAAAGCACACAAAAGACCAGATTTCACGGAGGGAGACCAGATTGCATGTTCCATGATGCGTTTTTCATGGCCATGAATTTGGTAGGTGTGGTAAGATAAAGCCCGGAAGCATAAACCCTTGTATCAGAGGCCCGGTATACTATGAGACCTAAGGCCTGGACTAAAGTAATGGTCAAGACTTTGCCTACATAAAGCAAAGTTAAGCTGTGAGCCAAAGGCAGGTCCTGCTCACAGAAGCTGGCAAGAAGAAGGCTGATGCTGCAATTATACATATACCTGAGCACTAAGCACTAGTAATATAACTATGTGCCAGGATGGTACCAGAACAGTCAAGAACTAGCACATTCCACACAGATAACAAGGAAGACATGGTCCTAAAGGATAACATGATTGGTAGAGTTGTTTTGTTCGAACCAACGTGTACAAGGTGATAGGCGGCACCTTACTATGTAGAGGGGTTGCACCTCAACACATCAGGAGTGATGTGTAACTTGCCTGTACCTGTGTATAAGAATTCACCCCCGAGGAGTTGTCTTGGTCCTGCCTAAGGGGCAGTGGAGAGTCCCGCCACTGACTGAGCCGGTCCATTGTCAGGGGGCACATATTCGTAGTATGTCCTGTAGAGTCTGCGGGAAACTATTACTGTGTTTCATTTGGCAATAAACCTGGCCAGGTACCTTCATATCTTATCGGAGTCTGTGGTCATTGGGGGTTCTGTCAAGGTCTGCTGTGTCAGCTATCTGCAGAGCCGGGGCAGCACACAGAGGGAACACACACACACAGCCAACTGTTATCAACATTTTGCACAGCAGAGCACCACACCGGTGGCATCTGACGACAGTAGGGCCCTAAGCATGAACCACAACCTTCTGCCTACAGTATCGGCTAAGACTCAAGATCCTCAACTAACAGTCAATCTTGGCTTCAATTGACTTTTTATCCTGAAATTTCATTCCCTTGTCTTAACAGAAACATCCATGTACAGTTGGGAAAAGGAGATCTCCTTTACTCGCCAATCAGATCAATCAAAGCAGATACAAATATCTCAGTATTTCAAAGCGCTGGCATTCGTCTTTGAGTCTTTGCAATTGTTTAAACATCACTTGAATTTTGAATGGATGCATGCAGAGAGGCATGTGAACAAAAAAAAGTGTTTGCACTATGGTAGTCTGCTCATACTATCAGTGCAGGGAATGAACTTAATGGCTGCACTATAATAATACTGCATTTTTTACTGGTCTTTTTCAGGAGTTAGTGTCTAGTCAGAAGTAAGGGCCCAAAACGTATGTGGGGCAAAGTCAACTTGAGGCAGCTAGAGATTTGTACAGGAGAACTACCCCTATGCTGGGGAGAATCTAATGGAGGCTGTTCTTCCGCCTCCTGTGCAGAAACTTCACTGCCTGGTGTAAGAAAAGGCAAGATGCAGGAAGAGTGAAGGGGTGATGTCAACAAGACTCCCAGTTCCCCATGGATGCTAGATCCCTCAGGGATTTTATGCCAGAGGCCTAAGTTAAAATTGCTTCTGTGCAGCTTTACCTCACTGAGCTGGGGTGCAGTGGAAAATCAAGCCCTAATTTTCTAAAGCTATATTTTGGCACCTAGGTAAAGAAGCGGCCTGACTTTCACATATGCTGAGCACTTGCAGATCTCATTGTATAAGTACTATGGAAAATCCAGCCGCTGCTATTTAGGGCCCTGATCCAGAGACCTATTTATCTGTAAATGCAAGAGGAAGTCCCAGTGAAATCAGTAAGACTGCTCATATGCTTGACTGTTCATATGGGTGTCTAAATGCTCTGCTGGATTGGGCCTTTGTGCCTCATCATGGATTTAGAAACTTAAATTGAGGCAGGCCCCCAGGATTGAGAGTTTGGGCTTCTATTTTAGAGGGATTTTCTTTGTGTTTTACTGTTTATTCCAAGTCACCAACCAATCTGTGCAAAAATAAATCCCCAGTTTGGATTGAAAATCTGGAGGGCTAACAATCTCCAGGAGCAAACCCATATGGAATGCGTCTACTGAGACAGCAAAGAGTCCTGTGGCACCTTATAGACTAACAGACGTTTTGCAGCATGAGCTTTCGTGGGTGAATACCCACTTCTTCGGATGCAAGCAGTGGAAATTTCCAGGGGCAGGTGTGTATATATAAGCAAGCAAGAAGCAAGCTAGAGATAACGAGGTTAGATCAATCAGGGAGGATGGGGCCCTGTTCCAGCAGCTGAGGTGTGAAAACCAAGGGAGGAGAAACTGGCAAGCCATTACAGAACCAGTTTCTCCTCCCTTGGTTTTCACACCTCAGCTGCTGGAACAGGGCCCCATCCTCCCTGATTGATCTAACCTCGTTATCTCTAGCTTGCTTCTTGCTTGCTTATATATACACACCTGCCCCTGGAAATTTCCACTGCTTGCATCCGAAGAAGTGGGTATTCACCCACGAAAGCTCATGCTGCAAAACGTCTGTTAGTCTATAAGGTGCCACAGGACTCTTTGCTGCTTCTACAGAACCAGACTAACATGGCTACCCCTCTGATACTCTACTGAGACAGGAGATCTTGTGGGTGGGGAAGAGACCTGCCATGGCCTCTGCAAGGAGGAAATATCAACTGGAAGAGGCGGCTAGTAGAGAGGCAAGGCCACCTAAGGGACGCTGCTGAGAGACACAGCGGCACAGGGGATCGGTATGTATGGAGGACACAGAGAGGATGCTGAATGGGGCTAGTGCTCCCTAAGAGGGAGAAAGCGGCAGCCCCGCTTACCTCGTAGGTGCTGGTGATCCCCAGCCTGTAGAAGACGGGCAGGAAGACCTCGGCGCTGATGAGCACCACCAGGAAGTAGGTGATGGCGAAGATGCAGAATATGGCCCCGTAGCGGTAGATCTCCGCCGGGGTGCCCAGCACGGTGACCGCCGACATGAAGCTGGCGGTGAGGGACAGCGCCACGGGCAGGGCGCTCATGCTGCGGCCGCCCATCAGGAAGTCCTTGGAGGTCTGCTGGCCGCCGCCCGCGAAGGCGTAGTACACGCCGATGACCGCGGAGACCAGCAGCATGGCCCCGAACACCACATAGTCCCACACGGTGAAGTGCCCGATGCTCATGGCCCGAGCCGCAGGGGCGCTCGCAGCGGAGGGGGTGTGTTTAACTCTGGAGGCGAGGGCCTCTCCGGGGGTCGCTACTCTGGGCTATGGCCGGCAGCCAGCGATTCTCGATCTGCGCGCCCTGTGCCCGGCGCTGCGCGCCCCGCTCTCAGTGCGCCCTGTGCCCGGCGCTGCGCGCCCCGCTCTCAGTGCGCCCTGTGCCCGGCGCTGCGCGTCCCGCTCTCAGTGCGCCCTGTGCCCGGCTCTGCGCGCCCCACTCCTGTGCCCGGCGCTGCGCGTCCCGCTCTCAGTGCGCCCTGTGCCCGGCTCTGCGCGCCCCACTCCTGTGCCCGGCTCTGCGCGCCGCACTCCCCGTGCCCGGCTCTGCGAGCTCCGTTCTCTGCGCTTCCGTGCGCTTTTGAGTGCCCCGGACCCGCTGGGGGCTCAGGGGACCGTTCTCTGCTCCCCTTACCGGTGCTGGTCCCTAGGCGCACGTGGGCTCAGCTGCACGGCCGCAGAACTGGGAACACCAAGAGCCCTGACCAAATAAAAGTCCCAGGTGAGTGGTTGACAGAAACCAGCTCAGCAGAGGAGCAGGCAGGCGGTGCATGCCCAAGATCCACCTACCCTCTGCCTCCTCCCAGCGCTGTATCGCGTGGGCACACTATGGGAGAGTAACCCCGGAGGAAGATTAGCTGTTAAATGTCTCTCTCGGCTCTTGCGCGAAGAATATTGCGTTTGGCTTTTATCAAGAGGGAGGGGGCTTTAGACGGTGCTAATATGACCTCAGCCCTATCTCGCTGGCGGCACAGCGTCATTCATTTCAACATACTCGTCCCTCTCATCCCTATGATTAAGAGGTTTGCGGGTGGGAGGAAATCAGCCCGCCTTCAAAACACTCACCTGCTTCTTCCCAGCACTTACCAGGAGTTCCTGCCATTATGTGCCCACAGCCCCCGGAGTTCTGTATGGCTGCTTGTATGGTAGGCTGTTCCAGAGATCAGTGGTTTTCAGCCTGTGGTTCCTTGACCCCTGGAGGCAGGGGCGTGCTTGGGGCGGCGAAATGTCTAGAGCCGCCCCTGCCTGGAGGTCCACAAATTATGTTTAAGATTTCCAAAGGGTTTTGCACCTTCATTCCAACTTTTTTTAGGAGTCCAAAAAATGAAAAAAAAAAGTTAAAAACCACTGCTCTAACATGTAGCCATTATCTACAATCCTGTAATGTTCAATACTACTGCATAGGTGTTGTTTCCCTACAGCAAGGCAAGTAGTCAGAAACCCATTTAACACATCTTCCCTTTCCCCCATACTCAGGTAACCTCAGGATCAACAGTACCGCTAGTCAAGAGATCTCCTTAGAATGAGACTGCTCACCAACATGCACCTTCATCAAAGGCATTTGGTGGCCGGGAGAAATAAATAGTGCCCTTTCCATTCCCAGGATGTTTTCTAGCATTCCATATTCAGATAAAGATATTGGCATTGGGTTTCCCAAAAGAAAATATAAGACATTTTTAATAACTGCAACCCTGCAAATTAAATCTTTAATATGACCAGGTTATATGAGGACATTACTTTCTAGCTGTATGAAGCCCCAAAGTGGTTGGTTGAGTGTTCTAATGGTTTACATGGCACCAGAATTGATTTCCTTAGATTTGGCACATTAGGGCCTCTTTGAACTATTCAAAATTGTGTCAGCCCGTTGGACTTTCCTTTGAAGTGTTTGCACATGCAGTCTTCAAATAATGAGTGTCTCACCAGGGAAAGGATTTACTAGCAATAGATGGAGCTTTCTGCTTCACTCCTAGAAGATATTATCAACAGGTAACATTTTCAACAATACCTATGTGACTTAAGAGCCTAGAGTTGACTTTCAATTAGACTGTAGAATTCTAAAGAGACAAGGTGGGTGAGGTAATGTCTTTTACAGGAACAACTTCTGATAGTGAGAAAGACAAACTTTCGAGCTTACACAAGACCTCTTAGTCAGTTAGGTACTGTTGAAAACTTGAACTGACATCTCTGGTCCCAATCGTCTTTTGCAGGACGCTGAAATGGCTGTTTGACTACAATTCCCTACACTATTTCCCCATATCTAATTACTAGCTGAGCATCACTCTGTTCAAACATCTAGCACAATATCATGTTACAGAATCTTCACCAGCTCTCTGTTTACTACAAAATAAAATCCTGAATCCATAATACTGCATTTCTACAAGATTTTTTTAATCCAACCAAGCTTTCAGTGGCTGCTGAGTGTTGGTTACATTTTGAAAGTGCTCGCAAAGCATGTGTGTAAGGATATCAATGTCCATCCAAAAAATAGTATTTATATTTTTTTAAAAACTCAATTATGATGAAAACCTTTCAAAATAAACACTTTTTCACAGAAATTTATTCTTAAATGGGATTAGAGTATGCAAAGTGCTATCAGAGAGCGCACATTAGAGGTCTGCTTGGGCCTAATTTTAAGGCATGATCTGGACCTGAACCCAAGCTGAGCACAGCAGACCTGAACCCAGCCCAAGCATGTTGAGCTGTTTTCAGAACTGACCTGACCCAAACCCAACACTTCCCCCCAAAACTGTGTCAGTGCTGCTGACCCATTCTTGGGGTTCAGCCTAAAGGGGTCTTCCCACTCCTCACACCCTGGGCCTGTGAACGGTCCCCAGCTGCCTCCTGCCCATGTGGTCAATGCAGCAGTAGCTGCATGCAGCATGCCTCACTCCTGCCAGCCACCACTGCCTGATTGCACCGTGTATGCTGGGAAGTGGGAAGCTCTGCGACTCATTGGCATGCTTGGGCCTCAGCACACCGGTGGCAAGGTGGCAGCAGCTGGCAGAAGTAGGGCATGCAGTCACCACCACGCCGACCCCATGGACAGAAGGAGGTGATCAGAGACAACCCAAACCAAGGGGGTTGGGTTGTTTTTAGACCTGGCCCAACCCGAACCCAACATTTGTAGTCAGGTCCAGTTGGGTTGAGGTTGCGGCTGGGTTGCAAGGCTCTACTGTGCATGGAGTTATGTCATCTGAACTCAGGATTAGGGCTGGCTGAAAGACAAGGATTCCACTTTGCAAAACATCGTGAGGTTTTGAAAATTGTTTGCACTGGAAGAAAAACAGACCTTCCGAATTTTCTTGGTGAAAAAACACAAGAGCACATGAGAGCAGCCCCACCTCCAAATAGCCAATAGCCTGAGGATTAAAGCACATATAGGCACTTAACTGTGGTGTGGGAGCCCCATTTACAAGTCCCTGTTCGACCTGATTTAGAGCAGGGACTTGACTCTGGGTCTCTTACATCCCCGCTGGATGTCCTAAACACCCGGGTAAGGAGTCAGTCTCTCTCTCTCTGGAGTCAATGAATATTTCATTATTTATACAAAGTGGGAACAGCTCCAAGTGGGGTGGGTGGAGGGGGAGGGGGAGCAAGAGAACTGACAGGCTCTATAGCCCCTAGCCCTCTGGACTAGAGGCTACGCTGGGGTCTCTCTCTCTCTCTCTCTGAAATCCTGGGCCTGGGAATGTTTCCTGATGAAAGTTTTGTCAAAACTGTTTCATTACTGCTAAAAGTTTTTATTTCAATGAACCGACATTTTCTGATGGTAAAAGAAACCCCATTGCCTTGGAAATTTCCCAACCACCTTGTGACACAGAGAGCTGGGAATCAGCATCTGATCCCATGCTCTGGTCCCTGATTTACCAAGTAGGCCCCAGGGGAGGGCCTGGTTAAGGAGTGGCATTCCTGATTTCCAGATCAGCCTGGGGTTGGGAAGCTAATGAGCTAATTAGCCCATTAACAAGGAGAGTGGATAAAAGAGCACAGGAAGGAAGTGACCCGGGGAGAAGCAGTAGCTGGCCCAGTCCCACATGACCAAACGGAGTTCTTCTGGAGGAGATACCTTTCTATCCCACCTACCCTCTGGAGAAGGGGCAGTGAAGTTGGATGACATTGTAAATACTGTGACTGCACTAGTGTTTAAAAGATGGTGGAGTGAAACACTGTAAATACAGTGCATGGTGGGATCTACAAAAGGGAAGGTCTCAGAGCAGTCTGTGTGAACCCCTCCCCCAGCTCTATTCAGGATGGGTCTCTCTCACAAATACACCTCTGTGTGCTGTGGTCATACCTCTGTGTTCGTAGTGATCGTTTGTTCTTGTTTGCATATTATAGGATATATGAATGATAGCCCAGATAAACAAAGCATCAGCTGTACCATCTTTATGCATGGCTGTAAATCTAGTTAGTTATGCTTTATTGCACTGTGTCATATCAACATAAATATTATAAGTAAAACCACTGTTGTGAAACTCAAGCTGAGCTATGAGGAAATCTCTTACAGCATTCAAATGTTATAGGTGTGGTTTATTTTTCTGAGGAAGCTGATTTTCAGATATCATAAAGGTGCAGAAGGACAACCATAAATCCTCTTTCTTGGCTAACTCAGCCTTTTTGAAATATTGGCAATAAATGGATATCAGACCAATCTCCTGAAGCAGAGTAAATCAACCAGGGCAGCGCTATTGAATTTAATGGCACTGATTCTTCTCACCCAGACTAATGCAAACCAAGAGTAACTCCATGGGAGCCAATGGAGTTACACTGGTGTAAGAGGAGGCTCAAGCCCATTTGCTCTTTCTCATTGGTACTGTGTAAACATAACTGGTTGTCAAGCAGAGAGAGAGCCCATTTCATAGTTATCCTACAGCCACTTTGCATCACCTACATGGGTGCAAAGCAGCCATATATCCCTTCACACCCTCCCCACAACACACCTGCTGCAGGAGACTTGGCTCTGTGACTTGTCCTCTTGCAAGAGCCCATGCAATAGGGGGCATTCCAGGTTGGGTCAAGATTGGGAGGGTATTGGACAAGGCAGTCTTGTGCCCCATCTATTTCCCTGGGCCCAAGATAAGGCAACCTTCAGGTTAGCCCTAATCAGGGCCAGATCTCAGACTGGCCCTTGGCAGGCCTGGGGTCACAAACCAGCTCCATGCCTGCCTCAGATTTTGCCTCAGCACAGGGCTTACTTCCATCTTCAGACATTATGGTGATGGGGTCACTAAAAGTATCTAGACTGATTGGCTAGACCAGGATAAGCATCAGAATCAGGGTTACTGATGATGATGTGCAAGTAAAGCAGTGCAGAAACCACATCTTTCGGCCCGCGCTGCTTCTTGCAGCCCCCATTGGCCTGGAGTGGCAAACCATGGCCAGTGGGAGCCGCAATCAGCTGAACTTGTAGACGTGGCAGGTAAACAAACCGGGTTGCTGATCCCTGGTGTAGATGAAAGCTGGGTATTGGCAAAGGCTGTTCTCCTAAAATCCTTAAAATGGACTAGGAGAGCAATGGAAACCAGACGTACAGCTTGCCAGCTATATAACAGCATTCATGGTTAGCTCTGGCAGATCAGGAGCTGACAAAGTTTAAATTATAATTTTGTTCTGAAAAATAACTCAAATGTATGTGTGTCTGTCAAGTTGAAGATCAGTTCACAAATAAAGAAATGTTTGTTCTAACTATCTGTCCTACAAACACTGAACTGGGATGTGAAAGTCGAGCTGTGTTCTTTTCTGTTTCAGAAAATGACAATTCATCTAAAGTGAAACATTTCGTGGAAATGTCACCTTTGATGAAAATTCATTTTGAAATGAAAATTGTAAAAGAGCATTTTGCTAAGGTCAGAATGTTCCATTTCAACCTTTTCAGGATGAAAATTTTCATTTTGTAACAACTTTTCACTTCATTTTTTTAAATTTTATAGTATAGAACATAAAATGAAAAATATATTTATAAAATAGCTACAATCAGAACAAATACTTTGATTTTTGTCGAAACACAACCTTTGGACCTGAAACCTGTTTTTTCTTCAGAATTTTGGTTCTTCAATATTTTGTTTTTATTCCATTCTGGAATGGAAGAAATTTTGAAATCATGAAAACAAAAAACAAAAAATCTGGTTCCTGCACTGCTTTACTTGCACATCATCATCAGTAACCCTGATTCTGATGTAGTTAAGGTCCAGTTGAAGATCACTGATCGGGGTCAATGATGATCATGTTTTGTTCCCCTGAACATTATTTACCATTTGGTTCTGCTTTAATCTATCCTGTTAGCTATATTTGACCATATATTGTTATTTTGAATGACTAACACAGTAGCCAGTTATCCACAAACTGATACTGAGTGAGTTTATCTTAATTCCATTTAAATGAATGGAAAAGGCTGCATGTAGATACCTTGTTATACCTGTTTTATTGTGATGTTTTAAAAAATCATCAATAAAAAGAAAATGAAAAATATTTTTAGCAAATTGCTCAAATAACTGTGCATATATTTTTTCTGCTCTTCTATTAATGGTCTTTGGACATTTCAAAATGCCCCAGCAGTGGGTACTAAAAGGAAAGATATAATAATTACTATTCACTGTGGAATTAGGATCAGCTCTTTTAAGATAGTAATATCTACTTGGCAGCTGTATTCTTAGAACTTGGACTTTCCTTTACAGGGACTTCCTGTATTTTTCACTCTCTTAATGCCAAGTAATTGGATTTGCAATTCCAACAAAAGCATAGTAGAACATTTAAAAGTCACTTTCTCACAGACTACATTCCATCTGTGTCCAGTAATAATATGGAATAGTCATCTAGTGCTTTTTGTCTTCAAAGTCCATCATACACAACAACTAATTAAGCATTGCAACAAGTATGGACCTGACTTTGCATTTTTGCACCTCCAATACTCCTGCTAAATGCAATGGGAATGTTGGGTGTGGATTAAGTTAAGGAACAACAGTTTATAGGGATGGAGAAACTCAGGCCCTAATCCAGCAAGTACTGCAATAGGACTATTCACATGCTTAAAATTAGGCCCTTTTGAGTCCTTTCCTGGATTGAGGCCTAAGGAAGAGAGACAAAGGCCCAGATCCACAAGGTATTTAGGCTTTGCAATGCTAAGTATGATGATGCCTAACTTTTATGCACCTAGAACAGGGATCGGGCCGGGCTGGTTTGTTTACCTGTCGCATCCACAGGTTCGGCCGATCACGGCTCCCACTGGCCGCAGTTCACCGCTCCAGGCAAATGGGGGCTGCAGAAAGTGGCAGCCAGCACATCCCTTGGCCCGCACCGCTTCCCACAGCCCCCATTGGCCTGGAGTGGCGAATCGCGGCCAGGGGGAGCCACGATTGGCCGAACCCATGGACGTGACAGGTAAACAAACTGGCCCAGCTCGCCAGGGTGCTTACCCTGGCAGTTCGCGTGCCAAAGGCTGCCAATCCCTGCCCTAGAAAATCACAAGACCAGCACTTTGATCTGCAAAGCCTCAGTTAGGTGCCTAGGCTTCCTGTACAATAAGTGGGGAAAGAAGGTGTCTTAGACTGCAATCCACAAAGGCAGCATGCTAGGTAGGGTGCTGCTTAAACTAGCCAATGGAAGATGCCAATGGGTGAGTGCTAAGCTCCACCCCTCTCTCAGAGACTAGCGCCTAAGTCTGGTTTGCAGGGAGCGAACGCCTATCACTGCTAGTGATCCATGAACTGGGAGAAGATGGGTGTTTAACTGCCTAGGTTGTATGCAGGGATCCCGATCCTGTAGATGGCCTTGAGCATGTCTACTGGATTGGGCTCCTCAGATGAGTTCATATAAAACAGCGGGGATGGGTGGGGCGAGGCAGAGAGAAGGAATACTTCATAGTCTAATGCAGTGGTGGGCAACCTGCGGCCCATCCGGGTAATCTGATTGCAAATTGCAAGACGTTTTGCTGACCTTGACAATCTGCAGGCATGGCCCCCTGCAGCTCCCAATGGTCATGGTTCCCCATTCCCGGCCAATGGGAGCTGCGGGAAGCAGCGGTCCAAAGGGACGTGCTGGTCACCACTTCCCACAGCTCCTATTGGCTGGGAACAGCAAACCGAGGCCACTGGGAGCTGCAGGGGGCCAGGCCTGAGGATGGCCAATGTCAACAAAATGTCTCACGGCCTGCAATCAGATTACCCTGATGGGCTGCAGGCTGCCCACTCCTGGTCTAATGGAATGATCCCCGTTCAAATCCCTTCTCCCCTCAGGAGGTGGCAGGGGGCGGATTTAAACCAGGCCTCTCCCATCCTGGATGAGTACTCTATACACTGTGACTAGGGTAAAGGTTATAAGTGCTCAGAGACTGCCTACTAGATCAGGCTTCCACATGCAATTTAGGTGGCCAAACATGTATCTATCCAGGCTTGTGACCCACTAGGGCTTAGGTGGGAGATAGAGGTCTCCCTATGCATGGAGGAAAAAACTTTGGTGTGGAGTGAGTTTAGGCTCCTACAGAGTTAGGCACCTGCAGAGCAGGAACATAAGAACATAAAAACAGCTATACTGGGTCAGACCAAATGTCCATCCAGCCCAGTATCCTGTCTACCAACAGTGGCCAAAGCCAAGTGTCCCAGAGGGAGTGAACCTAACAGGTAATGATCAAGTCATCTCTCTCCCGCCATCCATCTCCACTCTCTGACAAACAGAGGCTAGGTACACCATTCCTTACCCATCCTGGCTAATAGCCATTAATGGACTTAAACTTCATGAATTTATCTAGTTATCTTTTAAATCCTGTTATAGTCCTAGCCTTCACAACCTCCTCAGGCAAGGAGTTCCACAGGTTGACTGTGCACTGTGTGAAGAAGAACTTCCTTTTATTTGTTTTAAACCTGCTGCCCATTAATTTCATTTGGTGGCCCCTAGTTCTTATGTTATGGGAACAAGTAAATAACTTTTCCTTATTCACTTTCTCCACACCACTCATGATTTTATATACCTCTATCATATCCCCCCTTAGTCTCCTCTTTTCCAAGCTGAAAAGTCCTAGCCTCTTTAATCTCTCCTCATATGGGTCTCGTTCCAAACCCCTAATAATTTTAGTTGCCCTTCTCTGAACCTTTTCTAATGCCATTATATATTTTTTGAGATGAGGAGACCACATCTGTATGCAATATTCAAGATGTGGGCATGCCATGGATTTATATAGCGCAATAAAATATTCTCCATCTTATTCTCTATCCCCTTTTTAATGATTCCTAACATCCTGTTTGCTTTTTTGACCGCCTCTGCACACTGCGTGGATGTCTTCAGAGAACTATCCACGATGACTCCAAGATCTCTTTCCTGATTAGTTGTAGCTAAATTAGCCTCCATCATATTGTATGTATAGTTGAGGTTATTTTTTCCAATGTGCATTACTTTACATTTATCTACATTAAATTTCATTAGCCATTTGGTTGCCCAATCACTTAGTTTTGTGAGATCTTTTTGAAGTTTGTCACAGTCTGCTTTGGTCTTAACTATCTTGAGCAGTTTAGTATTATCTGTAAACTTTGCCACCTCACTGTTTACTCCTTTCTCCAGATCATTTATGAATAAGTTGAATAGGATTGGTCCTAGGACTGACCGTTGGGGAACACCACTAGTTACCCCTCTCCATTCTGAAAATTTACCATTTATTCCTACCCTTTGTTCCCTGTCTTTTACCCAGTTCTCAATCCACAAAAGGATCTTCCCTCTTATCCCATGACAACTTAATTTATATAAGAGCCTTTGGTGAGGGACCTTGTCAAAGGCTTTCTGGAAATCTAAGTACACTATGTCTACTGGATCCCCCTTGTCCACATGTTTGTTGACCCCTTCAAAGAACTCTAATAGATTAGTAAGACACGATTTCCCTTTACAGAAACCATGTTGACTTTTGCCCAACAATTTATGTTGTTCTATGTGTCTGACAATTTTATTCTTTACTATTGTTTCAACAAATTTGTCCAGTACTGGTGTTAGACTTACCAGTCTGTAATTGCCGGGATCACCTTTAAAGCCCTTTTTAAATATTGGTGTTAAATTAGCTGTCTTCCAGTCAGGAGTTTTATGGATTGAAGTGGTGCCTAAATAAAGGACTGAGGCAGCATGGATTGCATGCTAGGAGCTTAAATACCTTTATGGATCTTGGCCAAAGTGACTAGTGTGGGACCGCAGAGGGGGGAATTAGCACTAGAACTGAGAAATACCACAGGGGAGGGAGGGGAAATCAAATATTAAATTGACATTTTAATTAATTAACTTTGACTGCTCTTCTGTTTTGCTTTCCACTGATATTCTGTCAAATAAGTTTTGCTAGCAAATTGATTTTAAGATCAATTGCTCAAATAGTCTCAGAAAGCATATTTCAAATTGCATAACCAGCCAACAAAAATGCACATTCTACAATCAAAATGTGCACTGTTGTTGGTTAATTAAATACATTATCAATCAGGGAACAGAGATCGTACTACATGATGCATGTAAGCCACTGACAGCTTGAATGTTAAATATTTGTAATGAACTTCTTATGAAAGATCTGCAGCCCAAGAATGATTCTGCTATTAATTTAAAATAACAAATAAATATGAGAATTTCACAATTTATTCATGGACAATTAAAAAATGGATAAAGATACAACATGCATAATTATACTGTGTACTCACACTATAAGTAAAAGTGGGTCATTGTACTGTGTAGACCCCCTGCACCTCTCTCATCTTTCACTGAAGTGATGAATTAGTTACATGTTTGAACTTTATCCTCTTGGCTTTAGGATTCCTTGTTTATTTAAGGTTTTTAATTTTATAGAGATAGATTTACAATTCAACCAGTGCGTTAACTTGAGGTTAATGAACTAGAAAGAGCGGACAAACGTTCACCAGAAAGATAAATGAAAAAGTGAGTCTCAATGTGGCATTGTTCTTGGTTTCCTTTTCTATTTTTTCCCCCTTCTTTCCCTTGCTATCCAGACAGTCTCTACTGAATCTGTCTCTATCCATTGGTAATTTTGTGATCAGTCAGGGGACAGAAATAAGTACTCCCATGCGCTGTCCCCAGTGACCTAACACTTCACCTTTTTGTGATTTATCCTTCTATTAATATTTTCAAATGTCTCTTTCACCAACTCTGTAGTCTCCCTTCTGTCTGACTCTAACCCTTCAACCTATCCCTTTAATTCCTACTCCACAAGCCTCTTGTCCTCCTTCACTCCTTCTTTCATTTTCTCCCTCTCCATTAGCTCTAACTACTCTCTCTCCTCTGGCTCCTTTCCTTCTGCCTAAATAAACGTCCCCCCAATACCTATCTTGCAAAACATTCTCTCAGACATACCTTTCCTTTCTAACTGCCACCATCCTTCCTCTCTTTTGTTTCCAAAATCTTTGAGTGAGCTGTCTACTCCCACTGACTATGATCCCTCTCCTCTAACCCATTTCTTGATCCTCATCACTCTGGCTGCTGCTCTCTGTCAACCCACCTCCTTCCCAAGGGCACTCCTAGTGGGAATACATGAGTGCATATTGCTTGAGGTGTATATGTGAATAGGAGATCATGTGTTTGCAAATCTGTTATATGTTTAGATGTATCAACACTGTTCTTGAGTAAATCAGTTGTTCCTTCCAACACACACAATGGAGTCCAAAGAAAGGAGGTAAGACCCAAGACCTTCTGTTTAGTGTTCTGATCTGTTCATCTGTAAAAATTCCACCAGATGTTCTCCTAGTACATTCAGTTAGGGGAAGTGATTTTACAGTGTCAACCACAACTGGGAAAATGGAAGAGAGAAGAAGGGACAACATGGGATGGGGAGAAGAAGGGAGTAAACAGAGAAGCAAGAATCAACATTTCAAGATAGGAAGAGAGAAACAGTGGAAATAAGAGGGGAAAAAAGCAACAAGAGGGGTGCTCAAGCTAGTGAAAAAATATGAAAGGGGTCAAATAGAGAGTGACAAGGTAAAACATAAAGAGAATTAAAAATGCAAATTAAGGAAAAGAGAGATAAAGAAGAAAAATAGAAGTGAAGTGAGTACATGGGCCCATCCCCCAGCTGATGGTTCAGATCCCCAGTGATGCTAGTTTGCACCTGGAACCCTGGGTTTGGTAGGGCAAAGGTGAGTGTATGCCTCTTTTACACCCATACATTATCTTGGAACCCATTAGATGAGGGAAATATAGAGTAGCCTCAAAGGTCATTCCAGCAGCTGGATACTGTGATAGATTGAGAATAGACAAACTTTTCTGAATTAAGATAAACTTTATTGAATTAGGGTTAAGACCTTTGGAATTTATCTTATTACAAGTAGTGCATGTACTATTGTGACATTGAATAGAACTTCTCTAGCAGGCAGGATCAATGCAATCTCTGGAAAGTATGAGGAAGTTCAAAGGTTTATTCTGAAAAATACCCCTGAAGTGGATTTCATTAGGAAATATCGGGAGGGGAGGGAATGCAAATTCTGTCCCTCTGAAGCCACCC
Source organism: Mauremys reevesii (assembly GCF_016161935.1). Taxonomy (NCBI): domain Eukaryota; kingdom Metazoa; phylum Chordata; order Testudines; family Geoemydidae; genus Mauremys; species Mauremys reevesii. Next base: position 274,853,301 of record NC_052623.1, on the reverse strand, counting down.
TTTCGAAGGTACACCTTGGGGAGAAAGACCCTTTGTGTACTAATTACCTACTTCTGGGATCTCCAGTTCAAAGACCTTCTGATCTGTATTAAAGGGTGGGCTAAACTTGTCATAGACGTGCTTGTTCTGAGCTGAAGCTGCGCAGGCCTCCCCTAAGAGGGGAGAATCCTGCCAGAACCCCTGTTCGAGTTGGGATGGTGTCAGGTAAGCTTATTAGCATGCGTGAAGGTTCTTTTAATGATTTTAATGTGTTTGCTCTAATGCTTTGTACCTTAAGAATAAAGTAAACTTGCTTAGGGCATGCCGTGCGGTAACTTACAGCTGTAGAATTACTCTATTGTCAGTTTCTGAAGAGAAAGCAAGCCAGTCTGTTCAGGCAGACTGCCTTTGCTAGGAAACACAGTGAAGCCGGGGAACTGGTCAGCCTGGAGATACCCTGGTTAAAAGGAACAGAGAGGCCACAGCTAGTGAGCTGAGAGCCTGAGAGTGGGTGAACTTACTAGACCACTGAGGGGAAATACAGATGAAATTGCTCTGAACTGTAAGAAGTACCACCAGAGATTAGGGCAGTAGGCACCTTTCAAGCAGATTGTCCTAGATCAGGAGTCGGCAACCTTTGGCACACAGTCCATCAGGGTAATCGGCTGTCAGGCCGCAAGACATTTTGTTTGTGCTGACCGTCTGCAGACACGGCCCCCCATAGCTTCCAGTGGCCGTGGTTCACCGTTCCCGACCAATGGGAACTGTGGGAAGCAGCAGGCTGCAAGGACGTGCTGGCCGCCACTTCCTGCAGCTCCCATTGGCCTGAAATGGCAAACCACAGCCACTGGGAGCTGTGGGGGGCTGTGCCTGCGGACAGTCAATGTAAACAAAATGTCTCGCAGACCACCAGCCGATTACTCTGATGGGCTGCGTGCTGAAGGTTCCCGACCCCTGTCCTAGGCCATGGCTACACTTGCAGGTGTGCAGCGCTGGGAGTTACAGCTGTCTTTGTACAGCTGTGTAGGGAAAGCGCCGCAGTGTGGCCACATTTGCAGCATTTGCAGTGCTGCTGGGAGTGGTGCATTATGGGCAGCTATCCCAGCGTTCAAGTGGCTGCAACGTGCTTTTCAAAAGAGGGGGGTGGGGTGGAATGTGACAGGGAGCGTGGGGGAGACAGAGAGAGTGGATTTTTGGAGCCGACACTGTGTGTCAGCTCCCTGCCTTGCAAGTTCTAAGGACTGGAAGATACACAGCACCAACCTTCAATCATTTTAAAACTTTCGACCCCTTCCCCCACCCCTCTCTTATTCACTAAATGCAAATAGCCTTCAGAGCACATAAGCAGCTGTTTCAAAACGGACCCCCCCAACCCCCGCTTCTCTCCTCAAGCAAATTATCTGTCTCCTCAAGCAAACACTAGCAAACACTAGCTGTGCACATTCCAAAGGAATTCCCCTGCCTCTGCTCCAGCAAACAGGAGCTGTGTTTGTTTTTTAGATAAGCAGCTCCGGGAGCCTGGAGTTCACAACAAAACAAAGAGAGGCATCACAACAAAACAAAGAATGTTATCTGGTACTTAAAGCATTTTGGGAAAGTTCCGGAGGTCAGTTACAGCGTAGTAAGATTAATCACTGTTTACACTTGCTCCCCAGCGCTGCATCACCAGCGTTGCACTCGTTATACCTGAGGCAGATCAGGTGTACAGCCAGTGCTGCAGCCAGGGAGATGCAGTGCTGGATGTGCCTTGCAGGTGTGGACAGTTACTAAGTTGCAGCACTGTAAACCCACCACCAGCGCTGTAACTCTCCAGTATAGCCAAGACCCTAGATTATTGAAATCTTATATACTGTAATGGGGCTTAACCCCCATCACCTAGAAGTAAGTGACAAAACTCCAGTTCGTTGTACTCTACACTTTGTGGGTAGCTGATTAACTAATTGCCCCCTGGCCAGACGAGTCAGAGCTAGGCCTTATAAGTAGACTGAGGGAGATCAATAGTGGATAGAAGGCTGAGGGAGATGGAGACTTTTACATGCTTAACTGACTGACTGACTGACCGAATTGTGTGGGCTCTGGGGAAAAAAGGGGCAAGATCTAGGGAGGGCAGGACCGTCTTATGGAGAAATACTCAGAGTGAGCAGGGTAGGCTCCTGTGGGAGGGAAGTCAGAGATAGGGGCTGTATGTAGAGTAGACTTCAGTAGCCCAAGAGGTCAGAAAATTAGTTTTGCTGGGACTCATTTATGCTACACTTAGCTGGCTTGGCCAGATGGTGAAGCCACAGAAGACCTAGGACCTGGGGCCTACAAGAGGAGCTGGAACTAAAGATAGCAGCAACATAACAGCAAAACAGGGGATGGCCTCCAAGGGTGAGTGAACACTGCCACATATATTAATGGAAAACGCTTAAAGCACACAAAAATCTTGGAGCTGACATATAAGCATCTACTGCAGCTGGCAGCACATGAGCATCACCAGCTCTTATGGAGAAAAGCCCCTGAGAAGTCATGCTACTAAAGTGAGTTCTCAAAGATTACCCCCAAATAAAGAGCATTAGAGGAGTGTATCCCGGATATCAGGAAGAGATGGATTGCTCTGAAAAAGCCCCATCTTCTGAATATTTCAGAGATGGAAAAGCATTCATTGCTGCTGAAACCTGAGCTTCTATACTCCAGGTTGTGCTCAAAAACTACCCATGAGATGTAAAGCCTTGGCACCAGCTTGAGAAAAACACTATCAATAGAGAGACCCACCAAGAGGAACCAAGGTTGTTGCCATCACCCAGCCAGCACTGTCTTTCATCTCCGGGCTGAGTGCCTTTGTGAATCTCGTGCATAGCAGAAAAGCTATCTCAGGGAGAACATTCCACTACTTTTGCTCTTTTATTTTTCACAAATCTTTTTGACTGAGCATTATGACTATGTAATCCTGCAGGGTTTCTACCTGTGAGATAGGACAAAGAGCCAGCTAAAAGCTCAGAAGGAAACTGGTAAGGAAAATATTTTTTATTGTCTCTAAAGGGCTCTCCACTGTTGAGTGAAAAAAATCAGTTTCCTTTAGCTTAAGTTTTCAACAGCTTGTCAATATAACATCCTGGAAGCTGGGTAACCTGACCTGTAGTTTAACCCCTTCACTGCTGTCTTCCCCTGTGGTGGGAAGTAGCAAGTGTTCCTTTGATGTACCAGAGTTCCAGGAACATACCTTGCGCATACTTAACTTTACACACTGTGAGTAGCCCCATTGACTTCAATGGAACACTTCAGACTGGGCAAATGTAAGCCTGCATGGACATCTTTGAGGGATTGGGGCCTACGTGAGTAACTTTACATACCATTGCATTTTGGGTGTTCAGCAATTTTAAAACTCAGGCTCGTTATTTAAGTGCTTAAATGTGGATTTAGGAACCTAACTTTGGGCACCTGAGTTTGAAAACTGTTTTCTAGATACATTTGGCCTGTCAACATATCTGTTTGTCTATTATACTTAGTTTTGAAAAACTAAGAATTTTCTTACACTGAAACTATGTATGAAACTGTATAAACTTGTGCCTAGGAACATTAGCCCATCACAGCCATATCTCAATAAAGGAAAGTCAGACTAGGTGATAATTCCCTGGCCTTAAAATCTATGTACAATCTACAAACCACTAATTTTAAAAATTGTCTTCTTCAAATAAGGCCATTCATTACATATTGGCTTGTATTGGATTGTCCTGTCCTTTAGATTATAAGATCATTGTGGCAGGGACCTTGTCCTGAGCATGTACTGTGCTAGTGACTAATATGTAATAAATAATAAGACAAAGCAACTTTTAATACGAAGGGTGTGACAGAAATAATTTGAATGTTGTAAGTTGACAAGGTTATTGAGCAGTGTTGTATGACTATACTCGTTAAGTACTGAGACGTTTACTGTATGACTGCATTTTAATCAACAGGCATGTTGGGAAACAAGCGGGAAGGTGAAACAATGACTCAAGGTAAGATTTCCCCTCAGCAAACACTTGACGACAGAACCGTGGGAGGGCCCTTAGCCCTGAGGAGAATTACTTGATCTTTCATGGAGTCCAACAAACTGGTTTTGGACAATGGAGCCAAAAAGCACAAGTACTGAGAAGACAAAGGAACTGAGACAGGATACAAACTCTATAGGGAAGAGGTAGTTATTGCTGGGGGCTGTTGGCACCCAGGACCTGCTGGAGTGTGTGAAGAAGTAGGTCTGCCTGGGCCACCATCGCAGATAGCAGGGCTTTAGGTGAGATAGACATACACAAGCTGTTGTTTTAAAATCCTGTTTTCTAAGTGTTTTGTTCCCATTGTTGAAATTAAACAATTGTTTGGTTTAAGAAGGCAGTCTGGTCACTCTATTTACACTGGTCACAGATTCCTGAAGGCCTGTGGGTGCTGAATGCAATCAGACCTACTAGGTAAGCATGGCTGAAACACAGGGTACTGTAGCCCAGGGCCTGGTCGAACAGTGGGGGAATTCTATGATTCCTCTCCAGGAGAGGTAAATGGCAGGCACTCAGAAAGGGGACAAAAGTGCACTTAGCCCTGCAACCTGTAGCCAAGGGTTCCTGTGAAAGGAAAATCATCATTGTTGCCCACAAGCTCACGGTCTAACTGATCACCATATTTGGGGTCAGGAAGGAATTTCCCACTGGGTCAGATTGACGGAGACTCTGTTTTTTTGTGTTTTGTTTTTTTTGCCTTTCTCTGCAGCATGGGGCCCAGCTCACTTGCAGGTTTAAACTAGTGTAAATGATGGATTCTCCTTTATGAATTTGGGAGCCTGTATATCCTAGGAAATCCACAACTCCATAGTGTGCCTCCCACAAGAAACAAAACCACAGGTCTCCTGAACATGTCGCTCACAAGCTTGGAATACTGGGTGGGATACATTTTTTCCATCGCATTAATTGGGTTTCGGCGTAATTTACCTGCCGTGCCTGTACTTCCTCACGGAGACATTTGGGTATGAGTGTACTAATGCCACACTTTCAAACTTGGATGCCTAAAGTTAGGCAATTAGGCCCAGACCCTGAAAAGTATGTAGGTGCCTAATTCATGGGAGTTAGGTCCTAGCTCCCTTTGAGCATCTGGGCCTTATACCAGTCTGCTCCCACTGGATGTAAATGGCAAAAGTCCCAATTACACAACAGGAGGAAGATCAAGCGCTGGAAATAAAATAGTTCTTGTGATCTCACAGATGAATACAATCATCCTTTTTTAACATCTCTCTATCTCAGTTACATATATGGCCCCTATTACCCATGATCTGAGCTCTCCTTTATGTCTGTATCCTCACAACAGGGTATTATTTAGATTGTAAGCTCGTTGAGGCAGGGATTCGCTGTAGTGCCTAACACACTGGGGCCCCGTTTTTGGTTGGCCCATAGGGTACATCTATATGACGAACTAGGAGTGTGATTCTCCTGCTCATGTGCACATATTCACTCTAGCTCTCACTGAGGTAGCAGTGTAGCTGCAGTAGCACTGGTAGTGGCAGTGGAGACATGGCTAAGCCTGTCTGAAGCCGATGGGTACTTACTCAGCGTGGCTAAGCCATGCTTCTGCTGCCACTACCTCGGCTACTCTGTTTATACTCGTGCTAGCTGGATGAGAGCTAGTGTGAGTAGTCATAGACAGGCAAGGGAATCACATCCAGCTCATAATGCAAATGTAATCTTAGTCATTACTGTAATAAATATGATTCATAATAATAAAACCCCCTTTATATACTGTGATCTGAGGCACACAGAAAGTCTGTGGGAAGGGAATCCCTCTCTCAAATCCCAGGCTTACAGTCTAACCACTGGACCACCTTTCCTGCCAGCTGGAGAGAGAGGATAAGGAAACAGAGGTACAGAGAGGTGAAGCGACTTGCACAAAGTTACACAGCAAGCCAATGCCCAAGCTGGGACTAAGAACACAGGTTCCATAGTGCTATCCACTGGACCCAATTGCCTTCCTAAATGAGTGTGTGGTGCGGTTTTTTGTTATGTTTTGGGAGAGTAGGGGTGTTTTAGCACATCTATCTCAGAAATTTCCAAAAGTTTATAAGCATGGCACAGTGTACAAGTGCGGCCCAACTTAACATCCCAAGTATCTAGATCTAGGAAAGGTTTCACATTGGAGGTGTGTGTGTGGGGAGGGGGATTAAATATTCAGTGTCAGTCTTGAATTGCTGTACATTACTGGTTCGATGGCAGGCTGCCATATACTATGGGTGTTTCAGCAGTGTCTTTCCTTTCTTTCAATCATACCAGTAACTCTTCTTCTCTGCTTTAGCGGGAAGCAAAAATGCAATGTAAATACTATTAGGCACGGTTAATGCTAGCGCTGGCTGGGTGGTGCCTGCTGGCCTAGGGGGCTGCCACCAGTTAGGCATCCCAGGCCCCACCCCACCCATCCTGATGCCATCCATCCTGACATGGACATTTCCCTGGACGACAGCAGACATGAGAGTTTGTTCAACGATTGAACGAATGCGGCCACTTGCTTGACAGCAATCCCCGGTGTAGCCAGGTTGACGCTCGCCGTGTAGCTGTCTGTGACCGCAGCTGAGTGGGGCGTGGCCAGAGGGCCATGGGGCCAGGCTCTGCACACTGCACACTGTGCGCCTTGTGCTCCTGTCCTGGGGGGTCACACAGTCAGGGAACAAGTCAACACAAAGTGTCCAAGTGTCCTTCCAAGCGCACAAGTTCGCTCCCCCTCTGTGCAGCACCACCTCCCAGCACCCCACCAGTCTGCAGTCCAGTCCCAGAATCCCTGCTCCACACCCCACCGCCACACCCCACCCCATGACCCATTTGCTTCCATGCCTCACTGCCCTTACTGAGGAGAGGTCTGGACTCTCTCCTCACACTTGCCTGCCCTGCTCTGCCTGCCGCTCTTCTTCTCATGAAGAGGTGTGGGATAACTGGGCGAGGGCACGCAGGAGTTTGACACGCGCATGAAGCAGCGCAGCGATCATCGCAGCCGGGCTGCTGCCATGCGCGGTGGCTGCTGCGGCCGCGCAAGGCCGCGAACAGAGCGCGGAACAGATTTTCGGGCGCGCGAGGAAGAGAGGGAGGGCGATTGACGGTTCAATGATTTTGACATTTTTTTTTTCCCCCAGCAAATCCAAAACAATTCCAATGGGGGGCAGCGGCGTGGGGAACTGTGCTCCCACAGTGCACCCGCACCGCCCAAAGTGGCCCTGTGTGAATGTGGATCAGATCAAGTGAATGTTGTGTATTTAGTATGGATACACAAATTCGACTTATTAAGGTCGAATCCACAAATTCGACTTAAGTAGATTCGAAATAGTCCTGTAGTGTAGACAAGCCCTTAGACAAATAGCACGATAACAGTGTCAACCATGGGATACATACACATACAAAAGAGTCTTACATTGAAACACCTGCTTTTATTTGATAACTACTTTTAGCAGCGCCATTATATTATTTCAGATGATCAAGCACTAAGATACTTATATAGAGAGGGCCAGTGGTTAGTGCACTAGTCTTAGGGAGACCTGGGTTAAGTCCCTCTTCCACCACAGGCTTCCTCTGCAACCTTGGGTAAGTCACTTAGCCTATCTGTAACTCAGTTCCCCCTCTGTAAAATGAGGATAATAGCACTTCCCTACTTCCCAGGGGTGCTGTGAGGATCAGTATGTTAAAGATTGTGAGGTGTTCAAATTCCGGAACTATGGGGGCCATATAAGAACCTAAGATGGATAGAAATAACCATAACTTTAATTTATCTTCACTAAAACTGTACAAAGTAAATACCGGTATAGTAGGTATGCTTATCAACTAACTATCCCATTAATACTTATTATATAGTAGTGGTGCATATATATTGAGGGTTTGAAGAAGCCACCTGCCCAGGATGAATAAGAAGCTCTCTCAAGTGAGGACATGAACTTAATTTTTTATTTAAAACAAAAAAACAACCCAAGTTTCTAGCCCTTATTGATTACAAAGATGACCTATAACCAAGCTTAAGCCTGTGCTGTACAGTAGAACCTCAGAATTACAAACACCAGAGTTATGAACTGACCGGTCACCCCCCCCCCCCAATATAAGACAGTACTGAGTTGAATGTAAACTACTAAAAAAAATAAAGGGAAAGCAGCATTTTTCTTCTGCACAGTAAAGTTTCAAAGCTGTATTAAGTCAATGTTCAGTTGTAAACTTTTGGAAGAAAAACCATAGTGCTCTGTTCAGAATTATCAACATTTCAGGGTTAGAAACAACCCCCATTCCTGAGGTGTTTGTAACTCTGAGGTTCTACTGTATTTGTCTTTCGAAGGCCTGGTGTACATTTAAAAATTCAATTGACCCAGCTACGTTGCTCAGGGCTGTGAAAAATGTCTGTGCCCTGATCACTGTAGTTAGGTCAATGTAACCACCCATGTCGATACAACTAGCTAGAGAGAAGAATCCCGTTGATTGTCGGACAAATGGTCAATTCGCACTGCAGCTATTAAGAAACTTGGAGGAACATGGAGATGTCGGGGAAAGCCACAAGCACCCAGGCACTGGAGCTCAGCATGGGGGAGGCAGAGCCGGAGGCTGGCCCAAGGCAGGGCCGCACGGGTATTTTTCAAGATAACTTCGACCTGGGGCTATGCCCAGTTCAAGTCGTGCCGGATTCTGGCCTTGCCAATGTGCGTGGCGCTGCCAGTGTATCCGCACGAGACCAGCCGCCAGCAGCTCGGTCCCGGGGGCGGCCCGGAGTCCTGGGGCAGAGACGCACCAGGCAGGACCCTCCTTGGGCCAGTGCAGCAGCTTGGCAGGGTAGAGGCGGAGCTGCAGGGCCCCCTATGGCCGGCCCGCCCCCAGCGCCTGCCCCGCCCGTGGCACACGTGGCTTGGCAGCCGCGGCTCCCCGCCTCCCTCAGCCAAGATGGCGGCGCCCAGCAGCTAGGCCCGCACGTGTGTTTGGGTCCCGGCGCCCCGCGGAGGAGGCTCCGGCTGCTGCGCCCGGACTCGGAGCCCGCCCGCTCGGGGCCATGAAGTCCAAATCCTCCTCGCACAAGTCCGAGAACACGCACAGGGTGAGTGCCCGAGCCCCCGGCAGAGCCGCGGGGAGACGCCTGGTCATCGGACACAGCCCCGGCGAGTGGGGTGCAGCACAACTGGCCCCGGGCTGGGAACGCACGGCTCGGGGGTGGCTCCTCCTCTTCCTCAAACAATTCCCCCGCTGTTTTGGGCTCCCTAGTTATCGTTTTAAGGCCCAGGTGCTGTGCTGGGCCCTGAAGATACGGTTGCGAAGAGGTTACAATCTAATCGCCCTGTTTACATGATTTTTCTGTTCAGAGTCCAGCTATTACCCCGATCCCTCTTTGCATTTCCTGTTAGAATGAGTTTCTGTTCGTTTGACTCTCTGCTATTCACAACAGGCCTTATCAGAATTCCTCCTCCGCTCCTTTCCCCTCACTGTGTGGAGTAGAGGAAACCAAAAGCAAAAATCCTGCTTTGGGGTCCTCACGCTGTTAGAGGACAGGCGAGCAAAAGCAGTAGCTTCCTTCCTGTTAAGGAGTTCATGGAAACTTCTCTATATGAGCAGTTTTGCCGACACCAGGGAAAAGCGAGTACCACTTTTCTGAGCATAGATGCACCACATGTTATTGGGAATCTGCAGATTCACCTATGCTAGGGAAATTCGTAAAGTCTTACCATTGCCAATATCCATTCGACTGACTCCACCAGTGCTAGCAACATTGGCTAGTGCAGATGGCTGCTGTGCTCCTGCTCCTACGGGGAGCAATTTAATACACTACACCCTGGTAGGGAAGGCTGTGCCTCCCCAAACAGCCTGGCCCCCACCCCCTATCTGCTCACTCCCAGTTCCCACCCCCTGACTGCCCTTCTCAGAACCCCCAACCCATGCAACCCCCCCCCCCATCCCCTGACTGCTCCAACCCCTATCCACACCCCCACTCACTGACAGGCCCCCCGGGACTCCCACGCCTATCCAACCACCCCTGTTCCCTGTCCCCTGATTGCCCTGACCCCTATCCCCACCCACTGACAGGCCTCCCTGCCCCCTGGGATTCCATGCAGCTTATCCAACCCCCTTGCTCCCTTACCATGCCACTCAGAGCACCAGGACTGGCAGACATAAGTAGTACATGGTAAGTAGCACATTCCTACAGGGAGCAGTTTAGTACACTACACTTGTCTTCCATACAGTTTCGGAACCCAGATGTGGCCTTCAGGCCAAAAAGTTTGCAGGGATTCTCAAACTGGGAATCAGGACCCCTCAGAGGGTCACAAGGTTATTACATGGGGAGTTGTGAGCTGTCAACCTCCACCCCAACCCAGCTTTGCCTCCAGCATTTATAATGGTGTTAAATATATAAAAGTGTTTTTCATTTATAAGGCGGGGGGGGGGGTGTCACACTCAGAGAGGTTTGCTATGTGAAAGGGGTCACCAGTACAAAAGTTTGAGAACCACTGCTCTAGAGGGAATCACGCTGCCTGCGTATGGCTGGAGGGATTCCCTGTCTGTCTGATTTGATGTTATGAGTCAGTGATTTCCTTCAGGGTTCTGGGATATCTGCATGATTAGAGCATCCTGCCTAGATAACCTATAGAACACTCTACAAGTGCCAATAACATTTTTCTCTCCTGTATGTTTTTCTGCTATAGGGCATGATTTGGCCCTAGGAAACCTTTCAGATGCATCTTTCTGCACTGGTAGAGAAAACCTTGTATTTTGCTGACGTTTTTTGCTGGAATCTCTAATAGCCCCTATAATCTCTTTAACGTGGCTATCCCAAAAAAGGGTTTCTAAGTCAGTGTTTCCAAAACTTGGGACGCCACTTATGTAGGGAAAGCCCCTGGCAGGCCGGGCCGGTTTGTTTACCTGCCCCATCCTCAGGTCTGGCCGATCGTGGCTCCACTGGCTGCGGTTCGCGGCTCCACCCCCGGTCTGGTAGGTGGAGAATGGGGGCGCATGGGGGTTTCATGAGCCATACTTTAATTGTAAAAGAGCTGCATGTGGCTTGCGTGCCACAGTTTGGCCACCCCGCTCTGTGGTATGCGTTAGAACAGCTATGCACTGAAAACTAATCATTTTAAAAATGTAATATTTACCTTCCTTCCCACCCTTCATTTATGCTCTTAGCTTACTTAAGTGTGCTTCATCCCACTTAGGCTTTGTCTACGCTGGCACGTCGTCGGCAAAACTTTTGTCGTTCAGGCGTTAAAAAAAAACAAAAACGCACACCCGAACGACAAAAGTTTTCCTGATGAAAAGTGCCGGTGAGACCATTGCTTTGTCGGAGAGTTCCTGCCGACAAAACAGCTGCCTCTTGTGCGGGGTGGAAGTGTTTTGTCGACAGGAGAGCTCTCTCCTGCCGACAAACAGCAGCTATACTGCCTTCTTTTTAGTGGCACGGCTGTAGCGGCACAGCCATGTGGCTAAAAGCCTTGTAGTGTAGCCACAGCCTTAGATCTTTGTTTTTGTTCTCCTGCATTAACAGGTGCTATAGTGTTTGGCTGTAAACACTCCAGGCAGATATTTCTGTCCACTCCCCCAATTAACAAACAAAGAAAAAGACTGATTTCATTGACATAAAACCAGAATCTCTCTCTCCATATGTATGTGTATATATCAACAGCTTTATTTACACAATCTGTGCTATTTGACAGTGTTTCCTCAATGTCTGCAGTTATGTAGTGCATGTCAGAGACTCATTTACTGAAATAAACAGCAAAGGAAACATTTGACTTTAGTTTTTGTTTTTACAGTTTCTCACCTTCTCTGAACGCTTAGGCAATGTTAATATCGATATTATTCATCGGATTGACAGGACTGGGAGCTACGCTGAGGTGAGAAGAATATAATAATTCTATGGCAATTCTATAATATCTTTTGACCAAGGATCTCAGAACACTTTAGAAACCAGTTTCTCCTCCCTTGGTTTTCACACCTCAGCTGCTGGAACAGGGCCCCATCCTCCCTGATTGATCTAACCTCGTTATCTCTAGCTTGCTTCTTGCTTGCTTATATATACACACCTGCCCCTGGAAATTTCCACTGCTTGCATCCGAAGAAGTGGGTATTCACCCACGAAAGCTCATGCTGCAAAACGTCTGTTAGTCTATAAGGTGCCACAGGATTCTTTGCTGCTTCTTTAGAAACACTATATTCACCAAGGTTCAGATTTTTCTAAAGGTATTTAGGCATTGCTTCATTTAGACATCCAAGTCCCATTTTCAAAAGCGACTTAAGCATGTAGGACCCTAAGTCTCATTGAAAGTCAGTGTTCAGATTTGTTTGTAAGGGAAGAAAAACAATGGATCAAGTGAGGTCCCGATCCTGCAAAGCCATACACACATGCTTAACTTTATGCACAGTGAATAGCCCCATTGATTTTAATGGGACTAACTCCCAGTGTTTGCATGTAAGCACTTATGTAAGTCTGTGCGGGATCATGAATGTAATTAGTTAATACATTGTGAAATTGCAGTAAAATCTCGAAGTATGTTTTGCACATATCAGTAGCGTTACTTTTTAAAGATACTGTCTGATAATAAAACATTCTGGAGTTTATATGGCTTTGCACTTCGCATTATCTGGCCATGTATTTTAAGCATTAAATGTGTTTCAGTAACTGATGCTGTTTTAAAGTGAAGTCACCAGCATTTCTTTAAATTGAGGCATGGCATAAGGCATTGGATCGTGCTTCATCTATTGAGCCCTCTATCTAATCTTTACATTGAAAGAAGAGGTTTTATTTAGGGCTGTTTGGCTAATGCATGATCTTTATTTCTGACAGGAGGTTGAAACCTACTTTTATGAAGGACTGCAGAAATGGAGAGAACTGAACCTCACACAGCACTTTGGTATCTCTTTATAGTAAATAGTTTATAATTCATTTGCATTCTTTGCTTGCATAATGAGGTCATGCTGTACAGGGTGGAATTTATTTACCTAGAATACCATCCTGACGCAGGGGGATTAAGGTCCTGATTCAAAGCTCATTGAAATCACTGGGAGTCTTTCCATCAACTTCAATGGGGTTTGAATTGGGCTGTAGAGGAGCTGTTATTCTCTTGAAAGTCCTTTATGTTTACCAATAACTAGGACACAGTTCTTAAGTGTTCCTTTGTTTTTTGCACAGTGAAATTCTACAGAGAAGTGGCTGGCAAATGCCAGTCATTCAACCAGCTGGTGTATTATCAGGATGCCATAGTGCAGAGCTTGAAGACTCATCTGCAAGTCAAAAACAGTCTTGCATATCAGCCCCTTTTGGAGTAAGTACACACTGTAAAATAAACTCAGTGTCTTTGTGTCAATGTAGGGTGAAAAGTGTGTAAATCACATCAAAAACATTGTGTGTGTGTCCTTGTTGTCATGGAAGAAAGAATTGCACTGGACACATGTTACTGAGGCCTGGGCTACACTGGTGGGGAGGCGAGCTATGTCCGTCTCAGTTACGCAACTTCAGCTATGAAAATAGCGTAGCTGAAGTTGACATACTTAGAGCTACTTATTGCAATGTCTTCACTGTGGTAGGTAGATTGCTGACGCTCCTCTGTCGACTCCGCCTACGCTTCTCACTCTGGTGGAGTACCGGAGTTGACAGGAGAGTGCTCAGCGGTCGATTTATCGCGTCTTCACTAGACACGATAAATTGACCCCCGCTGGATCGATCGCTCTGGGAGTAAGTGTAGACATGCCCTGAGAGAGAGCCATACCAGTGATTATTTCTGGGTCTTTTAGAATAGCATTCTAATTCTAAGGTTTACTTTCAAAAATACTCCTAGAATATAACCAGACAAATCTCTACAACAACCCAAGAAGCGTGTTGGTGTGAGCTCATCGTGTCACTGATGTGTTCATGGCTGCTTTTGGTCTTGAGTCTCACTCTTAATGTCACCTAAACGTAAAATTATTTGAGGTTGTTTGGTTGGTTTGTTTTCAGTTCAAAAACCCCTTTCATTCAAGGTAACATCATGTATGGTGTTCACATAAGAGACAGTGACAGCTTTACGTCCAATGAATCTGCATGCTGTACACCCACTAGAGCCATTTTAATTTGCAGTGTAGTTGCACAATCAGGCAGTGAGCTATAGTTTATTTAGGTGTTTGGCATTTTAAACATACGAACATAGACATTTGTTTTCTGAAATCTAGCCTAGTGGTACAGCTGGCTCGAGATCTCCAGACAGACTTCTACCCGCACTTTCAAGACTTTTTCCTGACCATTACCATGTTATTGGATACCCAAGACACAGAGCTGCTAGAATGGGCTTTTACCTCTCTTTCCTACCTTTACAAATACCTGTGGAGACTGATGGTGAAGGATATGGCCAATATATATAGGTAAGCTTTATTGGTCTGCAGCCACTAGATTATATTTTAATGTAAATGCTTCTCTTACTCTTCAGAATTAATTGTCTTTTTAACAAAGTAATTATTGATGAATTCTTTTTGGCTGAGTGTGAGTTGAATGGTTTTAATTGCCTATTGTATTTGTAGTTTATACAGTACCTTGCTGGCACACAACAAACCACACATCAGAAAGTTTGCCGCAGAAAGCTTCACCTTTCTAATGAGGAAGGTAGGTGATGTGTTACTAACATGACTTTAACAGCTTTCCATGGGGGCCCCTGGCATCAAGCTAACCAATACTGAACAAAGCTGTAATGTATAATGACAGTGGGTGCCCTCTAGAGAATAAAGGAGCTAACAAAACACAAACTAGCATTCTGTCCATTCTGAGGGGTTTGGTTTGGTTTGGTTTATGCAGTGACAAAGGTTTTATAGGAGACTTTATATGTAGCGCAGCCAGAACAGAATGTGTTCATCACCTCACAGGATCAGGCCCTGACTATATATGTAATATGGATTTATTTTATTTTTTAAAGGCAGTGAAACTGAAGTGCTCCTGGTCACCTTTCCAACATTTCTGTAGAATCCCCGATAAGGAGAAAGGAGCTATGTTGGACCTGGCTGGATTGGGCCCTTAGTTTTTATACTTCACGTTGGGTCAATGCATTTTTAAATAATTTGAGACTTTTTGCTGCATTGTTCACAATTTCTTGTGCATCTTCATTTGAGCGCAGAAAATCTGAGTACATAATTTTTCTAGCTAAATTAATCAACGCTAAACTGCAGTCATTTTGGTGACGTAGGAAATGGAATGTATAGCCATTTGGTGTTGATTAAGCCAGTATGTGCAGAAGCCAGGTTCTCTCAAGTGACTGGTGAATTTGGCTGCCTTGAATTTTGGACGTCCAACCTGAGATACCTTAATGGAGCCTGATTTTCAGACAGTGCTGATCCCTTAGCCCTACAATTCAGGCCCCTTTAAGGAGCCACACGGGCACCAAAAAACCTGAGGATTTTGAAAATCTTGGGCAAAAATTCAAGCAGCGTTCTCCCATCTGTTTGCAGCATCAGAGTACTTAATTACTGAATTCTGACTTAGAATGGTCCAGTCCTTTTCTTAGACCCTAATACAGTCCTTAGTGTTCCAGTGACTAGTTTACTACCCCTTATTCAGTGTGACATCTCATTATGGTCCCAGTTCAGCAAAGCACTTAGCGTGTACTTAACATTAAGCATGTGAGTAATCCCATCCGTGTTCTTCAGCATGTGCTGAAGTCCCATTGATTTGAACGGGCATTGTTAGTGAAGCCACACTGAGCGACACCAGCTGAGAATCTGACCCTTCCTCTCCATTATATTGACATACATTATTGTAGAGAGAACAAGTCTGAATTGTTGGAGGGTGGAGTAGAGGAGTAAGATGGCACTGTCTGGAGTCATTTAATGATTTCTTTCCATTTGATAGGTTTGAACTGAAGATAACATTTTTGTTGTGGATTTTGTTTTGTAGGTTTCTGATAAAAATGAACTCTTCAATTTAATGTTTCTTGACCTGGGAGAGCACCCAGAAAAAGTAGAAGGCGTGGGACAACTACTCTTTGAGATGGTCAAGGGAGTTAGGAACATGTTTCACTCCTGTGCAGGGAAGGTAAATAGCCTGAGCATATAAACCAAGTGGAAAATGACAAAGTTTTAAAGTACCTAATACAGGACATTGCTATAATAGGGCCTGATATCGCACTCCTTGAAGGCAACAGGTATCTTTCTGTTTGCTTCAGTGGATTTTGGATGTAAATTGTGCTGTTTATTGTAAGGTAATACATGTAATGATCTCTCTTTAAAGGTGGCTTTTCAAGTTTTTGCTTTTAGTAATTCCTGAGCAATATTTTTGTGTTTTGAAATGATTGCATTGGGTGATCATGTGTATTTCTGTGGATTTATTTAGAGGCTATAAAACAATTTTGGATTTAAATATTAACTTCAGTATTGGGCAAAAAAAAGATAATTTTATAGGTGATTGAAATCCCTATAATATTTTAAAAAAGCCATCACATTGTCATTGTTTAAAAAAATTCTAAAGCTAAAGGGTTTTAGAATTTTTTGGTCTCTTTTCTAAGCATGAAGACACAACTGGCCTTTTCCTTCCACAGGCTATAAAGTTCATTCTGCTAAAGCTGGGGCCCATTACCGAGATTGAAGCTAAACTCCCGTGGATTATTGTTGGAGAAGCTTTCAAGCATATGGTAAAATCGGCTGCAGTGCATATCTACAAGGAGCATTTTGAGGTTCTTTTCAAATGTTTGGAAGTAAGTTTTCATTGCCAAGAAGCTGAAAAAAAGATCCTCCCCGCCCCAATAACATTTTGTGTGTGCTAAGGGAATGGTGTGTAGTGTGTGTGTTTTCTGCAGTGGGAACATTAAAATAAATGTTGCACTAAGGAGGAAAGCCTGGCCTTTCATCTGTGGGGAAAGAGGGCCTGATGGTTGTTGAACTGGTGTAGTTATGCTGTGCAGTTTGGGCTGGGATTTGGGGAGGGTAACCACTGCTTTCCTGCCATGGTTTTAGCGGCCAGTGAAAATCCTTCTCATCCTCTCTTCCCCCCAGGCCAGTATAATAGCAATTCTTCGCCTTTTGCTATTAGGCGTAGTTTTATGTAATTAGTTCTTTTGCATTCCCTGGACTAGATTCTGATCTCACACTAGTATACAACAAGGGTGAAGTCATGGTCCCATTGAAATCAATTGCAAAACTCCCACTGACTTCAATAGGACCATGATTTCACCACAGGAGTCAGTGGAGTTACTGAGATCAGTTGTGGTCAGAATGTGGCTCCAAGATTAACGTAAAGCTAAGCACAAGGTATTTGTCTCTTCTGTTTTTTTTCTATGCAATCTGTAAGCCTTCTTTGCAGGAGCACTTCACCTTGCAAGACATTTGTTTTTCCATCCAAGAGATGTGACATGTTCATTATTGGAACCATTTAGCTACATTTTTCCTTTCCTGGAAAGGTTAATTTGTTGGATCAGAATAAGAAAGCTGGCAATAGTTTATCAGGCCAGTGGAACGTGCAGTTACCAGAATTGCTTCAGCTTAGCGTTATCCATGACAGGATCTGATCATTCATGTGAAACTGTCTCTTGCAGGAATCAGTGTTAGAATTGCAGGAGAAAATAACGAAGGCCAACTGTTGCGAAAGCTCAGAACAGATTGAAAGGATATTGCAAGTGTATTTGATCCTAGCAGAACATGCAAATGGGTCCAAAATCTCTCAACCTGAAGCAGTTTGTAAGGTGGGTCAGACCATCCTTTTGGCTACTGTGCACACAGGTGGAGGGTGGGAATCCAGAGCATGTGCAGTATGCTTACCTGTTTTCTTTGCTTGTTGGGTGTGTGCTGAGGTCTAGAAGTTGGGTCAGGGGAAAGTCAGCTTGGCAACCTTTAGGAGCCACCCCAGCAAATCTATGGGAATTCCCCTATGTAATATAATGATGACTCTGTCATCATGATCTTATGGGTGTCCTTCTTTAAATGAATCCTCCACTGAGAGCGGGGGAGGAGGAGAAGTGGTCACGGACAATTGCTGCTGGGGACCATGTGATGAGGGTATGATTCCTGAAAGAACTGTGCTGCTGTGGAGAAGGCAGCAGCCTGAGCAGCTGTGAAAGAGCATTTCCACGGGGGTCCTCATCCCCTCTGGCATGGCTGGGATGAGTCATTGTCCTGCAGTGCATGTGACATTGCCTTTCTCTCTCTCTCTCATTCCTCAGACGTTAGCAAAAATGTTACAAACACCTGACCTCTCGGTGCCTTGCTGTAAGACCCTGCTTAAAACGATTTCTGTTTTGCTGCTTTCTGAGAATGTTTTCCTGCCAGATGCTGTGACCAAGGAAATGATTGAGAAGGTAATGCAGTTCATTTTGCAACTGAAGAACCACGGATCAGTCTCTCTTGAATGAGTTGATTGCCACACACAGCACTTATGTTCTAGGAAATGTGTTACTCAGGGCTACTCTCTTCCTTTTTGTGCAGACAAAGTACAAGCCAATCCCTGCCTCAGCATATGGTGAATTTAGGGGCTGATCCAAAACCCAAGTCTGTTGTTTTTGTATGATAGTAGTGCCTAGAAGTCCCATTATGCCAGGCCCTGTACAAACACACTCTGAGCAACAGTCCCTGTCTAAGCAGACAAGGAGCGGGAAAGGAAATGGAAGCAAAGTGATTTGCCCAGGGTTGTACAGTGGTAGAGCTGGGATTAGAGCCCAGGTCCCCTGACTCCAAGTCTAGTGACGTGTCCAGTAGACTGTGCTGCTTCTTGACCTCAGGGACCTTTTTATCAGGCCCTTTGGCAAGCCTGGCAGTATTTTCTAAAGCAGGTTACGGGTATATTTTAACACCATGGCTGCTGCCGCTGGACCCAAACACAAAGCTGCTTTGCTAGTGTTTGCTTATTTTTAACCTGTTCTGTTGATCGAGGTGTATGTGAGATGGCAGTATTTATTTTTGACATTTCAGTTTTCATGTGTTACTGTACATATTTATAATATAATTAATATGGGCAACTAGTTGTGCTGTAGGAAAAATAGATTTGCAGAGCTAAACGAAGCAATGGAGGTACATCTCTTGTATTTCTTGCAAAGGATGAAACCAAAAAATTTTTTCACAATAATGAAATAAGGCTGGAGGAGTTATTAAGTCTGTCTGGTCTTTAGTGTTGATCTCTGGCTTAGTAGTATTAATTCTCTGCTTATCTCTCATCTATGTGAGTAATCCCATTAAACTCTATGGGGGTGCTCATGTACATTGGAGTTACCCATGTGTGTAAGTGTTTACAGGGTCAGGAGGGGGGTAGGTTTTTATATGTAACTCCTTTCAGCACTAAGAAACACTGTGTGCACTGGAGGAACGTACCTCGTGTGTCTTGAATCTCTTCATGAACAAATAAAGCGCTTGTTGCTTATATGCCCCTTCTAACTCTTCATTTGCATTTGACAGGCATTTGGAAGTGGGTTTGAAAGGCGCCTCCTTTTGGATTTCTCCAAAACAGTGTTTTCAATGAATCAGTTTGAGCGGGTAGGTGAAGTTTTCATTCATTTATTTATTTTGTAGTCAGATGAGCAATGGAGGAGTTGTGTTTCTGGGTGAGGAAAATGAGTCTGATGGAGAGTTGTTTTGACTGGTGACCATAGAAATGCCATTACACTTGGCAAATTCATAATATATCTGTTTCCTACGATGAGTCATGTTTATCTGACATATATTTGAACTGTCCATCTGCTGTGTCTTCGATGTGACCTGATGGGAGTGAAAGGGGCTGTTAGTCAATATCAAAAGAATGAAAATAGCAGTGCAAAAAATGTCTTGTCTTTACAATTTCATAGATTTTTAAGAATCAGAAGGGACCATTGTAGTTATCTAATTTGAACTCCCACATAACACAGCTCAGGGGATTCCTGCTGGGTTACTTAAGAGGCAGACATGGTCCAGGAGTCAAGGAGATGTCAGTGGTCTGTAGTTAGTGTGTTGCAGCTTTGCATCTGACAGGGGCTGAATGCCCATTGTGGCTGAACACCTTCAATCCCTATCCCCCAACACACGCTCACCAATATCTTGTCTCTGGTATTAGTGACTTTTTCATGGTAGATTGGTTAACAGGGGATGTGCCTCAATGGAGGTATCAGTAGTCTGGGGATTTCAGGGTGTCTCTTTCACCTCTTCCCAGATCCTTTTTACACACATAGCACAGCCCAGAGAGAGATGGGAAAATTGCCAGGAGTGTACAGAGAGGCTCTCGGTTTAAGCCAGTCCCCCTTTTGAATGTGTAAAAGACAGTAAATGGGGAGGATAAAAGAGGGTTCCTACCATAACGAGTCACAGCTCCTCCAAAAGCTGCTGGCCAAGTTCCTCAGCTTGAGGTCTGGTCTCTGATACAATGATTCAGAAGCAGAAGCAGTGAAGGGGGCAGCAGATCTCTGTGTTGATGGAAGGAAAGTTGGGAGAGGGAACAAGTGTGAAGACGTGGGGTTGGGATTTGTATGGAAGTGGGGGAGGGGGATGAATTTCTGTGTGGGGGTGGTGAAGGCTGAAATGGAGAACCAGGGATGTCTAGTGGGTGGGGCCTGAGCATGGTGGCCCAGGGCTCTGAGGAAAGGCATGGAGTTGAGGGAAGCAGGTTCTCTGCATGCTGTGGGGGGCTGTTCTTGGGGATCCTCAGCTCTGTCGGGAGCCTGGAGTTGGGATAGGCCAGGGTCTTTTTGTCAAATCACTGGCTCCTCAAGGTCTCCCTGGTACTGATGTCTCATGTCTTGGTGATCTGATGCATCAGGACTGGAGGAAACCTCGGTACCGCAACAGCTCATCCCAAAGAGCTTGGCTTCCCTGGCACCAGTGTCTCGGATCCCTGATTTGCTTGGTCAGAATTGGAGAGGCATGTTAAATCTCGATTTCTTTTTCCTTTCAGCATTTTCTTCCGTGCTTTCTAGAGTACATTGAGGACTGCTTCTCTGAAGAAGATGTTCTAGCTAGGGATGAGGCCATGGCAATTTTGGCTAAACTCATTCTGGAGAAAGCAGAACCTCCCACTGTTGGCTCAATGGCTTTTGAAAAATATCCCCTTGTTTTTACAGAACCACCGATAGGGTAAGTCTCCTCACGCTCCACAGACACTGTTACCTCAGAGCTGTCTTTTGAAAGGTTTGGAATGTAGTGTTGCTAAGCAGATTGACGATGGCGTCAGAACTGCCACTTCACCTAGTGTTCACTCTTTCTTTGAGGACTTGGAATAATCTCTGCAGAGCTTGGCATTTAAATACTTGCTCCGTTTCGGTCACAGAAGGGGTGAATATTTGTCCCTTGTGTAGGATTTTGTCTCATCTCAAAACAACACAGAAATACTTTTGCTTCCTAGCATTCTTTGTTCCTGAGAATATGGACATCAGGGGCAAAAGAACAGGAAGAAGCAAATCAAATTGTATCTGATTGTATCTCTCTCTCTTCAGCTTGTCTTTCAAATGTCACATAGTCTTTTAAACTTTAAGCTCTTTGGGCTTAGGACCATGTCTTCCAAAACATTTTGTTCAGCACAGGCGGGTCCCCATCCCGATTTGGATGTCTGGGTGGCACTGCAATATAAATACCCAAAAATGATTAGGAAGGAACAGCAGCAGCAGTCACAATAAATATTCTGCTGGGATGAATTCCACGTGCTCCTACAGTCTAATTTTGTTTTAATCACGTTTCCATTTAGATGGTATCCAAGTGTAAGCAGGATTCTCCCAATCGGGAGCTATTTTTGTACAATTCATCATTTCTCATAATAAATCTGCAGGGGAGCGCTGATTTTTACCTGTGGAGAGAGGAGGGAATTATTCCCCTTCTACACCCCCAAGCTTCATTTCCCTGACATTTCATACACATTTCTTCTTCTCTGCAGTAATAGTGAACTCCATCTCCATTGGCCTTTGTGGTTATTAAGGATTCAGTTATGAGTACGCTCCCCTTCGCAGGCCACCCACATCACGGATGATCAAAGAGGGGGCAAGAGGAGAGCACCACCCACTGGGTCACAACACTACTTCCTTGTCTGGTGCAGATTGGAGGGAAGAACCAAGGGTCCCCAGCCTCCCCGTCCCAATGCACTTACCAGTACAGCTGAGTCAGCAACCTAGGGGAAGTAATTTGCACCAGAAAACAGGCTGCTGCAGTCACATACTCCCCATGGAGCAAGGAGGAGGTCGTCAGTTTAGTCCTAGCTCTGCACCTGGGATAACACAGCTACATACTGCTATCCAATCGGGGCAAATGGCAGGGCCCTTGGGTATCAAAAGGAAAACTTTCCTTATGACTAACTTCATCTTGGGCGTTAGATTGATTTGTAGCCTACTGCAAATTCAGATGTAGGTGCAGTTGTTTTGGAGGAAAGTCGGTTTATTTTCCAGGAGCTGGATCAGTTTGCTTGTGAACCACTTGCAGGTCTGACAGCTGTGTTGGAAGTGTGGAGGAATCCCTTTAATGAACACAGAGCAGTATCAAGAAAGACACCATTCTTTTATACACCGCTACCTCGATATAACACGAATTTGGATATAACGTGGTAAAGCAGTTCTCCTCGGGTGGGGGGCTGCGCACTCCGGTGGATCAAAGCAAGTTCAATATTATGCGGTTTCACCTATAACGCGGTAAGATTTTTTGGCTCCCAAGGACATCGTTATATTGAGGTAGAGGTGTACTTGAAAATCAATGGAATAACAAGAGTACAGGAACAGATTCTGCTGGACCTCTGAATGCTGAGATGTAACCTTTTATGGAGCATTTTCTGCTTTCCACGTTAGAAATGACTGTGTGGAAATAGTGAAGATCCCATCAAAAAGTGTACTATCCAAGTCAATGAGAAGCTTAGCCTTTTCTTAAAAGGAACCAACTTAATTTTAAATGTCATAGGAAGAAAGGTTCAACTGCTGCTGTTAAACTCGGTTACTGATTAAGCTTGATTTTATTTTTAGATCCAACACAAGACAGAAGATGCGTAAGAGAAATGGAGAAAGGAAACAAATGCTAGTGTTAGATCATATTCTGTCTCTAATCCACTTACCAGAAAATGAAGACGTTATTGATCTTTCACACCCCTGGGCTGCCCTTGTTGTACTTCCGCATGTTAGGTGAGGATGCTAACCATTCTGTTACTGTTGCTTGTATCTGAATAGTAATGCTACTTTGCTCATGTCTGATGTTTTTCACATAGCGCTCTCCATTCAAAGTGTTTGCAAAGGAAAAGGAAAGTATCGTTACCCCCATTGTACAGATGGGGAAACTGAGGCACAGAGCCATGATGAGACTTGCCCATGGTTGCCCAGCAGCTCAGTGGCAGAGTTGGTAACAAAATGCAGGTTTCCTGCTTTCCTGTTCCAAAGGTCACATTTGCTGGCATGAAATGGAGCCCTTAGAATTTTGTTGTTTCAGTCCCTAGGAGGAGAGCATGCTCAGTGCAATGACATTTTGTTGAAGAAAGGCTTAGAACGTAATCATTAGTGATATGATTTAGGTTGTGAAGTTGACTTAGCAAAATAGTTTACTAATAATCAATTTGTTTGAAATCTATATTTAACGTAAGAGAAATATGAGAGAGAACCCAATGTTATTGAGTGTCTGACTTTAACAAAGAAATAAACATTTGTACCTTTATTTTTGGCAGACCAATAGACAAAGAAAAAATCCTGCTACCAGTTACAAGTTTTATAGAATCTCTCTTCCTGGCTATTGACAGAGGAAAGCTCTGCAAAGGTCAGTTACAGTCATCTCTTGTTCATTAACTTTTTACTGGCACATAAAAAGACATAACTCTGCAATTATACTAGAGACACAAGACATAACAATGAATAATAACTGCATTGTATCCCGATTTAATAAGCAGCACAATGGAACATGAAAGGCAAGATGGAACAAATAACATGCAGGAAATAATATACCAAATGCCATCAATAGTAATAATGGAACGGTGAAGTAAATGTCATGCCAGGGATACGTAATTGGACAAGAAGCCCACAAAAGTATAGACTCAAAATCTGACTGACCAAGATGTTTAGAAAGATAGAATTTGAGAGACAGATTGTGAAGAAAAGGAAGAGAGAGTAAAAGAAATGGAAACTAAACCAAGCTGGGTTATCAAAGTCAAGCTTATAGCAAAAAGATAGTGATACATTTTTACATGGGTTCTTTGACTACATTGTTCACAATCTTTGGCTCCAGGTCTGGAATTTTCCTCTCAACATCCTGGGTCTTGACAGTAATTTTAAAACTAAATTGCTTGCCTACATGTACAGCTTCACATATTAACAAATTGGTAGCCCTCTCTATAACCATTGCCCAGAGAAATGTTATGATTTAATTGGAAATATGCATCAAAATTATAACACAGAGTGGCTTAAAAAATTCAACTTCTTAGAGAAGTATGAAAAAGTATCCAAACTTCCCTTAGTAAAGGGCTTTGAGGTCTATGGATGAAAAGGACTATATAAGAGGTAGGGATTCTTATTGGCTATTAAATCCATTATAATTACTATCAATCTGCATAGAAATGTCCAAAGTAGTATACCACATTCTGCTTTTCTTCTCTAATATTGCTTAGTCTGTGTCAGGAACAGCCCCTATCCTTCCTAACCTCTTTTTCCTATGTGGCATCCAGCTGTTTTAATCTATTGTAATTTAAGGGGATATGTAAAGCCTGATTCTGCCATCAGTTTCTGTTTGTAAATGGAGAGCTTCCCATTTATTTCAGTAGGGAATTCCATACACAGACTAATGGTAAGAAAGAATCCACAGGTAGCTGGGGAATTAAAGCAAATCAAAATGGGGGAGATTTTCTAAGACATAAGGAGGACTTAGATTCCTCAACTCCCATTCATTTTCAGGGAGAGTTGGGTGTTTAACTGTCCTTTGTGCCATTTTAAGTCTCCCTTGATGTCCCTGGCATAGGGACAGTGACTCTTCTGTAAGGGAAGAAGGAAGGGAGTGAACTCTGTGGCCAATTTAGGAGTGGCATTGACAGGAACAGCGCTTCCCCATTCTTGGCTGAGAGGATTTTGGCTGCAGTTTGGTGTTGATTATGATGAGAGTGGACCTGCGACAGGTAGAAAGTCTCTAACGCTAAAGAAGGGGCTCAGAAAGGAAACTACTTGCAGAGTTATCTTGGTCCCATATATTTTTAATGGGAATTGAGCCTCTGAATCATGTAGATGGGTTTGCAAACCCCACCCTGCATTTCCAAGGTACAAGGATATATGGATGCTTGCACAATTATCGTGTCCCCCCTCCTCACCCCTTTCCTTTCAGTAATGCATTTGACAGCTTTCTGGTTTCCCAAGCACCATTTGTTGAGCAAAATTCTCTGAGACCCACACAGCAGAGTTTAGTGTCAGTACTGTGCTCTCCCCATGTGCCCAGACTTCACATAGACACGAACTGAGCATTCTGCACGCTCAGGGACAGCAGCGTTTCAAGATGGAGATCTGCCATGATAATCAGAGGAGAATTCTACTCTAAACTTTCATTGTGGGTGGTGATAAATGTTGAATTGCTGCAGTTAGCCCACAAATGACATTTGTATTTCTATAGCATGTGAAATTACATTAGAATCCTGTACACTTCTGTGGCACCTCTCATTTGAGGATCCCAAAGCACTTTACAAACAGGAATTCAATGTGAATGAATAACTACAGTTTGTTCCCATTAACTCTGCCCCTAGGAAGCTTGTTTGTGGCCTGTCAAGCTGTGAGCACGCTACTTAGTTTAGCAGAATCTTCTGAAATTCTCCATTTGTTACCTGTGGAACGTGTGAAGAACTTGGTGACGTAAGTGAACTCTTGACTCTCTGGTGTTCCACTTAATGTAGTGAAGAGATAACTTTGCCTTTATTTAAAGGCTATTAAACAAAACAAAGACGCTTGCTTTGTTTGTTTCCTGTTGTCTTACACCAGCATGTTTTTTTCAGGGTTTTAGCCATCTGGGGTAGGGATGTTGTCTGGCACTGCCAGCTTACTGTACTGTATCACGTACGCTTTATAGCCCTATCTCCATAATAACATTCTGTTCCTTTGAATTGTGTGAAAGCTGCAGATTAACTTTTGTTGCTGTTGAATGTGTGAATGCAACAATGCTGATTTTTTTTTCTTGCGGGATTGCAGCCAGGAATCTTGTATTTTGTTTTACTTACAAAGAAAGTAAAGTGAAAATAGTCTCGGCTAAACATAAATATCACATTTTAATTTTTGTTGTGGTCTAGAGGATTCTCCTACAGTATTAGGAGGATTCCATTTCCCCCGTTAGATATTGATTTTAGACATTATTTTGTACTCTCCCGCAGTAAGAGGGAGCACCTCGCTTTTGATGTCCGCATTTTAATAAACACTTATGAAAACTGACTACTCCATTAACCCCCTTCAACTAATAATTAACATATATAATAACTAGGGGCCTACCAAACTTGCAGTTCATTTTGGTCAATTTTATGGTCGTAGGGTTTTAAAAATAGTAAATGTCATTATTTCAACTATTTAAATCTGAAATTTCACAGTGTTGTAATTGTAGGGGTCCTGACCCAAAAAGGAGTTCATAGAATCATAGAATTCAAGATCAGAAGGGACCATTATGATCATCTAGTCTGACCTCCTGCAAGATGCAGGCCACATAAGCCGATCCACCCACTCCTGAACTAATTCTCTCTGCTGTTGAATGCTCCAAATCATGATTTAAAGACTTCTAGTAGCAGATAATCCACCAGCAAGCGACCCCTGCCCCATGCTTCGGAGGAAGGCGAAAATCCTCCAGGGCCACCGCCAATCTACCCTGGAGGAAAATTCCTTCCCGACCCCAAATATGGCGATCAGCTGAACCCCGAGCATGCAGGCAAGACTCTCCAGCCAGACCCTCTGGAAAAAGGCTAACAATATCCTATCATTGACCCTTTGTACTAATTACCATTGTGGCATGTTATTGACCTATTGACTAAACCCGTTATCCTATCATACCGTCCCCTGCATAAACTTATCTAGCTTAATCTTAAAGTCATGGAGGTCCTTCGCCCCCACTGTTTCCCTCGGTAGGCTGTTCCAGAATTGCACTCCTCTGATGGTTAGAAACCTTCGTCTAATTTCAAGCCTAAATTTCCTGACTGACAATTTATATCCGTTTGTCCTCGTGTCCACATTAGCACTGAGCTGAAATAATTCCTCTCCTTCCCTGGTATTTATCCCTCTGATATATTTAAAGAGTGCAATCATATCTCCTCTTATCCTTCTTTTGGTTAAGGAAAACAAACCGAGCTCCTCAAGTCTCCTTTCATACGACAGGCTTTCCATTCCTCGGATCATTCTAGTGGCCCTTCTTTGTACCCGTTCCAGTTTGAATTCATCCTTCTTAAACATGGGAGACCAAAACTGCACACAATACTCCAAATGAGGCCTCACCAACGCCTTATATAACGGGACTAGCACCTCCTTATCTCTACTAGAAATACCTCGCCTAATGCATCCCAAGACCGCATTAGCTTTTTTAGCGGCCACATCACATTGCCTACTCATAGTCATCCTACGATCAACCAGGACTCCTAGGTCCTTCTCCTCCTCTGTTACTTCCAACTGGTGCGTCCCCAGTTTATAACTAAAGTTCTTGTTAGTCATCCCTAAATGTATAACCTTACACTTTTCACTATTGTATTTCATCCTGTTACTAATACTCCAGTTTACAAGGTCATCCAAATCTCCCTGGAGGATATCCCGATCCTTTTCCGAATTGGCAATACCTCCCAACTTTGTGTCATCCGCAAACTTTATCAGCCCACTCCTACTTTTGGTTCCGAGGTCAGCGATAAATAGATTGAATAAAATCGGACCCAAAACCGAACCTTGAGGAACTCCACTGGTAACCCCCCTCCAACCCGACAGATCACCCTTCAATACGACCCTCTGCAGTCTCCCCTTTAACCAGCTCCTTATCCACCTCTGGATTTTCATTTCGATCCCCATCTTTTCCAATTTAACCAGTAATTCCTCATGCGGTACCGAATCAAACACCTTAGTTGATGGGGGGAGGTTCCCAAAGTTATTGTAGAGTGGGTTACGGTACTGCTACCCTTCCTTCTGTGCTGCTGCTGCTGGCGGCAGCGCTGCCTTCAGAGCTGGACAGCTGCAGAGCGGCTGCTATTGGCTGGGAGCCCAACTCTGAAGGCAGCGCTGTCGCCAGTAGCAGCGCAGAAGGAAGGGTGGTATGGTATGGTATTGCCAGCCTTATTTCTGCACTGCTGCTGGCGGGGCGCTGCCTTCAGAGCTGGGCGCCTGACCAACAGCTGCTGCTCTCCAGCCGCCCAGTTCTGGAAGGCAGTGCAGAAGTAAGGGTGACAATACCGTGATCCCCCTAAAATAACTTGTGACCCCCTCCCTCCCCGCAACTCCCTTTTGGGTCAGGACCCCCAATTTGAGCAATGCCGGTCTCTCCCGTGAAATCTGTATGGCCATGAATTTGGTAGGACCCTAATAAAAACTGAGCAATTACAGAAAGTGTTTAAGATCTGTATGATCTCCCAACATAGTTCTCCTAGTCCAGCCAGAGAAAACAAATTGGGACTTGCAGCGTTACTCCCTATATGGGCCCCCATCACCACTGTATCTGAGTGCTTGACAATCATTAATGGATTTTATCCTCACAGCACCCCTGTGCAGGTCCCTGCTCATTCAGGGTCTCTGCATGCACAGGCTTAACCTTCCAGCCACAGAGCTGCAGGTCCAGTTATAGGCAGAGAGGGAAATGAAAGACCCTCACATGTCTCATTTTGCCCTGTGTAATTTAGACCTTACTGGTGTGTCATGTGCTAGCAGAATCCTCATTTGGGGGAAGAGGGTTCCCCCATGAGAGATTTTTTTTTTTTTAATCGTGGTTCACCTTGTACAATAATAAATATTTTGTTTCAGCGCCTTTCCTTCAGACCCATCGGCCTTGCTACTGGCTGATCTCTATTATACGAGGTTGGCTTTGTGTGGTTGCCAGGATCCTCTTTCCCATGAGAACTTAATGGATTTGTTTGATAAACTGAAAACAAACATTTCCTCCAGCATCTCCAAGGTAATCTTCTTTTCTAACAGTTTCCAATATGTGCAAGATGATTTGTGTTTTAGTGGAAAAATGAATTCTTAACTAGCGGCATTTGAAATAAGCTGCATAAGGAAGGCCTAAAGGTGAAATGTGCAATTATGTGCAAGAGTCAATGCCCTTCATCTCTTTAAAATTGTGCCATTTTCAATGGCCTTTCACCGTTTGCAGTACGCCTCTAAAACATGCTTTCACTTTTAATAGGTCCGACTCTTGACAATAAGGATTTTAAGTCATTTTGAGGCTCAGCTTCCTACATCAACCAAGGTAGTATTACAATTGCTGCTTTAACATTTCAAAACCATGGGGGTGTTGTTTTTAATATAAGCGGTTTTCTTGACACTGACTTTATTTGCCAGTTACACATGCTAGTCTCTGTTCTTTAGCTAAAGTGGGCTCCCTTGATACTTGTTTGTTTTTTCAGACTGTAACTTTATGGGCCCGATCCTCAGCCGGTGGAAATCTCTGTAGCTCCATCAAGTTCAGTGGAGCTATGCCAGTTTACAGCAGCTGAGGCTCTGCCTTTAAATAGTGAATTATGACAAAACAATTGTCTAGAGGAATCCTCTAACAAAAGGCATTTCACTGGTTTGTTCAGGATGATGGAATAGGAGAGCTTCAGTCCGTGTTTGCCATATTACTTCAAGCTGAACTCGTGCCAGCCACTGTGAATGATTATAGAGAAAAACTTCTTCATTTAAGGAAACTGAGGCATGATATGGTGCAGTCTGCAGTACCAGATGGACCTTTACATGAGGTGAGAAGTTACTGCCGAAAGGTACAATGGATTGTTTCCTTTTTATAAGGCAAGAAAATGTAGCATTTTACTTCATCATTAATTTTTTCAGTGACTTGTGAAGGCTTCAGTAAACGCAGGCTGGAAAGAAACTAATCATTGTGAGTGAGTTAGGAGCTCAACTTTCATTACTAGTCACTGGGACTTTGCTGCTCCCGACTCCCTTTAGTTTGCAGCACCAGAGCTCAAAGACGTGGGGCTTTCCCCTGAAGATTAATGGTGAGCAAGGTGGAAAGACATCAGCATCCCGAACAAACACCTCATCAAGCACCCAACCAAAGAACCATGCGGGTTTTCGCTCCCATGGAAAATATGGTTCACTTTAAATCACATCTGCACATTGCATGGTATTACGCGCCTGCCTTCTCCATAGGTGGGGACATACAAACTTCTGTCGGTATAACTACATCGCTCTGGTGTGGAAAATCCACACCCCTGAGTGACGTAGTTATACTGACATGACCCCCTAGTGTAGATAGTGCTGCGTTGATGGGAGAAGCCCTCCTGTCGCCATAACTACCACCTCTTGGGAGTTGGAGACGCTCTCCCGTCGGCATAGGTAGCATATTCATTAAGATCTGCAGCGCTGTAAGTGTAGACAAGCCCTCAGACACAGTCCTATTTGTGACTGCCAAAAACAGATGTCAAACTATAGAATAGTGCCCAAAACCACCATATTCCAGTGGTATCTCTGCTATCCACTCCACATCACTGGAAGCAATCAATTGGATTGCCAGCCTAGGCTTGGACATCTGACATTGCTGTTTTTAAGCCACACAAAAGAAGACAACAACTTGAGTGCTTTTGAACGTCCCACCTGAGCAATGGTCTCTCTAGCCCGGTATCCTTTCTCCACCAATGGCCAGTGCTCGATGCTTCAGAGGAAAGTATAAGGTGCCGTAATGCATTTAAATGTGCAGTGTTGCACTAAGTTGGGAAATACCTTTGGCTCCAGTTGGTGATCAGCATGTCTTGTTGTTGGGTGTTTTTATCCTGAACTGACTAAACTATATTTGCCTCAATATCTAGCAGGGGCAGAAACCGAAAAAAAGTGATGGTATTTCGATAAACATTCTAAACACTCCTGTAAAGAGTAGTGACAGGAAAGCAGGTGGAGGTGATGCGAAGGGCTGGGATGAGCTGTTAGCAAATTACCCCCTGACCTGGCAACAAACTCTGTGTCATTGGACCTTGGTGTAGCTCTGCACGGGCTCAGGGGTCTGCCTACTTGGAGCTCATTGCAGGATTGAGGCCTTATAGATTGCAGGGACATCCCTCTATAGCTGCTGAATCTGACCGTGCTGCCGAGCTGCTGTGGGCTTCACACTGTCAAGGCTGCTACGATCAGGATTTTTCCTCTACTAGCTAAATATTAACTTATTACTACTGATACTTAAGTGCTTTTCTAACGTGCCTTATTGAGTTGTAAACTCCTTGGGGCAGGGATTGTGTGTGTGTCTATATGTCACTTAGCTCAGTGAGGAGCTGCATCCAGATGGGGCCCTGAGTCTAATGCAACGTAAGCTCTTCAGGGCAGGGAATACTCTCCTTGTTTCTGTGTTGTATAGAGCCTAGCACGATGTGGCATTGGCACTACCAGAGTACAAATAATAATCGAAATGTCTTAATTATGGGTGTTGATTCTGAGAGATTTTAACTTAACTTTATTGCTTTTTCTTGCAGTTCATCAATCAGTGAAGCTGTTTTTGTACTTACTTTGAATATCATTGTTAGCTTTTTAAAACGAAGTTTTCTTGTGTGTCACTGTAGGTGCCTCTTCAGTATTTACTGGGAATGCTCTATATTAACTTCAGCCCTCTCTGGGATCCCGTTGTTGAGCTCATAACGTAAGTATGTGCTAGTGGATGGTGGGAGCCTCAATTGTGTTCTTGCAGCTGCCCCTGGGCCTTTAAAAAAAACTAAATAAAAATGTGTCGCATCCCTAAAAATAAATGTAAATACACACAAGCATGACGTACGTTAACATGAGGTACCACAGAAATGCCTCTGATCTGTCAAGTAAATCTTGCTCTTTATAGACTGTTACTTTTTAACTTGTTTTTGTGATGCACAAATATTAAAGACAACTTATAGGCAAAAGTATTGTTAAATTACATCTAGGGTTGGGACGTAATGGTAACAGACTCGAATCCAAGATAGCCAACTCCTGATCTCACACTATTATGACCATCATATGATAGGTGTTATATAAATAATAAATCAGTCCGTCTCTCCTTCCTCCCCTCACTAAGGGCCTGGTGCAAAACCTACTTAAGTCAATGGAAGAGCTCCCGTTGATTTGAATGGGCACTGGATTGAACCCTAAATTTGGAATGTCCGCTGTCAGGGTGAATTGCCTGGCTTGTGACCACTTAGTTTTTTCTCTGTACATTCTGTGATATAATGTGTCATTTTCCCCATCGGAGAAGTGAAATCATGAAAGTGTTAAACTACATCTTCAGTGGGTGAATCCTCGCTGACTCTTTGTGTTGGTTTTAAGTTCTGTGTGATTGCATAGGCAATATTGAAAGACTTGAAAACATCTGTACCAAAGGGTCCCTTTGTATTCACAAGCTGTAACCAGGCTGTTCTGATAACAATGAACCTTTGGGATCTTCAGATGAAGGCAAAGAAATGTTATAGCCGCACACAGCAAATGTCTTGCCTACATACTGAGTAGGGCTGGACACCAAGTCTTTGAACGTACTAGCAGTATAACCGGCTAATATCACATGGCATTTTTTACTTAATTACTGTCTTGTTTATTGTTAGATCTCATGCAAATGAAATGGAGAATAAACAGTTCTGGAAAGTCTATTATGAACACTTGGAGAAAGCGGCTGTCTATGCTGGTAATCCATGTTTTGTAGCTGTTTAGGCACTAACTTAGCTATGGTCCAGGTGGTTCATGAACGGGGCTCTGGCTTTATGCTCTGGTGTGCGCCAAACTAGCAAAAGGGGAAAAATCAGGACATAAGTTTTCCCCCTCCCCTTCTGGCCTCATTTCCCGAGGGAGCGAGCAGAGATCTGTCAGAATTGTTGCCTCCCCGTGGTTTGAGCATTGGCCGGCTAAACCCAGGGTTGTGAGCTCAGTCCTTGAGGGGACCACTTAGGGATCTGGGGCAAAATCAGTACTTGGTCCTGCTAGTGAAGGCAGGGGGCTGGACTCGATGACCTTGCAGGGTCCCTTCCATTTCTATGAGATAGGTATATCTCCATATATTATTATTATTATTATTATTTCTATTTGCCATGAGGTAAATAGGGGCAATCCATGGGTTGCAGAGTCCTAGCATATGGGGCACCAGGCAGTGCTTGCTTTGTGCCTAGACTGGCTCTCCCCATGATGATGAGGGACAGTAGGAGTCTGTGAGGATTTTCAGTAATGTCGAGAATCTTCTTCACCCCCTGTTCAACATGGAATCAGTAGAATTTCTGCCAAATGTATCCCTTTTCCTCGACCCTGTTCTTGAATGTGAATACTGGATTCACTGTATGTCACAAGGACAGCCATTTATTGGGGCTGTGTTTTCTTAAAGTTAGGCCCCTTGCTGAAGTTCTGACACCCCAGGGTACCTTCTAACCTGTGTTGCAGTCAGATCAATATTAAGCAGAATTTGCTGGATAGATGGCAAACATTAATATAAACAGTTGCTGTTATTTATCCCACCACCAGCAATTACTGAATAAACTCTTTGAAGTTTTCTTGCAGTAATGAGGACCGTGGTTTGTTTCCTATATAGAGAGGGAACTGCAAGATGAGCTGAGTGAAGAGCAGGCTGGCACTACAGATGCAGAGAGTGAGAAGATCCGAGAAGGAAACGTGGGAAGCCTGTATCTCGAGCAGCTGAGGTTTAGAACGGATTGCAGTGAGCGGACAGATTACTCAAACTTCCGGTTTCTGCTTTGGAAGGCATTGGCCAAGTTTCCAGACAGAGTGGAGCCCAGGTCAAGGGAGCTTTCCCCACTTCTCTTGAGATTCATTAGGTAGGTGACATGTTCAGCGATGAGACATGTTGCTTGGAAATGTCATAAATGAAGGCAGAGTTACTAGGGTCCCTATAAGACAACTGATGGGTGGTTTGTTTTTTTTTTTAATGGATTTTGTTTCCTGAGACCTCTGAATCCATAGAGTGGTATGATTTTATATTGACGTTGATCCTTCCTTTCTCTTAAACATGGCTCATGCTAGAGAGAGTGGAAAAAATAAAAGCAACCTGAAATGTAAGCTATCAATTGGCTGCTGTGTTGAGCCCCAGTGTACTAATGAGTTCTGGCGACACAGCCTTGCTACTGCTAGGGAGGGTGTAGCTTCAATGGAAGTAAAGTGTCTTGGAAATAGACTTGAAGGTGAGGCTCCTCCTTGTCTCCCCTGTTTGTAAAATGAAAGCATGTAATTTTATTCAGACAGAGACAGGAAAATACCTTTAGTGTATCTAGGGCCTGGTTCGGTGCCCACTAAAATCAGTGGGAGTCTTTCTGGTCACTCCAGCAGGCTGTGAATTAGGCCCTCGCTCTATTTCCCCTGCCAGCCCTTGACTCTTCTTTACAGTGTATTTCCTACAGTGCTTTGTCTAGACTGCTTTTAACGAGAGGGCTTCCACTATGTAATACATCATCGATTCCCACACTTCCTAACTCACATTTTCACACATCCCTGCCAACCTTTTAAAAAAATTCTCCTAGTCTTCTTAGATTCACTTTCTCTTCTTTTTCCTCACCACATTTTTCTGATCTTAGTCCTTCAATTTTTTTTCCTTTCATTGTCTTTTTCCTTTACATTTGCTCACTTCCTTTAATATCTCCGCCATTCACAACAGAAGAAATGCCCATTTGCATGCTGAAATTAACCCCTTTTGGGGATCTTGAACTGTACAGTGTCACGATGCACAACTCTGTGGATAATTGGAACTTCCAGTAGTGAACAGCTTCAAATAAACCTCACCCCAGCAGATACTGTTCTATTGATTGATTTGATTTATTTTTAATATAGCAATGAGTATTACCCAGCAGATTCTCTGGTGGCTCCAACCCAGGATCTTAGAAAGGAAAACAGAGGTGCAGTAGAAGAGGAAGAAAAACCCACTGAAGAGATGCACCAAGCTACCCAGGAGATGGAGAAAGAGGAGGTGGAGAGAATGGCAGAACCAGTGGTTGAAGGGATGCAAAAAAAGAAAACGAGAAGAGCTGCAGCGAAGTGAGTTTTTTGCTTTGTTTGATTGGGCAGGGAGCAAGTGAAATGCAAATGTTAATCATTTGGTGTTTTAAAAGGTTTCGTAGGAATGGGGTGACTCGCTTGGTTATGATCACTGGGCTTATGTGCATCCCTTTCCCCTTCCTTCGTCTCTTCCAGTCTTTCATGAGCTCTTTGGGGGAGGGGATCCTGTCCCCATGCAACACCTAGCACTAGTGGGAGGGGCAGTACCCTAAGACGGGTAATAGGCCATAGCTTTGCATAATTTGAAGCAAAAATGGTGCGGGGTCTAGGAATCCCAGTTTTGGTTGGATATATTCCTGGAGGTTTCATCACTAATCTTTAATTCCTGGAGACTCAGGACAATCCTGCGGGGGTTGGCAACCCTAGCAGGATTCCAAAGTTAGTGTTTGCGGGGGAAATAACTGTTGCCTCCGTGTCTGCTTTTCTTTTAAAGTCAATGGGAGCTGATGGGCATTGCAAATCCATTGTAGGCACCCAATCACGGATTTCAGAGTCTAGCTGTAGACACCCATTTTTTAAAATCTTGGCCCTGATGTCCTTGTTCTGGACAGGTTTTTTTGGTATTTCCTACTATAAATATATGCTATTGTGATGCCATTGTTCAACAATATCAGGTTATTTTGTGAGTAAATTGTCTGTGGCTTGTGTCTTAAAACACAGTTTTGAAACTTCTTGATTATGGCCTTTTTACCCTGCTGCTATCTGTCAAATACACATTTTAGGTGATTCAAATGAACTATTTTTGCCGGTTTGAGAATGACATTTGTAGCAACAAAGAACTTTAAAAATGTCATCTTGCACATTAAGATGCAATGAATTCTAGTCTATATTCTGGCTTAGTTGTAGGTGTTTTATCAGTTCTATTATTTTGTTCTGTTCCCTGAGCTGAGTGGTTCCGATCAGTGAATTAGTAATAATTACAAAAATCAGATTGTCACCAGATTTGAACTTCTGCTTCAAAATGTTCTTGTTCCTAAATGGAAACTTTTAAAATGCTGGTAGCAATAACCAAGGTGTAAAAGGATTACTGGCTAGTTGTTAATGAATTCTTTAGTGAACGCTTTTCCTCTTGACCCTGGACTCCTCATTATACTGTCAGATTTGCACCACTGTAGTTTAGGCTCTCACAAAACGTATATTACAAACTCCTCCTTGAAAATGATGAAAAAATAAGAGCTAAGTGTGATGTGAGAGACTAGTGTGTGCCTGGTGACACGTATTGTGCATCATTAGTCATCATTCAGCGGAGACCATAGTATAGTACTGGCTGTGGAGGGTAGGTAATGGTCACAGCACCTCACTTTGCTGGGGTTAGACAGGACGGAGGAAATTCGAATCACGTGGCAGATTCAGTAGAAATTTTTTGGTGTGAACCTCTGCAGGGAGCTGCTGAATCAGTGTAGACTCTTGCTGTTCTGCACTTGTACCTTTTTGACCAGTCCTGATCATTTTTGGCATGGTTGATTTCCCTTTCCCCAGCAAGTGGAGATGTGGCTGTTCTTGGGTGGTGCAGTTGTTGCTGACACAGTCTCGTCCAGTTTATCCCTACCACTCTTTTGCACTGGTATACATCAAATCCTTCCACTGCCATTTGAGTCTGTTGGTAAATGTAGCCCTACATACTGACATGCAGAAACTCAGAATCTTGGTGCCTTTCTCCTGCCTGTTGGTAATAACACAGGGTGTGTATCTGTTTCATTGTTAAAAGCATGTTTTGTTTTTGTTTCAGGCAGCTAATAGCCCATTTGCAAGTTTTCTCCAAGTTTTCAAATCCACGTGCACTGTATCTGGAATCAAAGTTAAATGAGTTGTACAATCAGGTAATAATACTTAACATTTTTGTATTGCTTAATAAACAAATATATTCCTGTCTTATCTGAACACCAAGCCAAAGGGTCCTTCTTTGTAAAAAGAATGACTGTTGCAGTGCAGGGTACAGCAGTTGTGTCTTAAAGGGACACCATCAACTTGAATATCACCATCTGAAAATTTTTGCACTGTGTTAAAAGTGACTCCTAACATTACCATAACTCAGCAGTTCTTGACCTTTTCTGTATTGTAGCCCCATGGTACAAAGGAAAGTTTCAGGATCCCCTTTCTATCTAATTTTCTAAGCCTTGGTCTACATCTAAATTTCAGATTGACCTAGCAATGTCGCTCAGGGGTGTGAGACATTCACACTCTTTGAGTGCTGTAGTTAAGCCAGCCTCACTGCCTCTAGGGGAGGTGGATTACCTGCATTGACAGGAAAATCTCTCCCATCCTCAGTGGATGCTACAGTGGCACAGCTGTGCCGCTGTAGCGCCTGTAGTGTACACATGCCCTGACAAACTATGCCAGATAGCTGAGAGAGATTGGAGAGAAAAATACCTTTCTCTTTATTTTTCCGTTTCTTCACTTTTGTTGTTTGATGGTGTGGGTCCTTCGCTAGGCTCTGCATAGAGGTTTTATCCGTAACAGCAGGCTGCAAAGCTGAAACTGAATGTAAACAGGCAGCAAGCGGTAGCCAGAGGTGTTAAGAGAGAGAAAAGAGAGGGAGCATGTGTGGCTTGTCTCTGCCTAAAAGTCCCCTTCTAAACATAAATGGGGAGAAAGGGGAAAAAGTAATTTTTAAGGGAAATTATAAATTCAGGATATGCTATTTAAAGGGTGTTCCCTCCGGAAACCGGACTGAGTTTATCAGCTTGAATTTTGTGGAAATAAGTCCCTGTAAAAAGTGTTCTGCAAAAGGAATCGCCAAAATCTTGTCTCTAACAACACGTGTTGAATGACCATCCATGAGACATGAACTTAACTTTGATCATTCAAGATCATTCACACATCCTTTGGCATATACCAGCTAACCATTCATTCTGGGTTACTGCTTTAGCTCCCCAGTGTTCAGCCTGTCTCAGATCACCAGCTTCTGCTCTAATGGAATGCTTCAGCATTCATTGTACTCCTGTAAACCTCTGCACTTTGCTTAGGAAAAAACTGCTCTTTGTGGGTTCGATTGCTCATCTATGATTTTTTTTAGGAAAATATTGGCCAGATTTGTAAATTTTAAAAACATTTTATTTAACCAACATTTTTAAAGAGTGCAGAACAACCCAGTATGGCAAAACAGCCATTTACCTGGTCTGCTATTTGTTAGCTCTGTGCTGTAGCACAACTGCTGGATTGATACCTTGCCTTCAGAATGCTGGGGTGTTACAACAGATCACAGTTCTGTTTACCATGAAATTGAAGAACTAGGTGGGGGAAAGGTGAGGTTTTTGGTAATGTTCCATATTCCTCTTCACCTGGCCACTGGGGGCATTCACCCCTTAATGCTATTGTTGATGGGGTTTTGATTATTCCTCTTGTATTTCTCTTTTTAACAAATCTAATGTTCTATGTGCGTTTTCGTAATTTGGATGTATGTGGCGCAAACGTTGTGGAATGGTTTGGCTGATCCATTATTTTACCTAGTGTGACACAAATACAATGCTGGTCCAAAAGTGATCTTGCAAAAGACACTCTGTAACTTGTTAAAACACAAGTTGATGATTGTGTTGTTTAATTGCTGTACCCATCAAATGGGCGTTGGAACAATTTGTGTAGTGGGGGTGCTGAGAGCCATTGAACCAAACTGTAAACCCTGGATCTGATGGAAACCACTTCAAGTCCGGGGGTGCGGCAACAGCCCAGCACCTCTAGTTCCAGCAGCTGTGCCATCAATGATGTCCTGGATTTTTGTTTTTGTTTTTTCTTTTTAAAAACAAGTAACTATTGTGTTCTGTAATTATCTCTCTTGAATGAATAGTGATAGGAAATATTTGCTGCATGGTGACTTTTAAATGACTGTTCTAAAATGAAATTCCCTTTATTGTGGATCCCTTTAGGTTAGATAATTACTCTCCCCCCCCCCATTTAAGGGCTGAATTCTCTCTTGAGCAAATCATCTTGATATAGTGGTATAAGGAGAAGTGTGTGTATTATTTGGGCTTTCTCCTAATTTTCTTTTCTTGTAAAATGTTACCTTCAGCTGTTGTCCCATCAAGACCAGAATGTGCAAAAAGTAGCCCTTGACTGCATCATGACTTACAAGCATCCGCACCTACTGCCATACAAGTAAGAGCTTTAAAATTCTTCCAGCACAGATCAATGATGAGGTATCACATCAAACATATATTTATGATATTTGGCATCATCTGCTAATAAGAGAAATAGCCACAACTTTCTGAACCCAAGAAAAATTAATATTCCTATTCCAAATCTGAATTTGGAAATGGACAGAATTAAAAAAAGCTTCTCGTATTTATATTTAAATTAAAATCGAAAAAGCTTTTATAGACTATAAAGAAGAAAATAGGTTTTCACTTACATGCCATTGTGCCTGAGATCTAGATACAGTCACAGAAGGTAACCTGGACTAGTCTTGAAAAGCAGATATCTGAGAAGAGGAATTTGCTGTTTTGTTTTAGAGAAGGCAGAGGAGTGCAGCAGGGTCATGTTCATTCAGAAATGGAAAAACTGAAATCTTTTATCTATCAGATTTGAACTCTTTCTCAAAACAAACCAAACCTTTTTCCTCATCCAGACCCACCATGGTATGTAGTGGTCAATTGTGTTCGTTTCAGTAAAGGATTTTTGTAGTTCTTTATAACCGTTAGGTCAAACTGTCAGCACAGCACTCTATGATAGCCTTTACAGAACCCTGTATGAAAAGTAGCGGTCTGTGTAATGAAGTTGAGCTAGTTGATTTACTTACCCCTTTGTTACAAGGGTAAGGATGTGATCCTTTAATAAATTGCACAGCGATTTTTTTTTTAAATAACTGTGTTTAATACTTGCAGAGAGAACTTGCAAAGGTTACTGGAAGATAAGAGCTTTAAAGAAGAAATAGTTCATTTCAGCATATCCGAAGAGAACACTATAGTTAAAATGCAACACCGACCAGATCTTGTTCCTGTTCTTATGAGGTGTGTGGGTGAAACACTGCATAAACTCTGCATATTAAAATAAAACGATGGCTATAGAAGAAACATAATGCAGCTTCTGGCTGATATTTTAAAGAGACGTTACAAACGTATGGCTCTCACAGCAACTAAGGCCTCCTCATTCATTAATGTACATGGTATTCTCATGTGTGTGTGTAGTATTGTTGAATGCATTAGTTAAGCTCATGTTTTCCAAAAAAGTTCATCTTTAATGCTTAAGAAGAAATCTGAGAGATTTTCACCCTCAGGGTATTACATTTATTTGATAAATACATGGAAATAGCGTTTTACAATGAAAGTGTTTCCTCAGCTATAACTCTGTCTTCATACTAGCATAATGCTTTGCTAATTCATACTTAAGCTGTGCTCCCATTCAGATCACTAGCAAAGTTTCCAGTGACCTTGTTGGGAGCAAGAGCGCGCCCTTTCTGGTAGTGTTACTGGGTGCCAAGCAGCAATAGAGGTAATAGTGGGGAGCATTAGTTAAGCCATGTAGTTCAAATTAAACTTTCTGAACAAAGATTGTGAACCAGCCAAACTGCACTTGCAATGCTTCAGAAACAGGCAGGTAGTGGAGAACTCACGAATACTATTTCTTTTTGGCTTTTGAAGAATTCTCTATGGGCGGATGAGAAACAAAACTGGAAGGAAAACTCAGGGCAAATCTGCTGCGGGCACTCGTATGTCAATTGTTCTGAGGTTCCTTGCTGGCTCGCTGCCTGAAGAGATTAGAATGTTCCTGGACCTGCTCTTTGAACCTGTGAAGCACTTCAGTGTTGGTATGCTTCTGCCATTAGAAACTGGGGCTAATAGTTCTTCCCTACCTCACGGATGTGCGGAGGATAAATACTTTGAGGACTGTGAGGGGCTTAGATGTTATGGAAATGGGGGCTTGCGGAAATTAAAGCACCAATGACACTGTTTTTTTTGGGGGTGGGGGGTTGTTTTTAAATAAGAGTCAAGGTTTCCCCTGAGCCCTTGGCCACGGTTTCCCTTCCCTGCTGTACAATGTACTATTATTCCTGTACCGTTACTACAGAACTGAGGCACAGAGAGACTGAGTGACTTACCTAGGGTCACAGGAGGTCTGTGGCAGAGCAGGGAATCAAACCCAGTATGCCAGAGTCCCAGGTTGGCATCCTAACTAGGGTGACCAGATAGCAAGTGTGAAAAATCAGGACAGGGGGTGTGGGTTAATAGGAGCCTATATAAGAAAAAGACCCAAAAA
Source organism: Mauremys reevesii (assembly GCF_016161935.1). NCBI lineage: Eukaryota > Metazoa > Chordata > Testudines > Geoemydidae > Mauremys > Mauremys reevesii. Next base: position 274,812,146 of record NC_052623.1, on the reverse strand, counting down.
TCAGGACTGTCCCTATAAAATTGGGACATCTGGTTACCCTAATCCTAACTACTGTGTTGTCCTTCCTTTCTGAAGGGCTGGTGAGCACAATGCCACAGGGGCATTATGAGGATAAGTGCATACATTGATTGTGAGGCACTCTGACACTACAGCAGTGAGGGCCATATAAGAACCATGATAGACAGCTGGGGCTGTTTGTTAATTTTACATAAGAAGCTGAATTAGGAGCATTTAAATGGCTTGTAATTTAGGGCCAGATTTGCCACCCTTTCTCACATTGAGAGGAACCTCAGACATTGACATTTGGCCTATTGAAATCAGGTCCTTACTTACCAAGGTAAAGATGAACGGATACATTTTCACTGTCCTTCTTTCTGTAGGACTTTGCCAGGTTGCAGTACTCCAAACAATATCAGAACTGGATTTATGTAAAGTCCTGCCTCTAGGCCGCCAGCACAGTCTGTTCAACAGCCTTGAGGTTGTACTGAAAAACATGGGCCATCTGATCACTCAGTACTTACCTGAGATATTACAGATTTTACTTTGTATGACAGCAACAGTATCCCACATCCTTCAACAAAGAGAGAAGGTAAGGAACATGATGGTGTTTGTGTGTGTGTGTGTGTGTGTGTGTTTTTCAACTCTTATTGGTTCAAATTACGCGTAGTGCCAATAAGGAGTAAAGCTTTAGAAACCAGTGAATAACAGAAAGATGGATAAAAGTATAGGCCAGCAACACTGGTCTTAAAATGCCGCAGTGTTTATATAGAAAGAGTATATTGCTGTTAAATAGTTGTTTAAAATGCTGTTAAATTGTTGGCATTTCAGTCAGTCACAGTGTTGAATTTATTTAATAAAACATGCATGTTACACGCAATGTTTTAAAAATTCATACAAACAAGAATTTGAATATCAAATTCATTTTTGTTTAAAACGCTGCATTTCATTAAGCCAAAGTGCACACACTAACTAGAAGTTTGAGGCAACTAGAGCCCTTTCTGGACTTGAATTCAAACAGGTAAAGAAAAATTCTGTTTCTTTTTTTTGGTTTTAATATCATGGTTCCCCTTGTGCTGCTCTAAGTGCTGTAGCAGTGGCCAGCAACAAGGGAAGGGTAATTTTAGGATGGTTACAGTCCATAATCCAGTTTACAGTAGTGCAAAAGTAATTTTATTTGTCTCTAGAGTAATCACTTTTGTACTGTAAAGTTATTCAAGTAATGCCGTCTCTCACCATCAGCTGTGACTGAGTAACTCTTAGAGAGGTATTTGTGGTGCTATGCTGTCACTTGTTAAACTTAATTTAACACTTCATTAGCTAGTGAGGTGTTAAGAGTTCAGAAAAGGATAGGAGAAATCTGTTTATCTTGGATAATCATTACAAGAAATTCCTGTGGGTTTGAGAGTCATTTATTGCAGGATGATATTGCCTAAAGAGTTAAATATCTACTTTTGTAGTTCTGAGCTCAGTTACAGTTTTACTGTTTCCTACTGTTCACTTTCAATATGGAATCTGTCCATGTCCTTAGAGCATGCCCCTTGAGAAGAGGCCTATGTATCTCCTTCCTCTGGCTTGAGTAGACATGGAATCTGATTCAGTTTATTTGGTGTAAAAATTATCATCTGTCATTCGGATTTTTAGTAGCAAAAATCATGCCTCTTGTGATAAAGATTGCGGTTGAGCATTGGACAAGGAGTGAACTAAGCTCAAACAAAACAAGATTAAAGCAGGGGACCTTAAGGGGAAGGACAGCAGAGAAGTTTGTACAAGCAGTGAGATAAGTGCCTGGAAACAAGTTTGGTATAGGCTGAGGAAGAATGGAACCACATCAAAAGAGTGAGGATTGCAGCAGCAGAAGAGGAATCTATGTGTGTGGACAGTACAGCGGGGGGAAATCTAGGGAAAGAGAGGTATTGTGGTGGACCGACGAAGTGCAGGTAGCGATCTGAAATAAGAAAACGGTGCATAAAGAAAGACACAAGCCCATCGAGTGTGAATGAAAGTGAATACAAAGAAGCAAAGTGAGCTGATAAGAAGGCAGTGAAGAAGGACAAAGAGAGTGCTATAGATGACCTGTATACTGAGCTTGTAAACCACCCACATCTGGCTGGCCAAAAGATCTATAGTACTGCAAAAATCAGATGCAAAGGGAAGGAGGATGGGACTGCAGTACAATTTCTAAATGATGACCAGGAGAGACTGCTAGTAACACCTGAAAAAATGAAGGTGAGATGGAAACAATACTTTGAGAGTCTCTTAAATGAGGCAAACCCCTTTTTGGAAGAGTTGCCAGTATCCTAATGTGGTGCCTGAATCTGACACAATGAAGGAAGAGGTGAGAAATGCAGGCTGGATAATGAAGAACAGTAAGATGGTGGGACCGATGAAGTGAAAGTCCTGTGTGAGAGAGGCATAAAATGGATGAACAGAGTGGTTAAAGCAGGGGTCAGCAACCTTCAGTGCACAGCCCATCAGGGTAATCGGCTGGCGGGCTGCGAGACATTTTGTTTACATTGACTGTCTGCAGTCACGGCCCCCTGCAGCTCCCAGTGGCCGCAGTTCGCCGTTCCTGGCCAGTGGGAGCTGCGGGAAGTGGTGTGGGACGCAGAGACGTGCTGGCCGCCGCTTCCCGCAGTTCCCATTGGTTGGGAACAGCGAACTGCGGCCACTGGGAGCTGCAGGGGGCTAGGCCTGTGGACGGTCAACATAAAATGTCTTGTGGCCCGTGCATGGGATTACCCTGATGGGCTGCATGCCGAAGGTTGCCGACCCCTAGTTAAAGCCATATGGCGAGATACGTGAATATCCAAAGATTGGTGCTGGTCTATCTTGGTCCAGGTACATAAGCGGAGGAGCATCCACGAATGTGGGAACTGTTGAAGGATAAAGTTACTGTTACATAGAATGAAAGTACTGGAACACGTCTTGGATGCTAGGATTAGGAAAATGCTGGAACTCCTCCTCAGACAAGAACAGCTCAGCTTTAGGAAAGGATGAGGAACCACAGATGTCATGTTTGTAATTCAGCAAGTGATCGAGAAGCAGTTAGAGTACCAACAGGATCGCTTCTGGGCTCTTGTAGCCCTAGAAAAGGCATAGTATAACATGGACAGAAAGATGCTCACACTAGCGCTGAGGAAATATGGCATGTCTGAGGATATAATATCACCTAAAACAGCGATCTGAACGTGTTTTGGAATGACAAGCCCCTTTGATGTGAAAGTCTGACTGCACCTGGGGCCCTTAGACTGCTGCTGTTTGTTGTGTTGATGGAAGATCTCAATGGGAAAGGTGAGAAGCTGCTATATGCAGATGACATAGCTATAAGGGTGTCCTCAGAAGAAGAGCAAGAGTGACTAGTAAATCAGTGGTAGGGCCAGATAAGCTGGCATGGGAAGAAAATGGATATGACTAAGACCGAGGTAATATGGGTAGGTAGAGGTGCCTCAGGGAAACTGAATATAAAGATTAATGGAGTCTGACTAAACCAGATTGAGCAGTTCAGGTATCTGGACAGTTGGGTTGCGGATAACAGTGAGCACGAATGCGAGATACAGTCCAGACAGGGGAGTTCTGGAAGACAATGGAATAACATCTCACTGACACTGAAAGCCCAACTGTATGTAACAATGGTGTGCCCCGCAGTGCTGTATTGTGCAGAAGCATGGACAGTAAAGAGACAGCAAGTTCAGTGCCTGAAGATACTCGAGATGAGATGTCTTTGTGTAATACAGTCCCACGAAGGGATGGATTGTGATATGGAAGCGTTAGGATGGAAGTCTCAGTCCGTGATGTGGCTGACAAAATCTGGGAAGACATACCGAGTGAATGAAGAGGACCTGGGGAAGATGGTGTGGCAGGAGAGGGTGGTAGGAAAGAGACCCCGAGGAAGCGATGGTGGATTGCATCAAAGAAGATGGTAAGCTGATGGACCTTAGTGCTGCCTCGGACAGACGAAGATGGCAGATGTTTGCACGGTGACCCGACCCCAGATGGTGGGATAAGAGGAAGAAGTAGTACTTTCTAAGTCACTTGGGAGCTTTTGAAAGTGTTACCTAGAGGCCTTGTCTACACTTTGTGGAGTGTAGGGGATGTGTAGGCAGGCTGCAGCCACACTCGCTGCAGTTGTAGCTACTTGTGACAGTGAAAGGCTCTGGCAGCGGGATGCTGCACTGGTAAAAATAGCGTTGTAAAGAGGGGAGGCACTGCATGGGAGTGCGGAGAGCCGTGTAGGGTACATATCCACAGGGTCCTGGTGTGTCTATATTCCACTCACCTAAGTAGAGCCTTGCCATCTGCCATGCTGTTTATACCCATGCTAGGGAGGCATGCGGTGTCTGTACTCCACATGTCGCCATAAATGTAGTCCTTCCCAGAGGAGCCCAGCAGAAAAGGCTGTAATATTATAACCAGATGCCTGCTTAGCATGCTTTATCTCAGTGTTGAATATCTTCCCTAAGGGAAGCTAGAGAATGTAACATCGTTTATGTTAAATGCATGGGTAGCGTAAGTCTTGTTACTACATTTTAGCCTTCCCCTCACTCTGTCTTTGCTGGATTCCTCTCTCTCCCTCTAAGCACGTTTTCATGTGCGAAGAGGAAACTCACCTTTGGTCACTGGTTTTGGTTGTGCTCTTTTTTTGGGGGGGGGGAATTTATTTAATATATTTTCATACAGAAACAGACGACGAATAATACCAAAAAAATGTATGTGAGCTCCAATAGAATTTTGACAAACTGTAAAATCTTTCAGTTGCCTATCTGCAAGACCAGGCAATGCTGCATAGCCATGGCATGTTAGGGTGGGGTAACAGAAGTAAAATAGGAGGGAGGGAGGGGACATGGGAAAAAGAGGAGGGGTTAGGAGGCATGGAGGGTTGGCATTCCGTGAACCATCTCCATATTTTTTATTCAAATGTATCTAGAAATGGGATCCCCATTTCTCTGAATTCATATCATTGCTCTCCGTAGCAACAAGTTATTAATTGAGATAGGGCCAAATTCCACTGCTCTCCTCTGGTGGTACTTTTGAGGACGGGTAGAATGGTACTGTTTGAATGTTGGGACTGGGGTATGTAGATCTGTTAAGGGCAGTGCTAAGAGCTGTAGTAGCCGCTTACAGTGGGTTTGGCCCCAGTCCTTCAGCGAACTATGTGCGAGTAGGCTCTTGTGCCTGTGCCGAGTCCCTGTTAAGCCTTGTGACTCAGTGCAGGACTGGGACCTTAGAAAGTGAAAATCATCTTTCCAAGATAAAGATAACTTGTTCAGGGTAGAAAACAAGAGGAAACAGTGCAGTAGTCCAAGCAAGAGTCACTCATATCCACAATTGATTAAATACAGTATTTCATTGCAGGGTAACTAGCTTATGTTTTTCAGCAAGAATAGATATTTTTGTCTTTCTTTTTTCCAGATCCAGCTATGGTCTATTAACCCACTGAAAAATTTGAGGCGTCTTGGGATCAAACTTGTAGCTGATTTTTTTTCTGATTTTGAGACCTACCGCTTTACAGTAGACGAGATTGATGCCGTTTTTGAGGCAGTGATATGGCCCCAGGTAATGTTGACAGAGTAATACCTTTTATTTTGAGTTATCTAGTATGTAAAGATAAGCAAGTCTGGAAAGAGATTGAAATACTTCTCTGATGGATTGTATATACGTGGGACAACCTATCCTAAATTCTCAATTATTGAGGGACGATCTACACTCATTGCTATACTTGCTTTCCACAAACTATTCTTAATATCACTTTTTATGAGTGATGTATCCGAATATTTGGATGTGGGTATTTAAACTGTATCGTTAAATGTATTAACCTTAATTTGGGATACTGCAGATTATATGCTATATGTTTTGTATGACTTTTTAAACCAAACGTTGTACTTTTGGATAATTTTAAGCATTATATCCAGATGTATAGAAACTCTTTTTTTTTTTTAACACTTGCCTAGAAATCTCTAATTTCATTTGCTTGTATTATGTGTGTGAAGGGCCAATCTTGCGTCGTAATAAGAGGGTCAAGCATCTGATTAATGCTGGGGCTGCTTCTACATTCAAGCCATAATGAAAAATACTTACAGATTAATCTGAATAAAGTTAAAACTCTGTCTCTCTTCTTTAACCATTGAAGCAGACTACTTGCTCTGACACTTCTTGGGGAACAAAATTGTACTGTTGGTATCTGTTATTTGCCTAATCTGTCTAATCTACAATGCCTGAGTATTTACACTTGAAAAACATCTAAATAGTATCAGACAGTACCTTGGTGGGCTAGCTGTTCCTGTTCTGTGGGAGTCTTAACCTATAATATGCCCCCTTCATCCATTTTTGTTCATTTTGCTTATTTATTCCTTCCATTCTTTCATCTACCAGTATGGCAGCTTACATGCTGTATGCAAAGCACATAACCTTGCACCTCAGTTGATTAGGTAGAAGAGAATTTTGGTTTATTGTCCCTCTTAGCCTTTCAACTCTCTCTTTCTATGCCCCCAGCACTGGGAAACTTAGACTCCGATTCAGCAAAGTTCCATAGAAGTCAAAGCACATGCCTCAGTTCAGGATGTGATTAAGTGCTTTGCTGAATCAGTGTCTCAGAGCATTGCGTTTGGAAAGCACCGTGTACATAAGAACAGCCACAACTGGGTCAGACCAAAGGTCCATCTAGCCCAGTATCCTGTCTTCCGACAGTGGCCAATTCCAGGTGCCCCAGAGGGAATGAACAGAACATTCCCTGCTTCTGGCAAACAGAGGCTAGGGACACCATCCCTGCCCATCCTGGCTAATAGCCATTGATGGACCTATCCTGCATGAATTTATCTACTTCTTTTTTGACGCCTGTTACGGTCTTGGCCTTTACAACATCCCCTGGCAAAGAGTTCCACAGGTTGACTGTGCCTTGTATTGCCCTTGTCTGAACCTTTTCCAATTCCACTATATCTTTTTTGAGATGGGGCGACCACATCTGCACGCAGTATTCAGGATGTGGGCGTACCATGGATTTATATAGAGGCAATATGATATTTTCAGTCTTATTATCTATCCCTTTCTTAAAGATTCCCAAAATTGTGTTCGCTTTTTTGACTGCTGCTGCACATTGAGTGGATGTTTTCAGAGAACTATCCACAATGATTCTAAGATCTCTTTCTTGAGTGGTAACAGCTAATTTAGACCCCATCATTTAGTTGGGATTATGTTTTCCAATGTGCATTATTTTGCATTTATCAGCATTGAATTTCATCTGCTATTTTGTCCAGTCACCCAGTTTTGTGAGATCCTTTTGTAGCTCTTCGAAGTCTTCTTTGGACTTAGCTATCTTGAGTAGTTTTGTATCATCTGCAGATTTTGCCACCTCACTGTTTACCCCCTTTTTCCAGATAATTTATGAATATGTTGAATAGGACTGGTCCCATTTGACAATGCTCTGTCATTTCTGTAAATAGGAATTATAACTGGTTTAAAGAAATAATGCTCGTTTCCTGGATGACCTAGTGTATGTCTACACTGTAATTAAAAACCCACAGCTGGCCTGTGCTAGCTGACTCAGGCTCATGGGGCTCAGGCTAAGAAGCTGTTTAACTGCAATGTAGACATTCAGTCTCAGACTGGAGCCTGGGATCTGGGACCCTGGGAGAAACCCAGAACTTGGGCCAAGCCTGAATGTCTGCACCGCAATTAAACAGCCTCTTTAACCTGAATCTTGTGAGCCTGAGTCAGCTGGCACGGGCCTCTGTCAGTATCTAACTGCAGTGTAGACATACTTCCAGAGACCAGCACTATACAATAGGATACCGGCTCCAAAAATAATCCGGTAGCTCCCTCTAGGGGAATTTCAGCCATTGATTCTCTCTGAGATTTTTTTTTGTAGAAGACTCATTTGATTTTGTCCATTATTTTAAAGGCCGTGAAACACCAGGAGGCTTGTGAGATGATGCGGGAGGAGGGAGAATTCTAATCCCTTTGTGCTTGGAATTGGAGTTTCCTAATGTTAACTGCACAAAAATCTACTACTGGGACTCGATATTAACAGTGTAGCAGACTTCCTTCCCATAGGATTGCATTAAAGATACCTCTGTTTCTGATGTGTTCAGAAAAGCGCTGATTTATACAGAGCAGTGGGGCACTCAATCATTTTGGGCAACTGAACAAGCTGTCTAAGACTTACCGGTAGATCTGTTCCCCACCATTGCCTCAATTTCAGTTTTACACAGTCCAATCTGCAGTGCAGACTGAGCAACCGTAAACCCCACTCTCACCATCCTGGTGCATTAAACCGAAAGAACATGGACGATCTCCTGGCTGCCCAGTAGCAGCCAACACGTAGCAGAGGCCTTCTCAGTCATATTGATGCTGCGGATCGTACTGCAGACAGGAATATAAGTGTGAGACAGTCACTTTGGCGGCAGCTGTATGCAAAGCATAAGGGGAGGGAAAATAACTCCCAAGTGGAGGACAAAAATAGTAGGTGGGATAATTTTGTTTTCAAGCTTTTAAGGTGTAACAAAAGATGCTCCCTTACTAGCTATCAGCAGTATTGAAGGGATTAGAAAATGAGCAATTTTTTTTTTTTTTGGAAGATAATTTCTCATTCACAGAGAATTCTTTAAACTTGTTTTCTGTCAAATTTGATGTTTTAAATAGTGATGCGTGGTCACACTGTTTTGTTTTGTGATTTATCCTCTCTTTGTCTTCTAGATCATCAGGCTCGCTTCTGAGAGCCAGTATTCTCCTACTCCGTTACTCAAACTCATTCACATCTGGAGCAAGAATCCCAGGTAAACGTTTCCTTTGCGGAGAAGCACGATGAATGCATCGTGTCTGCTGCGAATCACACACAACAGGGAAAGACAGAGAGACACACATCATTCCTCCCTGCAACCTCAGATTAGTGATTGGGTGGGAAATGGCTGCAAAGAACAGTATTTTTATCAACATGTACATTTAATAATTCCAAGGCCAGAAAGGATCATTGTGATCACTTGTCTGACCTCCTGTATAATCCAGGCCAGAGAACTGCCCCAAAACAATTCCTAGAGCAGATCTTTTAGAAAAACACCCAATCTTGATTTTAAAATGGTCAGTGATGGAGAATCCACCACAACCCTGGGTAAATTGTTCCATTGGTTAATTACTCTCACCATTAAAGAAGGTGATTGTGCACTTCATTTAATGTTACTTAGCTCTTTTTCATGGTAGCTCACAAAGCCGTGACAAAGGACTGTGTCATTATTCCTTTGTTACATATGGGGAAACTGAAGCTCAGAGTGGGGAATTGATTTGCACAAGGTCTCACAACAGGTCAGTGAGAGTACCTGGACTAGAATCCAGGTCTCCAGGCTCCCCATCCTAGGCCTGTAGCCACTGGACCAAGCAGCTGTGCTTGCTTTTTTTTTTTTTTAATTTATTTAAGGAGTGTAATACTAGACTTTCATGTTATTGCTTAACAGTATTTTACATAGGGTATTGAGCCTGAGGGGAAGAAGTGTACAATAGAAAATATACCAAATACCTGAGTTCCAGCCACTCTATTTGAAGTGGTGGTACTTCGATTTTCAGTTACGTTTTCTGACAATGTCAGTGGAAACCTGGGCCTCAACCATGCAGACACACATGCATGTGCTTAACTTCAAATGCGTGAGTAGTCCTATGACCAATTGACTTGTCAATGGGATTATTTGCATGCTCAAAGTTAAACATTTACCTAAGTGTTCGCAGGACTGGGGGTCTTAATTCTGATTTAGTTCCCCAAAGAATAAACAGGGTTTAAAAAACTATAGCTATGTTGTGTCAGGACCCCTCTGTCCCCAGACTATGACTGTAATGCTCCCTAATAATCCAAATGCAACTCCCGATCTTTCCAATTTTTGGAGATTATTCTTTGTAATATCAGGCCGTTTTCCCCACACATGAACAGCCAGGCAGGTTTGTAGCCAACATCTAGCTCAGATTTTGAGGGAAGAGGGATGAGTTAATGGAAAGTGGTAGCCAATCCAGTTTTAAATAAAAATTTTGTGTCCTTCCCCTTTGAACTGTATTGGTTTGTTAATGTTCTGTAGTATCCGCTAGATCCCTGTTTACTATTCATTTACAGAATAACGTGGGTGAATTGGATACAGCTCAAATAGGTAATAAAATGAGTCAGGAGGAGTTGGCCTTTAGATATTTGGGGTGAAATCCTGGCTCTGCCGAAGTCAGTAGGGCCCAGATTTCACCCCAGACTTTTAACTTCCCACCTACTCTCATTTGGTCCCATCACCATAGTATTTCAATGCTTACCTCAAGATTTACTGTTGTCAGAAATGAAGAATGTATTTTCTGTTTTGTACCAAACTGGTCTTGAGTCATAAGAATTTTTCCTTTTTAATGGTCTCTCCCAGAAGGTGGAAGAACATCTCTTTACCTTCAGTCTTTTTCTATGTGACTTTATGGAGAAAATGTTTGTAAAGTTTTAATTAAAAAAAAAAAAAAGCAAACTGTGAATTTTTCTTGTTCTGTGTCTGTTACTCAGGTATTTCCCTTTGCTGGCCAAGCAGAGACCAGAGCACCCAGAATACAATACGCTGTTGAATGTCTTTGCTCTGCTGTCCGCCAAGAATCTCTGTGAGGTAACAGCTGGTGTTGTGATGGATGTGGCTGACAACCTCCTCAACAGTCCAGATTTTGAACCCACAGACCTGGTTTCCAGCTTGACAGTGGCCGACTGTGTTTGTGTAGAGTCTGACACCGATGGAATGACAGAAGGTATGAATGAATAGTAATCCGAATGATGAGGAACTCAACCGTAAGTATGGGTGGATGTTTTGGATCTTGATGGGATATTTTGCGCCTTTGGCAAGAATGCCTTTTTAGAAGGAAAATTCCCTGCTAAGGCTTGTCTTCCCTTAACATGTTCATTCATCCCTGTGCAGACAAGTTCCATATTAGTGTGCTAGTCGCCAGGACCTAGAAAGGTTTATTCTCTGTTAAAGGGGTGGGGGAGAACGTTCATAGTAATGGGTGCATGCCCTTGGTTAAGTTATAATCCGGAGGGCAGCCTTGGCAATTAGGACAAGTGCTTTGCATAAACGTCCACTTAATTTTTTCTTGAAAAATAAATTCACCCAGCCATATACTCATTGCCATTCATTTTAATTGGCACTCCCTTGCAATAAAGACTTGTGGTTCATCACCTTTATCCTTTGCCTGCAGTAACAGGCAGAAGGTGACCGTGCACTTCCTTTAGCATTGGTTTTCAGCAGTTGCCCTCAAAGCCATGACAAAGGAAGGCAGAGATTGTTATCCCCTTGGTACAGATGGGGAAACTGAGGCTCAGAGTGGGGAATTGATTTGCACAAGGTTACACAACAGGTCGCTGTCAGAACTGCAACTAGAACCCAGTCTAGGACTCTGTCCACTGGACCACGATGCAAGAGACTGGCTAAGCCAGAGGGGGGCAAACTATGGCCCACGGGCCACATCCGGCCTGTGGGACCCTTCTGCCCAGCTCCTGAACTCCTGCCCTGGGAGGCTAGTCCCCGGCCCCTCCCCCGCTGTTCCCCTTCCCCCACAGCCTCAGCTCACTGTGCCGCCGGTGCAATGCTCTGGGCGTGGGGTGGCGAGCTCCAGGGCCAGCGCTGCTGCAGACCCCGGCCTGACCCGGTGCTCTGTGCTGCACGGTGGTGTGGCTGGCTCCAGCCAGGTGGTGCGGCTGCCTGTCCTGGTGCTCTGGGCATGGCTGTAGCGCCGCCAGCCACCAGTGCTCTATGTTGCGCGGTAAGGGGGCAGGGAGCAGGGGGGGTTGGATAGAGGCCAGGGGAGTTCAGGGTGGTGGTCAGGGAGCAGGGGTGTGGCTAGGGGGCGGGGAAGTCAGAGGGCAGGAAATGGGTTGAATGGGAGCAGGGGTCCCGGGGCAGTTGGCAGTCAGGAAGAGTGGGGTTGGATGGGACGGTGGGGGCAGTCAGGGGTGGGGTTCTGGAGGTGGACAGGGAGCGGCGGAGTGGATGGGGTAGAGGTTCTGGGGGGGGCATCAGGGAACAGGGGGGGGTTGGATGGGGCAGGAGTCCTGGGGTGGCCATCAGGGGGTAAGAAGCAGGGGAGGTCGGCTAGGGGGCAGGGGCTGGGCCATGCCTGGCTGTTTGGGGGAGGCACAGCCTCCGCTAACCGGCCCTCCATACTTCAGAAACCCGATGCGGCCCTCAGGCCAAAATGTTTGCCCGCCCCGGGCTAAGCCTTCATGTCACAGACTTGTTATTGAACTGATGAGGAGGGGAGCTCTTGAGGGTTGTGGTTTTTTTTTTTTTGAGGGGGGAGGGTGGGGGGTTGTAATAGCCTTCAGTCACATCGAATTTTAAACTCCTGCAGGGCAGGTTTTCAGAGGCATTGAGCACTTGCAGCTCCCGTTGACTCTCCTTTTTGCAATAAAACACCCTGGTAACCACCTTGTATCCATTACAGAGTCCCCCAGCTTGGGTGCACGGTTAATCCTGCCTCATGTTCCTGCAATACTTCAGTATCTCAGCAAAACCATGTTAAATGTGGAAAAGGTGAAAAAGAAAAAGTTTAGAGCGCAAGTCAGCAAAGAGCTCAACATTCTTTCCAAGTAAGTGATTCCTCACGGTTCAAAAGAGAGAAGCTTTGAAACAATGATCCCTCAGGATGGATTGCAAATATAGAATCAGTTGCTTTGAATTTAAATTAGTTGTGACCAAGTAATTTAAAACGCGTGAACTTATGTGTCACTCGACTTCCAGGTCACTGGTGGTCAATTCCCATCACTGCTGACTGAATTTTAAAAGCGTCTGTAAGCAAAACTGGCACAGTGACAGTGACAGGTTTCAGAGTAGCAGCCGTGTTAGTCTGTATCCACAAAAAGAACAGGATCTTAGAGACTAACAAATTTATTTCAGCATAATCTTTCGTGGGCTACAGCTCACTTCTTCGGATGAATAGAATGGAACATATAGTGAGGAGATATATATATATATATATATACACACACACACACACATATAGAGAACATGAAAAGGTGGGAGTTGCCCTACCAACTCTAAGAGGCTAATTATTAAGATGAGCTATTATCAGCAGGAGAAAAAAAAACTTTTGTAGTGATAATCAAGATGGCCCATTTCAGACAGTTTGACAAGTAGGTGTGAGGATACTTAACGTGGGTAAATAGATTCAGTGTGTGTAATGGCTCAGCCATTCCCAGTCTCTATTTAAGGCTAAATTGATGGTATCTAGTCCGCATATTAATTCAAGCTCAGCAGTTTCTCCTTGGAGTCTGTTTTTGAAGCTTTTCTGTTGCAAGATTGCCACCTTGAAGTCTGTTACTGAGTGACCAGAGAGTTGAAGTGTTCTCCTGCTGGTTTTTGATTGTTATGATTCCTGATGTCAGATTTGTGTCCATTTATTCTTTTGCGTAGAGACTGTCTGGTTTGGCCAGTGTACATGGCAGAGGGGCTTTGCTGGCACATGATGGTGTATATCAGATAAATACATTTGTTAGTCTCTAAGGTGCCACAAGTACTCCTGTTCTTTTTACTGTGACAGTGGTGAGTCAGCCTTAGGCTACCACACTATCTGTGCATTGGCAAGTGTCCCCACGAGGAGGTAATTGGTTAAGGAGTGGATGATTAACCAATTAACAAAGTGAATCAGCTCCTCAGCCTAGGAGACAAAAAGAGGGGCATGGAGAAGTCAGGAAGGAAGAGCTGGCGAAGCTCAGAGGGTATGTCTATGCTGCAGTTAAAAAACATGACGGGGCCGTGTCAGATGATTCAGGCTCGTGGGACTGTTTAATTGCTGTGTAGACATTTGGGCTTGGGTTGGAGCCCAGGCTGTAGGATCCTGTGAGGTGGGAGGGTCCCAGAGCTCAGGCTGCAACCCGAGCCCAACTGTCTACACGTAAACAGTCCCTTAGCCTGAACTCAATTCAGCTGGCACTGGCCAGCCGCGAGTGTCTCACTGCAGTGTAGACATACCCTGAGCGCTGAGATCTCTCCCCCCTCTTGCTATGTGCCTTGGGAGAAGGTAAAAGCCTTATGTGGTGTGGAAACAAGTACTTGTATAGCACAGTAAGTAAAGCCGTTGGCATTGAACTTGTTGCTGGTTTGCATGAGGACTGTTTGCGGTGAGAATCCAGGTGAGGGAACCCCGTCCTGTGACAGGCACTCTAGGTATTAATACTACGAGCAATCTGAGACTGCCCCCCTCGGGGCTGTAAAAATATTGAAGTGGTCAAAAGTGGCTGCAGCAGTCTGGCTTGCATGGATACAGCAACTTGTACGTTGGGTTCTTTGCAACTCTCTTCCCAAAGTAGGAAACAAATCATGAATTCGCAGGGCAAACAGTTATACTGTGTTTCCAGCAAAGGAGAAATACAGATCTACATACCCACATAGGCACAGAGTGGATCCAGTTGCCAGATCAAGACCTTTGTTCCTAGACGTAGAAAATTCAAAATCGTAGTCTGAGTACAGATGTCAGCCTTGACTTTGAATTTCTTGCCTTTCACCAATTTGTGTCTCAAACTTCATGTTTAAATGTACTTTAAAATGACGAAGAACAATAAGTGAGGGCTGTAAAACAAGGGAGTCATTGGACTTTTTAATCGAGGCAGATAACTTACCTAGGACTGATTGATTGTCTGTTACACAACTTTGGGTTGAGGGCACTATTTAAATGTATTAAAATGATCAGAATTTTTTTTAATGGAAAATAGTTTAACATATCCACATTGTTTAGTTTTTTATTCTTTTTAACATTCAAAATACTAATGACTATTTTACAGGAGACATATTCTGCCCTCGTATGGCAACTCCTACCTGACTGAAGGCAGAATTTGGCTCTCAGTGACATGCTAGGCATTAGTTTTAAAATTGACCCTTGTGCAATTTAAAATGGGCTGATCCCATTTGATATTTGAATATTCTCTTTAAAAAATCTTCTCTTCAGCTGATTCCACACGTGCTAAATTGCATCCTACTGTTAATGTAAATGTTTGAGGCCCTGATCCTGCCTCTGAGTGTATGGGCCTTATGCCCACAGAGTTCTTTTGAAGTCAGTGGCTCTATGTGAGTTCAGGGGTCCATTCACATGGATCCAATGGCAGCATCAGGGCTTGAGCTTGTAACCCCTAAAAATACAGGTTCAGAAAGGATGTGCTGACATAATTTTCTGTTCTAGCACCAAAGTTTCACAGCCTTTATTGCAGCCCATGAAATCCCTGTTCACTTTGTATGGGTGAGTATGTGGATGCAAGATTAACAAATTAACCTTTTTTTTAAATAATGTAGGATCAGCAAGTTTATACAGGACAAGGGTCAGAGTTCTGTACTCATCAGCCTCCTCCTCCCTTTCCTTCACCAGAGTAGCATTGTGCAGGTAGGTGTTACTTCTTTCAGTGAAACACATTTATTTTCTTTAGTAAATGGGATTGTTTTTATGATGCAGTTAAAAATCTAGCAATTACATGTGAGTTCTTGCAGTCATTCTGAACCATATCTATAGCATATTTCTAGAATGGAACTCTTGGTGCCATGTGCAAGACTACAATAACACCCTGTTTGTCCAGGAAAGGCCTTCCGTTTAATCCCCCTTCTATTCCCACACAAGCTAGTCCGTCATATTAAGCTGCCTCCCTAACAGAATCCGTCTTGGTGGTGGTTCTATCAAGAGAAAACATAGCTGGGGTGGTTGTGCCCCCTCTTTTGCTAAGGGAAGATTTGCAGAAGTACTTCTGTGATTCCTAATGCTTTGACCATTCTCACCACTGAGATGTAGTTTGTTTCTCAAGTAGCAGGAGCCCATGAAATACTCACACTTATTATTGTGACAGTATTAGAGTTTCTGTGATCCATCAGTTGCAGCCACTGAAGAGCAATATAAACACACACCTGAGTAGGTCTGACATTTCTTCAGGTATCCACCAGTGGTGCCTAAGCACATTGTGAGAGGAGAGATAAAGGTAACATAGTATTATACACAGGGTCCTGCTTGTTTGCCAAGCCTCATTTTTCAAAGCAAAACGCCATCCCCGGTGAATGAAGTCCACAGGCCATCCAGCTGTGGGCCCAAGTCATTAAATCAAGATATGGATGCCTTTCTAACGGGTGTGCCAGAGTTCAATTAGAAATTATGGGCTTGATGTAGGAATTACTTGGTGAAATTCTATAGCCTGTGTTATACAGAAGGTCAGACTAGGTTATCATAATAGTCCCTCTGGCCTGAAAATCTACAAATCTATAAGGAAATGTATAAAGTTTCATTAGGAAGACAGTATAACTACATGCTGCTTTTTGACTAGCAGATTAACAGACTTCATTGCTCAGCTCTGCCAGTCCTACTTGCCTTTCATTCGAGAAAGGATCCAAAAGAAATCACCATAGGCATGATTAGTCTTACCTGCTCATACTGTGTGATTAATAGCTAATTAAAACACAGTTATTTCTCCAAGTGCTTATAGGAAATCTGTAATGAGGGAATTGATTTTATGCTTCCAGTCAGTAATTCTCATTTAATATATGTAATGTGGATAAATCAAAAGCTTAAGCTCACACTATGGCATGAGACACTTTTCAAGGAAACTAAATGATTTAACAACTTAGACATCTGTCTCTTTCTTTCAGGATACAGAGATTGACATCCTGGTGACAGTGCAGAACTTGCTGAGGCATTGCTTAAACCCCACAAGCTTCCTTAAGCCTCTGGCAAAACTGTTTTCGATTATCCAGAACAAATTATCTCGACAGACACTCTGCGTGGTTTTTCAGGTATTACATTTTTAAGTGCCTTTCTGTAATTTTCTTATCCTTCTAGTTCTGACAGATAAGGAACAATCATAAGCAAATTCATCTGCATTGTTCCATATAGGCTTATAGATCTTTAAACCTACATCAAGTTATTTAGTATAATAAAAATAATTGTGCCTAACAGCTGTTTTGGCCTGCTGCATTCTGATTGGTGTGCGAATCTATTTAGCTCTATTGCATTTTAAACCTTATCTATAACGAATCCTCTACATGTATGAGCAAAGCTGGATTTTGACTGCCTGAAATAGATATTCTTTTTACTCCCCCACCCCAGCTTGATAAGAATCACCCAAGCTGTTGTCCCTGGAATGACACACGTTATATTTGTTTTCCGCAGGAAATCTGTGGAAGATTAGCATAGATCCAGAAATTAGAAACGTGCACCTTTGAAATCCAAGCAGGAGAGGCACTGGTGTTAAAATGACAAAATGTCAGTTACACTCCTTCACACTCTCCTGTAATTTTTTAACCTGCTTTCTAAAGGGGTCAAAATTAAGAGCCTGATTCTGCTCCAAATTGTAGCAGGAAGAGACTCTAAGGCTCTAATATTTATTTGCTGCATATGATTTAACTAATTTCGGTTTTAACTTTGCCTTTTTTTTTTTTTTAGACTTTATCTGATCTGGAAGGTGAATTGAAATACATTACGGAGGTAGTTAAGGTATGTACATTTTTCATTTACTTTTTTATTCAATGTTTGTGTTGAATCATTTTTTAAAAATTATTTTAAATTAATGATTTGTTGTTCGTCTCTGTAAGTTGAATGCCTTTGATCAACGACATCTCGATGATATCAATTTTGATGTTCGCTTGTCAGCGTTCCAAGCAATCACTTCTCAGATCAAAGAAATGCAAAGAGTGGACATCAACTTTCTTATTCCAGTTATGCATAACTGTTTCTACACCATACAGGTTAGTGGAAAGTTTCTCCTCGTGTTAACATAGGGCTTGTGTAATTGTTACTTTCCAGTTCTTTTGCTAGTTTTTGGTGCCAAGAAATAGCATCTGTAAAATGGTTTCCTTTTCACAAAAGCCAAGATTTGACTCTTCCCTGGCGATGTCCATGCTGCGTTTTCGATGAATGTTCTGACAGGCAAGCACAGTGCAGCAAGAGGAATACGAAGGGCCTAACACTGGCCGAAGGCGCCGCTTCAGCACAGAGCCGAGGACCTCTGTGATGAGTCTGGGCTGCACAGCCACAGAGGCACACTGGGAATCTTGAAAAGCTGCTTTTCTCTCAGTGGCAGCTACATGGACCCCATTCTGACACTCAATGAAGTCCAGTGAGAGTCTTTACATTGAGTTCAACGGGCCATTGGATCTGGGCCATAGCTTCTCCTGGGAAGGGGATAGAAAGTTTTGTATAACTTTTGGATCCATGGTGGGCTTTGTTATAATATTTCAAATGGTACCACCCAGTCTAGATTTGTGGAGAGTAGATGTTCTCTCTGTTACAGCTCTCTGAAACAGGTGAGTTGGGGTGGAGGAGGGGGAGAATGGTAATCAAGTTTTGAAGCTGTAGCTTATGGTGAAATATAGAGATGTTGTTTCTAGACTTATGTGATATGATCTTTTTACCATCTCAGTTAGGGGACATGTCTTTAAGTGACAGTGCCAGCCTGTGCTTGACCAGTATTATCCATCGAATAGCAGAAATCAGCCACTCAGAAGATGAATACAAAGAAATAATCCAGCACACTCTCCTGCTGTCTTTGAGAAAAGGACTGAAGAGCAAGACTGAGGTAAGCACTTCGGGTCATAATGATCATCCTCTGGTTATGCTGATGATTAGGGCCCTACCAAATGTATGGTCCATTTTGATCAATTTCTTGGCCAGAGGGTTTTAAAATTGGCCAGTTTCACATTTTCAGCTGTTTACATCTGAAATTTCAGGGTGTTGTAACCCTGGGGGTCCCAACCCAAAAGGTATGCGGAGGTGGGTCTGATCTCCCTCCTCTCCCACCCCCAGCAGCCCTGCAGGGGAAGAACAAGACCTGTCCCTCCCCAGCCCAGCAGGGACATGCAGCTAGGATCCCCCTGCTGGGGCGCTCCCAGCAGCAAGGGAGAGATCAGATTTCATGGGGAAGGGCTTATGCTGTGAAATTGATAGGGCCATGCTGATGATATTAGAATCCATGAGTCATTTGATCATCTTTACCATTGTAATGGCAAACAGGAGTGGTTTAATGCACAGAAAATTTATTCTTGGATTTAAATCTTTAAAAACAGCCCACCCTCTTTTCTGTATTTCCCTGCATAACTTAGCTTTCCTCTAGGTAGCCCTTTGGGGTAGGAATTTCCTTTATTTTTGTGTACATTGCACAAAACTAAACAATGTAAACAAAAACAATCTGTACTACACAAATAATAAAAGGCATGACTGTGTCAGACGTGTTTGTAAGTAGCACTGACGTGATTAGCTGTTCTACACCAGGGATTGCTGCATTTCCTGTCAGCCCTAACCTTTGGGCGCTTGCTGTTTGTAGAGCATTCAACAAGACTATACTTCGTTGCTTTCCTGCTTGATTCGAACGTTTCCAAAGCACCCAGAGTTTCAAGACTTGGTCCAGCTAACTGACTGTCATGATCCTGAGATGGATTTCTTTGAGAACATGAAACATATTCAGGTAAAACACAACGTGCTCCTTTTCCATTGTAAAACATTAGCATTTGCTCAAGAGGAACATTTTCAAAACTGACTTAGGCTTATAAGACTCTTTGAAAGTAAATGGGACTTAGGTTCGCAACTACTTCCGAAAATGGGCCTGGGTGCCGTATTACTTCAGTGATTGATTGTTTTTATCTCAAGTCTCTTTTATAAATCTAAGTAAAGTTTGAATTTACATAAAATTGTTCATACTTTAGTTACAGTATCTTGTATTGTCTGTATTTATAGTCTCCATCATGTGGCTGAAAGGAGTGATCTCTTCATATTCATTAGTAAAATGTCATAGATTCTAATGTTCTGATTTCTTAGCAGCCCCATGTTCCTGACTGTAGATCAATCTTGCTTAGTCCCTTCTTAACCGTATGAATAAAACTAGTGAGGCTTTGCTGTACAAACACTATCCATGTATATTTGTATTGAATAAATTGATGAATAGACTGAAAATATTTCAGCCTGCGTGTAGGGCCTGACCTGAATGGGCATTGGATCAGGTCTTGAATTTCTTAATCTCTGCTGCAGCTCTTCTTCCTTTTTAAATATACCCATCTGAATGCTTCAATTTCCCCTTTTTTGCTTAGAGTAAATATGTGACATACAGCATTCCTTTTCCGAGAGAGCATTTCTTACATCCCTAGCTACATGCTGCCTGTGGTTTCTAAATTTCCTTTCTCACTCATCATTTCTCACCCACTTTTCCCCCATTATAGTCAATTACCTTCTCCTGTCTGATGCCTTGAGGATGCCATAAGCCACTGTTTGTGATTTATTTACTGAATTGTGACATTTATAAAGAAACAAAGCTAGAGAAGGTTCAGAGATGGAGAGGGGTGGGAAATGTGACTCTTCAATGAAAATGACACATAGTATTTATTTCATTGTGTTTACGCTTTGGGCACTCCTACAATTGCTACATCAAAAATTATTAAGCACAAATGTTCTGTTGTTAAATGTTCATGAATTTGCCAATCTCTCCCAGATCCACAGAAGAGCTCGAGCCTTAAAGAAATTGGCGAAGCAGCTGACTGAAGACAAAATCGTACTGTCCTCCAAATCTCTGCAGAACTACATCATGCCTTATGCAACTACTACTATTTTTGATGAGAAAATGCTTAAGGTAGGTTTTTAACGTAAAGCTAATTTAATACTAATGTATCCATCTTTGTCACAGTGTTCTACCTGCAGTGCTTGTCACCTTAAAAGGGTGACAGATGTGGACCATTTTGCTTTTTAGAGAACAGTACTGTGCCTCTTTCCATTGGTGAAGGAGGATTAAGAAGGCACAGATGCAGCTAGGATCCAGTCCTGTCAGATGTGAAGCACTTCCTGTGTCTGAGAGAATTTGGTCCCTTTATTACTTTCCATGCTGCTAATTTCCTGTCATACAGATGATTAATTTACGAAGTGGCTTGGGTGGAAATTTTCCCCTCTGTCTCCAAAATTCCCAGAAGCTCCATTGCAGAGAGTTTTTGAGATTAGTTTCTAAAGGAAGCAGTATGCACCTGGTATGGCGTGTGTACAGAGAGAAAGGGGTATGACATCAATAAAAATCTCAGATCCTCCAAAGTCAGCAGCGATTTTGTAATTGAAATAGACAACTTGAAGCATGATCACATCTAGTCTGTCATTCTTGTTTAAAAGATTATTTCTTGTACAAAATATATGAAACAAAACTACTTTTAGGGCCAGGGTTACATAGTCTCACAACGGTATGTCTGGTTGGTATTTAGAAAGCCAGAGGTGGGGTTTTTGTTGTTTGTTTGTTTTTTGTATTAAGAGCTGTTCTGTACTGCCTGACAGATTTCAGTGTTTTAGAGAGAAACTGGAAGGCATCCATCAGGGAATCACAACAAGTAAAGAGGATCTGTTCAATTTTTGTAATGTGAGAAATCATTTTAGGCCCAAACGCTGAAAATGCTGACATGTGTTTTTCTTTACACAAGTGGTCCCATTGACTTTGATGGGATTACTCATGTGAGCAAAGTTTAATATGTGGATAAGTATTTGCAGGATTGGCAACTTAGAAATTGATTTCTTAGTCCGTTCTGTGACTATCTGATTCATTTTCAGGGACTTGGGAAAATCTGAAAGAGTTAAAAAGAAATCCCTCATATACTGACTTTGTTTATTTTAGTCGTGTGTTCCATTGATTTAAATATGTTTTATATCTTTGTTTAAAATATATTAATAGTGATGATTTTTTTGTTTGTGTTTCGGCAGCATGAAAATATGATAACTGCTTCAGTTGAAGTTGTAGGTGCTGTTTGCAGGCGTCTCTCTTGGTCAGCATATATGTACCATTTAAAACATTTCATACATGTTTTGCAAACTGGACAGATCAATCAAAAACTGGGTGTCAGGTACAGTAATGCTTGTTTTCAGTGCTCACTGTCATGCTACAAATTAAAGATTCAGCAAGTTAATGGATGGTTTTAGGATTTTAGTGTTGTCACTGTTTTGGGGGCAACTGCTGTCTGAGGTGGAGTTCTGTAATTGAAAATCAGTGTGGGGAAAAAAAATAATCCCAGAAAATGGTGGCTTCCATTTTTTTTGACCAACGATCAATCTAAACACCCATTTCCGTATATGAAAAGAACTGACCTTTTATTCAATCTGTTGTCTGACAGCTTGTTAGTGACTGTGCTAGAAGCTTTTCATTTTGACCATGAAACCCTTGAAAAGCAACTCAAGACTCTTCAGAATGAAGGTGAGTTTTCAGATTCCTAATGATGGAACCTCACATGCTAGTTGCTCATAGTCTAGATACTTAAAGTTTTCTATTGCTTTACACCTCAGGTTAGCTTCTTCAAGCTTTTAAGACGTACTAATTGGAAGGCCTGTTTTGACTAATCCACTTTCTTTGTCTGTCTTCATAATTAGCACTGGTCCTGGGGCTTCCACAGTCCAGAATAGCCTTGGCATAATTTAGACTGGACTAACTTACACTGGCTGGAGCAGCAGTCTTGCAGGGGTTTCTTTGCTAGCCAAAGACTGGGTAGAGTTCTGTGTGCTCCACCCTGCCCCTGCTGCAGTTACAATGAAGGAACTTGTGTCTGTGGCATATTCACATTTGTGGTTATCTGTTCAGTGATTTTGGGCTTTTCTGGAAGTGGTGTGGAGACGTCTCTCATGCTGCCTCCACATGGTCTGTGATTTGATTTTGCCCGACAGATGCAGAGGCCATGGATGCTGAGGAAGCAGCAGAGAACGAAGCCATGGAATTGGAGCAGAGTGAGGAGGAGGAGGAGGCGGCTGAGGGAGAGAAGAGCAAGAACCTGCTGGAGGACAGTGAGAAGCAGAGGGATCCTGCACTGATTCAGCATGAACTGGCAGGCACTGGAGAATCTGAGGAGACCCAGAAAGCCACAAAATCCATTTCTTTCCTTCCCAGAAATAAGGAGGAGCTGGAGTGTCTGATTGAACACATTCAAGGAACAGTAACTGGCAGCATCTTGCCCAAGTTACACAGGTGTCTTGCTGCAAAGGTGCGTGTTCAGCACTGAAAAGATGGTTTGTAAATGTACGTGGCTGTAAGTGACTCTTGTGCTGGTGCCAAGAGCCAGGCTGGAGGGTACTATCCAGAGAACAGGTACAACATGTGCAGGAGAATTGCAAATTGCCTAGACTCATGACTTCAACCCTGACCTGGAGAGAAGCCACCTCGAAGCATGAGAGGGAGTTCACTCTCCTTTGCATGTCATTGGGATTGCTGACAAGCCCTCCAATTCACCTGCCTGCTATGGATGGGTTTGGAACCACTTATTTCACGCAGGCCTCTCAACAGCCCTCGGCTGATTATAAACACCCAGTTTGGTTTCAGTGTTACAGATGCAGAAAACAGTTGGTCCAGTGTTTAGGGTGCTCGCCAGAGACCTGGGTTCAGTTCCCTGCTCTGCCAGACTTCTAGTATGGCCTTGGGAAAGTCACTTAGTTTCTCTGTGCCTCAGGTCTGTAAAATGGGGATTCCCTGCTCATGGGGGAGTTTGGAGGATCAGTATATTGCATACTGTGAGGTGCTTGGTAAAGGGCGCTATATAGGAACCTAAGACAGATGGGTTTAGCTCAGTGGTTCTCAATGCGCAGCCCGCAGGCTGCATGTGACCCAATTAGCACACAGCTGCGGCCCTGCTGTGTGCCAAAGGCCGCAGGGCCCACGATGCTGGGGTCCAGACTGCCCCACTCGCACGGTGGGGTCCAGAGTCACCAGGGCTGCCCTGCCCTGCGCGGTGGGGTCCGGTGCTGCTGGGCGCAGTGGTGGCCGAGGCTGCCCTGCCCTTCCCTGCCCCACGATCTGGGTCTGGGGCTGCCCTGCCTTGCTGCACGGTGGGGTCTGGGGCTTCCCTGCCAACCAGCCCTGCAGTGGGATCTGCTCTTGGCCCAACTCTGTGGAGGGGTCTCTTCTCTGGGCAGGCGCTGGGCTTAGGCAGGGTGTGTGTGTGGGGGGGGAGGGGGGCGGGTGCAGTGGTCCTCATCCTGCGGCCCAGGTAACACATTGTGGGCCGCATATGTGGCCTACCATGATAAGTAGGTTGAGAACCACTGGTTTAGCTAAGCGCTACGTTCTACTGAAACAACAGTTGTAATGTTTAACACTGAAGTATACAGTTGAAGTTCTCCAGTGTGTACTTGTACAGCACTGCCTCTCCATGTGCATATTCTCCCTATTTCCCTTTTGTCCCACTCTGCTGCATTTGGGAAATGGGGCGAGCCCAGGAGTTAGGGATTCTTCCCAGCAGGAACGCAGGGAAAGGAGCACAAGTTCATTCAAATGCACTGAATCAGTTTGTGAGGGAAACCACTCTAAGCAGTGTGTCACTGTAACAGAGTCCCCTGATAAACAGCTTCCACAGGACATAGTCTCTGAAGTTCTCTGGGGTCCTTCAGGATGGATAAGGTGTTAGGCACATATCCAATAATGTTTGTTAAAAGGTAGTTACTGGACTGTCCAGTTTACTAAAGACTTTAAAATGCAGACAGCTGGCTGAGCACGTCAGCCTGCTCTTCATGGGTTAAGAACTTGGGTATTTGAAAAAGTTGTTCATTCGCATCACCAGTGTAGTGTTAAAAGGGATTTGTGTCTGCCCCATGTTCCAGGTGAAAAGAGATGAGGAACACAAGCTTGTGAAATCCAAGGCTGTGAACGATGAAGAGGTGGTTCGGGTGCCGTTAGCGTTTGCCATGGTCAAGGTGATGCAGTGTCTCCCACAAGAGGTCATGGAAGCTAACCTGCCAAGGTACGGGGGCAGAGTCACTCCTCAAATGTCAGTTATTGCACTAAAAAGATTAATGGCCAGATTTTTAAAAGCCTGCAGTTTTGCATCTGGCTAAAGCCAGGCTGGAGAAAAAAGAGGCCTTAAAACACCTTGCAATATTTTTAGAAACATATGTTTTCACAATGTCTTTGGCTTTAATGTTGATGCCCGTTTGCCCTTGGCTTTTTCCTTATATAGGGCCCAGCTACATGTGAAAGGTGCTTGATAAATTCTTAAGTAGTAATCAGAACTGCGGGGTGAAGCGCCCAGCGGTTAAGAGGTGACAGAGCTGG
Source organism: Mauremys reevesii (assembly GCF_016161935.1). Taxonomy (NCBI): domain Eukaryota; kingdom Metazoa; phylum Chordata; order Testudines; family Geoemydidae; genus Mauremys; species Mauremys reevesii. The sequence continues at coordinate 274,787,155 of NC_052623.1, read as the reverse complement.
GGTTAGAATCCGGACTCTCGGTCCTGTAATGAACCACCTTTCCTCTGTGTACCATAGCACCATTTGAGGATGATACATTTGTGTATGATAAACACATGGTCTTAAGGCCATATATGAAAACAAGAGGGCCTCAGTGCCTGGTTTTGAGGGTAGCTCAACTATTCTCTATGTAAAGCTATCAGAGAAAATCCATGAAATTGCCCTGGAAAGCAGCCAGGGCAGTTACTGCAGTGTTTGCTTCTGTGCTGGTTTGTGGCTGTGCTGAGCTGTTGATCTCTGGTTCCAGCATTCTTCTCAAAGTCTGCTCACTTCTGAGGAACCGGGCACAGGAAATCCGGGACATCGCACGGAACACCCTCACCAAAATAATGGAGGCTTTGGGAGCACGGTACCTGCAATACGTCTTAAGAGAGATGCAGTCGACTCTCGTCCATGGCTACCAGGTAATCCCATGGTTCTTCCTCTCGTTCTCTGTAGCTTTTTATAATTAAGAACATAAGAACGGCCGTACTGGGTCAGACCAAAGGTCCATCTAGCCCAGTATCCTGTCTTCCCACAGTGGCCAATGCCAGGTGCCCCAGAGGGAATGAACAGAACAGGTACTCATCAAGTGATCCATCCTCTGTCGCCCATTCCCAGCTTCTGGCAAACAGAGGCTAGGGACACTGCAGAGCGTGGTTTTGCTGGGAGTAGACTTCAGTGGGAAATTAGAACCAGGATTTACTTTGCTTTGTGCTGTGGAAAAATAACTTGGTATAGTACAGTGGTGGCTGCAGGCCCCAACTGAGAATCAGTCCTCATTGTGGTAGGCACTATACAGACATAAAGGCAGTCCTGGAAGAGAGACAAGATAGGGAAAGGAAGTGACATTGTCCCCAATTTACAGGAGAGTTAAGGGTGAAATCCTTCCCCAACTGAAGTTTTCCCCCTGACTTCAGTAGGGCCAGGATTTCACCCACAATTACTTGCCCAAAGTCACACAGTGAGTGTGTGACAGAGCTGGGAATAGAAACCCAGTCTCTGGAGTCCCAGTCCGGTGCCTTAACCACAAGGTCATTGTGCCTCTCACTGTAACCTGTGATAAGAATGGCTTTTCAGATGAGCTGTCCCAGTGGGGAGATGCTCGCTTTCTGCTACTGGACTCTGGCAGATGAAAAGTGCTGGTCTTAGATGTGGGAAGAGAACAATCTCTAAGGGCTCTATCTGTGTGTATCACCGTCTGCCCAGAACAGTGCCGGTATGGTTCTGGACATGTTTGTGTACCATTCCAGCTGTCTGAAATGAGCTGCTGGCCAAGCAGGCATCTTGGGATATGCTGAAATGGGTAAAAAAATACAAATTTTGAAATAAGTGACTCATTTTGAATGGAGTTCTGGGAGAGCGGGTAGATCCTTTCCAGCCGTGGGTTTTTGGATAGTTCTCAGTAGTTTTCCTGTTGAGAGTATTCGAGTCTATTGTTTGAGAAATGTGAGAGCTCTGCTGTGGGAATCCTCAGGTCTGATTATCTCCAAAACAACCCCACCACCAAAAAAATCCCAGCTTGGGAATGGTAAATGTAATGCTGATTGTTTGTCTCTAGGTCCATGTGCTGACGTTCACTGTGCACCTGTTACTGAAAGGCCTGACCAGCAGGCTTAGCCCTGGTGATTTGGACACCTGCTTAGACATTATGATTGAGGTAGGAGTTAACTGAAATGGAAGTCAAGACACATGTCAAATGCCAAGGGAACGTGCTTGGATAAAGAGACGTGTTGCAAGAGATGACGCTGGCAACCCCAGCCTTCTGAAGGGGGATCGTTGACTTCAATATACCTCGATTGTGTACCACAAAAATGCTGTTCTTAGCACAAGTAACTGGCTGGGTGTGTGGTGGGGGAAGAGGGGAGATACCTCGCCACGCATAACTTGTGCTCTTCTACTGCAGAATCTACTAGTGATTCTGCTGTTCTCATTCGTTTCTCTCCACTGCATTTCAAAAGATTTTCAATCAGGAGCTGTTTGGGGATGTTGCTGAGGAAAAGGAAGTGAAGGGGATAGTCTCCAAGGTCATGGAGGCTCGCAGAAGCAAGAGTTACGATTCTTACGAAATCCTTGGCCAGTACGTAGGGAAGGACCAAGTGACGAAGCTCATTCTTCCGTTGAAAGAGGTAAGCACATCCAGTCAGAGCTTTCAGTAGGAGCCCTGCCTTTAACACTGAACGCGATCAAATGGGCCGTGTGAAAGGAAGAGCTCTGAGGGGAGAAGATGGCACAGGTGGGATTTGGCTTTTCGTTTTTCCCTTGCTGGAAATTAGTATTCTTGCAGAGGATAAAATAGGGATTTACTATTTATATCTATAGCAAGAGGTAACTTACCTGTTCTTCTCCCCACCCCGTGCAAAGGAAGTATCCACTCTGGATGTTTTCTGCTCCACCTCTCAGATGTGATTTGCCTCTGATTACATTATTTATAGCAGAGCTCATAAAGGCCCCGATCCTGTAAGCTGTTCTGCCTGGGTGGAAGCCTGTTTATGCATGGAACCCTGCTGAAGTCAGGGACTCCAGACATGGGGAAATACCCACCCATGCAGCACCCTAGTGACTTGAGTGGGGCTCTCCACGTGAGTGGGCCTCTGCCCATGTAGGACACTGGCAGGAATGGAGTCCCATACACTCATAAGCTCTGTGGCCCCACTGGACTTTTAGGCCCTTCATTTGCTGATTAATGTGGAGGTGGGTGGGGAGAATGTGAAGGGACTTCTCTGTTCTGGTGAGGCGGGTGGGCAGCAGGATTCTGCTTGTGCTGGAGGCAATTTGGATTGGCCATTCTTGGAAGTTCCTCCTGCTGCCCACAGAGAGCTGCCCTGCTGTGTTACAGCTTAATGTGACTCTTGTGCTGTCTAGATTTTAGAGAGCACCATGAGCCTGAAAATGTCCCGCAAGGTGCACGAAACATTACGTCGCATCGTGTCAGGGTTGATCCTAAATCCAGAAATGAGCGCGGAATCCATTCTCGTGCTCAGCCATGGCCTGATCAGCGAAAATCTGCCTCTGCTAACGGAAAAAGCCAAGTAAGTTACAGAGAATGACGCAGTCCATCTGCTATTGATTGGTTTTTGCTGTCTGAGAGTCCTGGTTTCTTGAGATTTTGCTCTTGGAATGATTCTGTGAAATCTGGGGAAACTACAGCAGGTCATACTGAGAAGTGAACTGTTAGATTGGAGGAGGGAGGTCTCCTATGTTTAAGAAAGATGAATTCAAACTGGAACAAGTGCGGAGAAGGGCTGCTAGGATGATCCAAGGAATGGAAAACCTACCTTCTGAGAGGAGACTCAAAGTGCTTGGCTTGTTTTGCCTAACCAAATGAAGACTGAGAGGAGATATGGTTTCTGTCTATAAATACAGGGAGGGAGGGGAGTTATCTAAGATAAGCGCCAATGTGGACACATGAACAAATGGCTATAAACTGGCCATCAACAAGTTTAGGCTTGAAATTAGGCAAAGGTTTCTAACCAGCAGAGCAGTAAAGTTCTGGAACAGCTTTCCATGGGGAGCAGTGGGGGACAAAAAACCTAGTTGGCTTCAAGACTGAGCTTGGTAAGCTGTTATGGAGTGTCTGGATGATGAGACTGACTACAATGGCTTGTAGCCGATCTGTGACTGGCGTCCGCAAATCTCCAATGGCCAGTGATGGGACACTAGATGGGGAGAGCTCTGAGTTACTACAGAGAATTCTTTCCCGGGTATCGGCCTGACGAGTCTTGCCCACATGCTCAGGGTCTAACTGATCGCCATATTTGGGGTTGGGAAGGAATTTTCTCCCAAGTCAGATTGGCAGAGACCCTGGGGGTTTTTCGCCTTCCTCTGCAGCATGGGGCAGGCTCACTTGCAGGTTTAAACTAGTGTAAATGGTGGATTCTCTGTAACTTGACGTCTTTAAATCATGATTTGTAGACTTCAGTAACTCAGCCAGAGGTGAGGGGTCTATTACGGGAATGGGTGAGGTTCTGTGGCCTGCAACTTGCAGGAGGTCAGACTAAATGATCACGGTGGTTCCTTCTGGCCTTAAAGGCTAAGAGTTTCCCCAAACACATTAGGGTTTCTCCCTCATGCTCCTCACAGCCTTAAATTTACACAGATTATACTGAGCCTCTGAAAGCAGGGCTGCCAAAGTCTGAAGATGCCAAGGTTAGGAGATGGTAGAAGTGGGACTCCCTCAGGAATCTGTACTTGTATCCCGTGGTCTGCTCTCCTGTTGGAACAGTGTTTGATTTCGGTGGCTTCCCTGCTTAAGTTTTTGTTCCAAATGTTTTAGTTTTCTCATTTTAGCTAGAAGTTTCTCCGATACAGGGAAGAACCATTTCTAAATCAGACGAAAGCTGCGGTTATTGTGGATAAGGTTTGCAAATTGAAATGCCTTTCAATTTGGACAGTTTTTTTTTTTAAAGAAATTTTAAATTTGCATTGCGCTAGCTATTGAATTTTGCCCGTTTAGGTGGGTTTTTACCAATGATAAACTTAAACGTGAGAAAACAATAGAAATGTTACATGAAGCAAAACACACTTGTTAGTCCTCATAGAAGTAAAAATGCATTTCAGTTTGTTCCATTGACTCTTTCCCTGCCATGAATGTGCTCTGTGCAGTGTCTGTTGTCAGAAGTAGAGGCAGTGCAATTCTCTCCACTGCCAGCAGAGAGTCTCTAGTGACATCAAAGTCTAAATGTACCTTTCACCTCATGATAATTTGCAGAACGAAAGCCCCGGCTCCTCCAGATCCTCGTCTGCAACCAGAAAGCTGCCTGTTACTCCCACCAGTCCCAGCTCGAGGTGGGCAGAAAGCAGCTGTTAGCAGCAAGACTAACATGCATATCTTGGTCGACTCAGGACTTAGGGTAAGGGTTTCCCTAGAGGTGAAACAAGTGCTGTGGGGTCAATTGTTCTGCTTTCCTTAAAAAAAAAAAAAATTCCCTCTGTCCTTGTCTGGTGTTAATGACAATCCCTGATCCTGGGGATCTGGCTGCCCATAGTGACTTCAGTGCGGGGCTTCTAGGGTGCTGCTAAGAGCATTTCATTTGTTAAAGACTTAATGTGCTGTTGCATGGTTTCTACTGTGTCCTGAAATTGTGATTGGGTTTTTTTTGAACCCCTTTGAGTTACATGATGATGTCCTCGTCCTCTCTTTGTGACTAATGAAAAACGTGTTTTCAACACTGTAGCTACTGCACATGAGCCTGAAGAGATCCAAAATAAATTCCTCAGATGAGCATGTTTTAGAAATGCTGGATCCTTTTGTTCAGCTGCTTATAGACTGCCTGCAATCCACGGATGTTAAGGTAGGGGGTCTAAGCTCAATATACCACTTGCCTCTTCTACCCAGCTCCATTGCAGAATACAGGCTAACCATGGATTCCAAAGACTTCCCTGCATTGTCCTTGAACTATAAAGCACAGTTTTCAAACTTGATTTCTTAGCTGTTAAGGTAAATAATTAGTTAGGGGATACGATACCTTGGGAGGTTTGTAATCCAGGGGATTCTTAATGTTTTGCCTCTGAATTGCTGGTTGAAAAATGGCCAAAGTCAGCAGTGAGCAGTTCTTACCATGCAGGTGCTGCTAGACATCTGCGAAATACATGGCTGATCTTGATCTGGTTCTAGCAATTGTCACTGTTCCCATCATAAGTAGCTTCCTTGTTGGGAATTTCAGCAGAGTCCAAGGATCGAATAGGCTTAGAAACAGGACCTGCCCAGTTGCTCCTAGAGGAGAGGTCCCTTCAGGTCCGAGTTGAAGGGCAGTGTAAGGAGCTGGCATGGTCTCTGCACGCCTCGTGCTGTGGCTGTTCTGCAGATTGGGCCATCCGTGTCTAGTGGTATTACTGTGACACCTTTGCGACCGTAGTTCACTTACAATAATAATTAAAAGGGAAACCCTAAATTTTTCTTCCCCTGTAGAGAAAAGGTAACAAGATCCCTCTGTGAAACTTTTCCTTTCGTTTCCTTCTCTTCCCCCTCCCCTTCTTTGTTCCTGTTCAGATTGTAGAAACTACCTAGGAGCAGAACCTGCTCTTGATGCTGCTCTTCTGCCTGTGGGACAGCCGCGCTCAGTGCTGGCTTACCCGGCCCTGGGAGGGAGCCTCCCGAAGGTTTCTTGTGCTGCCTTGGGCCCACCCTAATTGGCTAAACTTAGGGAAAGCCCAAAGAACCCAACTCCTTAGCTTGATTTCTCCCCTCTCACTACCCGCTAGCCTGTTCCCTTTGCAGTGCATAGGTATAAAATCCTGGATTCCCAGTGCCAGGGGATCAACCTCCATCCCTTTCCTTCACCCGAATGCACTGCTGACTGAGTAATGTTGTCTGACAAAAACCTTGTGTGATGCTTCATAACTGGCTTAATCGCGCTAAGTGCTGGGCATGCCTATCTCACTAAATCCATGGGATTTGAGGGCATTCGGCACCTCTCACAGGATCAGGCCCAATAGGACATTTAACGCTTCAGAAGCAGAATGGTCTCGTAGCAAAGTACCAATGTTTTGTGCTCGGTAGCAGGCAGGTTCTAAGCAAGGTCAGAGCCCGACAGGTTCTCATGTGTATGCCAACGTGCGGGGCAGACATCAGGTTAATTGTTGCCTTCTTGCCACACATCAGCCAGCCCAGCAGTACTGTATCCAAGTGAGTAAAGTGGCCAAATAAACCCCTCCCTCTGCGGATTTTGGTGTCTCCAGGAATGCAGAGTCTGACCTGGGCACTCTTTTCACCACAACAGAAGGCACCTGACACACTGGCTCTGGTGGCTTGACTAATTTGGCAACAAACACCGGGGCCAAGATTTTCATGGGGCTGGTGATTTTTGGGAGACAAAAATGAGAGTCCTTAACGGAGCCTGGTTTTCAGAAAACGCTGAGCACCCACCCTCTGAAAATCAGACCCCTGAGAGGTGTCTCAAGCTAGGCACCAGAAATCAGTAGCCACATCTGAAAATCTTGGCCACAGATTGGTGTGTGCCATGTATTACCTTTCCCGTCAGGTTGACTAGCCATTTCTATTTCATGTAAAAGGTTTGGGAAAGCTTAACTTCCATGTTAATTCCAGCTGTAGATAGTCACCCAGGCCTGCTAGTAATTATAGACTGGGGAGTGGGGGGAGTGCTCTTTAAATCCTGTTAATCCCACATGCTGTTCTTTGGCTCCTATTCCCAGGTGATCACTGGCGCTCTGCAGTCTTTGGTGTGGATTTTAAAGTTCCCTTTGCCTTCTATTGAAAAGAATACGGAGCAACTAACCAAGCAGCTTTTCCTGCTGCTGAAGGACTTTGCCAAGCCAGGAGCAGCCAAGGGCCAGAACTTCCATTTGGTGGTGAACTGTTTCAAAGTAAGCAGAGCCAAATAGAACAGTTCATAGGCGACTCGTGGGGAAGGAAGGCTCAAATGCTCCCCACCCCCGCAACAGCCGGCCCGGGCAGGGGAGTGGAAAGGGTGGGCCAGAGCTGGAAGAGATGGGGTGGGGCCAGAGTCTCTTCCAGCCACACTGCCTGAGATGCTGCCCGGTGCAGCGCGGTGACTGACTGGGACTGGGGAGCACAGCAGGCTGCCCCTTGCCCAGGCTCAGCTTTCAGGGACAGAGGCCGAGGCAGCTGAAACCTCCCCTGGTCACTGCACCCCTCCCCAGCAAGGCCCTTGTTGCTACACGCAGAGCATGGTGGGTGAGCTCCAGTTTGCTCAGCTGCTGTCCCAGAAGCCATGCCCAGGCGGTAGGCAGACAACTGCTGCTGCAGCCAGGCACTCTCCCAGGCAGCTGTTGGGCTGCACCAGGCAGTGTCCGGGAGAGGCTCAGTCCCGCTCCCTGCCTGGGTCTTGCTGCGAGGAAGAGCAGCCAAACGTGCCCGAGGGGGGAAGGGGAACTGGCGCAGTGGGAGGACAGAGACATTTCCTCCCTCCCCCCAGGTAACATGGGCTGGGGAGAGCATGAGGGGCCCGGCTGGGTGGAGAGGAGACACATAGGGAGGTCATGTATCCTCTTTAGCTGGTGCCCCTCTGTACTGGGGGGAGGCATCAGTCATCTGTGGAACAGTTTAATGTTAATTTAATGGAATCAGGAAAGTCCAGCTATAGATCCCTCAATCCCTGCAGTCTGCACGGAACCTCTTATGCCCGTCTGCATGATTCAGGACACTAGGAAGGGAAAGAGATTGTCTTGCTGTTGCTGTCTTCACTGAAAACCTAATAAAAGTCACCAAAGTGTTTTATAGAAGCATGTTTGTTGGACACTTTTGTTTCACTGACAGTTTTTTGTTCCCATTGTGTCTCTTGATAGATGTCACTTCTGTTTGAGCAGTTTGTTTGCTTTTAAATTAAATGGGTTTAAAAAAACAGCAGCTGAAATGAGCTTAGGAAAACAGGGCAATTAACAGCAATAACCTTTATTTTGTGTAGTGTCCTCCTGACAGATGTATATCCAAAATGCTTTATCAAATTATGGTTACCTTATCCTGGGGGTAGTTGCAGGATAAATAACACTAAATAGAAGTGTGGAAGGATTTTTTATCAATGTGGTCCCCATTCCGCAAACCCTTTTTGTTCCCGTGAATAGCCCCATTGGATTCAGGGGCCGATGTTTTGTTGAATGTGTTGGCGTATATTTGGTCTCCAACCTTGGTTACGCTTTTTGTCTCGAATTTTCCAGCTGTAAACGTGCTAACGTTTGCTTTTTATGGGAAGAAGGCTAGCTGTATGCTCCAGGGTTAACATTTGTGTATTACAACAGCAGTGCTATCCACTAAATCAGGCTTCTGACAGATTTTAGATTTTTAGGAAGAGTGTGGGTTGCTGAATGTAGCGGTTATTGATTTTATCACAGTACGGAAGTGCAAGTTGATCTGCTGGAACATGCCGTTCTAGTCATGTTACAATACCTGATTTTAATTTGCAGTGCGTAACTAGACTTGTGAGGAACACAAACAGTCACATAACAGAGAAACAGCTCCAAGTGTTGCTAGGATATGCTGAAGAAGATATCTATGATTCCTCACGACAAGCCACTGCCTTCGGCCTTTTAAAGGTATTACTAAAGACCATGTGTCTGGTTTACAATTTCCAAATTGTAGAAATGAAAGTGCGTTTATTTTCTACCTGTTAATACAAATCAGGTGAAAGATTACAGAACGTCTGTTAAAGGTGTCCTTGCTATAAAGAAGGCCATGAAGCTTTTCTGACCTTAACATTAGAAGTTCAGGTTCTTTCTAGGTTACACCAGTCTACAATGACCAGAGAACTGGTGAAATGATGAGATCACAAGAGTTCTTAGAGTAAAAGTAGAGCAATCTGGAGTTTAAAACTGTTTCTTGGAGTTGTTTTGTTACCACATTTAACTTCAAAGACTAATGAACATTTTGGATAAATGATTCCTGTGTTAAAGATTTGACAATCCCCGCCCCTTCAACCGAGCTGTGAGAGCTCACCATGAACATGCTGCAGGTCCTCCAGCAAAAGCAGACCTGACTTTGCAGGCCACCGCCTTTAAAAGGAGTTACTCTAGCAATAAAGACATTCAAAGGCGGATGTTAAAATAACACCAAAGTTTGTTTTGTGGTGCTGTTGTACCTGACAATGCGCAAGCAGAATGAGGATGACTCGGTTGTACTTTCACGTGTTTTTTTTAAGGCTATTTTATCCAGAAAGCTGATTGTTCCTGAAATCGATGCCGTCATGCAGAAAGTTGCCAAGTTTGCCATCACAGGCCAGAGTGAGCCAGTGCGAGTCCAGTGCAGGCAGGTTAGTAGAAGGTGGTTTCTTTCCTTAAGCTCCATGCTCTATTGTAATAAAACCCTGTTAACAGAATCTCTTTTATTAATGATGATAAGCGTGTTTAACAGCCCAGCTTCTAGCACTCAACCCAAAACTGGCCTCATGTATTAGGAGGTGCCGGACTGGATCAGACCCCAAGTCCATCTAGTCTGGTATCCTGTCTCAGATAGTGGTCAGTACCAGATGCTTCAGAGGAAGATGTAAGATTCAAGTGACAGAGGATCTTATGAACATAGTTCCAAAGGTTAGTTACCTTTGCTGTTAAAAAAGGATGCCTTAGCATTAGTTTAAGTTTATATGGGTGGTGTTGTAAAGGTCGCAGTAAGCATCAGACACATCACAATACAGAAAATAAATAAAAATATCCAAGTGGTCAGCCTGGCTGCAAATTATTTCTTAAGAAAACATTTTCATTTCTTGAGAGCCAAATAAAGTAGGGCAAACCCACATCATCCCAGGTGGCAAATTTCTTTGCTGTGTCGTCTTGATGCTCCAGTGATTTAAAAAAGGTTCATGTGCAGAGGATGGGGAGTTTGTTTGTTTGTTTGTTTTTTTAATTCTATTTTCAACCCCACAATCTGGAACCATGTTCCCCTGATAATGATTGCCATCCAGTTCTACCTCTTAAATACTACCCCTTCTTTTTCCAAACACAACTTGGGAACCCTTCCAGATACTGCAGAGAACCAACCCGTTTGATCTCTGAGAGGAAGTAGGATTTACCTTGCACTTTAAGATATTTATCCCTTCCTCCCTCTGTAACTCAGGTCCTAATTCAGCAAAGCATTGAAGGATGTACTGGTCTTTAGGCACGTTAGAAATAACGTCCTGGGACTGTTCTTGTGCTTCAGGTTAAGCACATACTTGGGCGTCTAGCTGAGTCAGGACTGTAATGCTGTTCCTTATCAGACAGCAAATATCCTAAATGTGAGAAGGAGTTCGGAGAAGGGAAACAAGAATAACTGAGAGATTGGGCTTCTTTACTGTAGAAAGGAGATGAATAAGAGGGGACAAGTATATAAAATAATGAATGGCTTAGAGAAGGTAGGTTGGAAGCCTCTGCTCTCCCTGTCTCATACAACTAGAAAAAGGGGGCATGCAGCAAAATTAAATGTGGGAAATTCAAAAGGAAATACTTTTCATACAACATGTAATGAGACTGTGGAACTCTCTGCCACATGAAGTCATCAAGGCTGAGAAATAAGAGATTCAAAAAGGGACTCAACATTTATAGCGATAGCAAGACTCTCTAGAGTTATAAACAGATAATGCTAACAAAAAATGTTGTAAGAGATGTTAAACATCCTGCTCAGCACTTAAACCGATCTTGAACTATTAGAGATCAAGAGGAGACTTAATGGTGAAGGGGGCAGATTATCCCATATTTGTCTGCTGCGGGATGTCTTCACATCAAGACTGGATGAGTTTCTAAAAGCTCTGCTCTAGCTGATATAGGAATTACTGTGAGAAATTCTAAGGCCTGTGTTATGGAGATGGTGAGGCTAGATGTTCACAATGGTCCCTTCTGAGTCTGTTACTATAAACGGGGCAGATTTATAATGGAAGCAGCTGATGATCTTAGCATTGGGGACCATACTAAAATGAGCTTTAGTTTAATATTTAGAGAACTTATTTTGAGGTTTTTTGAGCCTGTCATTTTAAACAGAGACATCATAAATTCATAAGTGCTAGCTACATAGTCATTACCAAGACTAAAGGCTTGTCTACACTGTGGGGACCATGGCAGTGTAGCTATGCCATTATAACCCCACAATGTAGACACATCCTACAGCAGTGGAAGGGGTTTTTCCATTGCTCGAGGAATTCCACCTCCCAGAGCAACAGTAGCTAGGTTGACTGATGCATTCTTCCAGTGACTTAATGCAGCTACAGCGGGGGTTAGGTTGGCCTAGCGACAGCGTTCAGAGATGCGGATTTTTCACACCACTGAGGGCCGTAGCTATGTCGACTTAAGTTTTGAAGGGGCTGATCTTGTAAGGTGCTGAGTGCCTGTAACTCCCATCCAAGTCAATGGACGTTGAAACGGCTTGGCACTTTGCAAGATGAGGCTTTACGTACACATGAAAGGGAGGTGTGTATCTTGTTCATAGTTGGTTGCAAAAAGCTTTGCTCTCATCATTACATTTTCACAAGCTGATCCCGTTGTTTTTGGTAACTCTTCCTTCTCTATTTTTTCAGATTTACCTGAAATACATTCTCGACTATCCCCTTGGTGACAAGCTGAAACCCAATTTGGAGTTCATATTTGCTCAGCTCAAGTGAGTTTGTAATCCTTGTTGTGTGCGTGGCTTTTCAAAAAGAGCAGTGTTATAAATCCTTTCTCGTGCAAGTGTTCCATTGATCCCAGTGGCGCTGCTCATGAGAATAAGGGTATGCAGGGTCGGCATCACATTTTCCTAGCTGTAAAAGTAAAATGTTCACTTCGTTAGAAGCAAATGAAAGAACATTTATGGCAAATAGATACTGCACCTATCCATCTTTTCTTAATTTCTGTACTGTTTTTGCCTGATGCTGTTATATAACCAAAATATGGCTTCAATTGTTTGCTGTTAATGGTTAGTCAGCTGCACTGCTGACTTGTGTACACACCACCATCATCTGCACTGAGACAGTGAATTACAGAGCACACGAGAGTGTTGTGTGCTAACTGCACCGTGGTACTGTGGACCGTGGTACTGTAGCTCTCTTCACGGGATTATGTTAACACAGACTTAAGTACCTTTCAGTTTGCGTCAGCAGCATCTGCCTAGGGCAGTTACAACACATTCTGGTGCATTCTGCAAATGTCCCTGTATAATTTACTCACGGTGCCAGTTGCATATTCCAATACCTGCCATGCTGTCTCAGTGGCGTTGGGCGGGTAGAGCCAACAGACTGCCCATTCCTGTCCCTGTACTTGTGCTCTGGGAGGTGGAGTAAGTGGTCACCGTGGTTGCTTACTCCTAATGCCAAGACCCAAGTCCCAGGTAGCCTGCACTGGGGTGCAAGGGAGGTCTTTGTCTCCCCTCCCTCCCTTGCACGGGTAGGTAACATGAGTCGTTCTAACCCCAACTAGTTTATTTTTGTAAGATCCCATTCATCTTTCCACTTGGGAAGTGGTCCTTTGGGCCAGGATGTGCATACAGTCTCCATTGACACTGCATTCGTCAGTGGGTCCTCTTGTGTACTGTGAATTCTGCTGATAGAACACATAACATGGAGGGCTGAATCCTGCTACCCTACCCTACCCGGATCGGCGGGTAGCGATCAGTTTATCGGGGATCGATATATCGCGTCTCATCTAGACGCGATATATCAATCCCCGAACGCGCGCCCATCAACTCCGGAACTCTACCAGGGCGAGTGGTGGTAGCGGAGTCGACGGGGAGCTGCAGCCGTTGATCCTACGCCGTGAGGAAAGTCGAAATAAGATACTTCGACTTCAGCTACACTATTCCCGTAGCTGAAGTTGTGTATCTCTCATCAACCCCGCCCCCTAGTGTAGACCAGGCCTACGTTATCCCAGTTCAAATGTGTTAGTCTTCAGTTAAGCAAGTTGAGCACATTGTTTGTCTCCACTACAGAACAGGCATTGATTATAAAGATCTGTTTGTTCTAAGATCCTCGGTGCATATATTTGGAGAAACCAAAAATGTTTCCAGTTTTCTGAATTTCTTGCAATTTTGGAAGATACTAACCCACTCCATCTTGTTAATTATTTTCTTTCAGTTATGACTATGAGACTGGAAGAGAGTCTGCGTTGGAGATGATTGCTTACCTCTTTGAAATGTTCCCTCAGGTAACATGTCTTAGTTTCAATCATCCAATAATCAGTGCTTTTCAGTTACATCCAGTAACTTGATTTGCAGATTTATTAGGACTGGATGCACTTGGCTGTTCACATCCTCTCCTGTCACAAATGTATGGCACAGTTCTCAGAGCATTAATGTTGGTTCTGCTCTAAAAAGTGACAGTTGACATGACAGACAGGAGTTTCACGCAGATGGTCTTTCAATGGTTCCATGTCAGATTTGCGTATTTTACAAGCAAAATGGTGTTGCTGCATGCGCTAGAACCTGTTTAAACCAACTTGGAGATGTTTGAGTTAGTGAGAAATGCTAAAAGAGCAGAAATGAAACACAGCAGGACTGGGGAGTGCATTCAAATGCAGTCACTGTATAACGGAGTAGCAATAGCTGTTCTGTAGTTAAGGTGGAAGTAGCCTTCTATGAGCTTCCTTTTCCCTTCAACTCTGGGGAACATTTTTCAGAAATGTTAGGAAAAAAGTCAGCATTGGAATTTTAAAGCTAGGTTGTTTCAAGAATTGCCCTGTTCTTTAGATTTTCTTAACTTTTTTTGGACTTCCCATCTCTAAATTGATTTGGCCAACAATCTCCAGACTTGTGTCTTGGCTTTTCTGGGGAGAGATTGTGCTTTTAGTGGGGGGGACTCACAACGAGGTCTAAAGAACTGGTCTCGGGTCCGTACAGAGCAACATTTAAAACAGCGTTATACTTATTTATAAACAGGCCTGCTGCTGACTCCAGCCAGTGCCGCTGCAACTGCTGGGCTGAGCCAGAGGCTGTGGTGGTGGGGGGGTGGATGGGGATGTAGGAGACTGGGGGAGGAATGCAGATGGGCAGAAGGGGGAATGGGAAGAGAGAGACCATCACGCATAACGAGATGTGAATTTCCGTCTGTCGCAGTGGTGCCCAAACTTTTCCTGGCACGCCCCATTTTACCAGTAATGGAATCTGTCCACACCCGCCTTCCATTACTGCACAGTTGGCTCAGCAAAGGAACTTGGGCTGAAGGCGGAGCTGGGGGCAGAACTGGGGGTTGGGGAGGAGCTGGGGCTGAAGGTGGAGCTAGCCTGGGGGCAGAGAGGGAATGAGGGCAGAGCTGGTCTGGGGACGGCAAGGGGTAGATTGAAGCTGTGGCTTTAGTCAGAGCTGGTCTGGGGGCAGAGTGGGGCTGGGTGGTTCTCACTCCAGACGAGGGTTGGCCTGGGCCCTGCCGTGCCCTCCCCCCAATGTTCCTCTGCACCCCTCTAGGTTTGGGGACCACAGTTTGGGCACCACTGATCTATTGTATGTAGATGGCTCCCATTCCAACAATGTCCAAGCACCTCACAATTTTTACTGTATTTATCCCCCCCAACATCCCTGTGAGGTAGGGATTAAATAGGGAAGCAAAGCACGAGGCCAAGGTTGCATGAGAAGTCTGTGGCAGACTAGCAGGTAAAGGTCTCCGAAGTCCAAACCTTATGCACCAACAACTGGACCACACGTCCTCTGTCTGACTTCCTCTGTTTGGGCCCAGAGTTGGGTCTCAGGAATCCTCCTGTTTGTGTGTGAGGTAAAATAAAACCTCCTTTTTTTTCAATGCGGAAAGCCTTCTGGAGATTGCCAGGTGATTGATTGATTTTGTTTCCTTTCAGGGATTACTTCATCAATACTGTGGTCTGTTCTTTGTCCCTCTCTGTATGATGATGGTAAATGACGACTCTGCCAAGTGCAAGAAAATGGCAGCCATGGCAAACAAATCTCTGCTCACTAAAGTAAACTCTGCAAACCGAGATCTGATGTTCTCCCTAGTCACCACGTGGTTTAACAGCGAGAAGGTATTGTTCGTTTCAGTGCACCCCAGCTCTTTTCATTGGGAAAATGGAATTGAAGCAAATCGGCGGGTTATACATGTTTAATCTCGGCGGGTAGGTGGTGTGTTTAGTTAAACTTGTGTGGTGGTGTAGGGATGAGATTGTGGAGCAAACCAGTCCTAGAGTTGCAGCTTCTTAAAACTCCACTGTCCTGCACAGTCCTTGCTTGCAAGGAGAGGAAGAAGCTATGTAGATTCATTCTTGAATAGGTCCAGCAGAAGTGGCTGCTGCAGCTAAGGTTATAAAACAATTTCCATTAGAGCCTTTTACATGGTTAAGGTTTTCTGAAAGTTCACCATTTGAGCTGAACAATTCTCCTTGTTCAGTGTTTGCCCAAAGCTAAATGTTTTGGTGGTGAAAATTTGAGCAAAATCCCTTTGAACTTGAGCTTAGTAACTGGCTGATAGTGCTATTTTTGTTTGTCTGCTGCTTAGTCCATCCGCTCTATTACTGGGATCTAGCAGATTTAAGACCTTTTGGGTCTAGTCCTGATTTGAGTGGTTCTGTTGACTTTTTGAATAGGCAAAGTGTGTCTCCATTTGAGCTCTATCATCTACAATATGCTAACCAAATAAATGGTCTGAAGCTGTGGGCAACTTTGTGGGGTGCTTCAAAACCGTGTAATTTTGGAAACTTGCTAAAAATTAGCATTCTTGAAAGTTCAGCTTTATGATGTGAGCCTACGTTTTCTCACACGACTAGGGATATTGCGTGTCTTAGGCTCCCAACCTGATGCCATAAAGAGGCCTGATTTTCAGAGTGTGGATTGGTACCCCACACTTTGGATATCAATGTCCTTTAAAATTGTCCCAGTTTGGGTACGCAGAACAGAGGCACCCACTAGTGACGTCTGAAAATGTAGTGCCTTATTCGCTGAGTTGTATTACAGAGTGATGGGTTCTTCATATTAAATCAAGAAATGATGATTGCTCTGTCCTCCTCTCTGTTGGCAGAGCTCACACAAGCGGCTAGCTGCCCAGGCCTGTGGTTTGTTCGTCGAAGCCGAGGGAGTGGCGTTTGAAAGACAACTTGGAACCGTTCTCCCACTGATAGAAAAAGAAATTGAACCTCTGAAATTTGAAGATGTAAGTCATTAGTCCAGGGATGAAACGTTGGGAAAGAGACAGGTTTAGCTGGAGAAATTGCAATAAATAAGTGGGAGGAGGGGGTGGGGGAGAAAAGGAGAATGCAGGCAAGAATAAAAGCAGGAAAGATTAAACTCTTTGGGCCTGTTACTTGACCAGGATGACTGATGAGACATGTGCCCAATACATAAGTTCTTAAAGGGACACCATCAACTTAAAAATCACACTGTGTCTGTATATGAAAACCTTCTCATGCGACATGTCACAGTCTATATGGGGGTTGGTCTGCATGTGTGTGTGGTAGAATCTAATAGAACCACCAAACTGCATGCGTACCTATGCTGAGTGACCAAATGATCTTCTTTCCCCAGCCTCTCTCCAACTTTTGTCACCCTTGCTCATTGTTAGCTCCTATTCCTATTGTTAGCTCGTCAGGACAGGGACAGGTCTGCTGCGAGGTGCCCAGCATGCTCTTGGGCACTATAAAATAATGGTAGTAAGATGAGCGGAACCGAAAGAGATAAGAGAGAAAGCATCTGACCGTCTCTTTTTTCACTTTGTTGACTTTGTGCATTTGAGAGCACTTGATGTGTAGCATGTCAGCTCTCCGTGTCTGGATGAGGCTTTCCCACAGCAGTAGGAGAGAAGAAACACTTAAACAAAATGGTGATTGTAAAACCACAACAGTGGCAGTGGGGCTGATGTTGCATCTGACACTTCTTGGGATCCATTTATTTAAAAACAGACTAAGTATCAAGTTGATTGTGTCCTTGTAACCGAGAAACCCAGAGGTTGACATGGATATGAAAGGTCAGAAATACATCACTATGATTCTTAGTTTAACCTATAGAAAATATTAAAGTATTCAATACAATTCCCTTCCTGTAATTCAGTCACTGAAAGTCAATTCAGTGCACATGTTTTGGCTTCTGATTACATGGCTTCCACTGATTCTGATCAGTTGGTGAGCACTCTGTGATATGAATCGCTGGTCATAAAGAAACTGCCATGTATTTAATAAGGAATGCCAAAAGGCTGAACAAGATAGAAGAGCAAGTATAGTTATAAATGATATAGTGTGTTCGTGTACATATATACAGAGACAAGTGACATGGCAATCTTCCTTTGGAAACTATGAATCCTTGTGAAACAGTTTTAATGGACTCATTTCCCTTACACTAAATTCGTATAGTAAATATAAAGCAGTCATAGGGGTCGATGTGGAAGAATTCAGCCATCAGATATTAAATGTACAAAATAAGCCCTTCTGTACAATTCTAGGCAACTCTTGTAACTGTCTCTTTGATGATTTATGCTTCTTTTTAGATATCAGAAGAGACTGAAGAAAAGGCAGCAGATAGATTGTTGTTCAGTTTTCTTACTCTGATAACAAAATTAATCAAGGAATGCAACATTATTCTGTTAACCAAACATAATGAGATTTTGAGCAATATCTGGCGTAAGTATGAATAGTATTTTCTACTGTATTAGAACAAAGATTGTTGGTAATTTGTGTTGTTGTGGTTGCCCTAATGCAAACAGACAAAGATCTGTGCAGGAAGATTTGCACTTTGAAGAGGCATCTATAATATAAGGCAGTTACTAGTGAAAGAACAGATGTTAATAGAAAAGGTTTAGACCATCAGTGAAAATGATATCTCTCTCTGTTCTGGTTGGTTGGAACTATTTTGGGTAACCCAAAGGCTGCAAACTGGTGCCTGTTTGGCTTTAATTAAATCCCTTAGATTACAGCTTTCAGTTCTCTGAGAAAAATGGTTTTCTCTGTGAGATCATAAATAGCAGCCAGTGAACAGGTGACACATGGCAGAACAGCTCTTAAACGGTGTGCTTGTTTGGAAGGTCCATCTCAAAACAATTTTATTGATTAGTTGCAAGTGATGCACTGACATAAGCTAACTCATTTGGGTGTGCAGTGTTGGTGGGTTGTATTTTTTTAAATTGCTTTTCTTGCTGTCTGCAAAGGGCTTGCATCTGATTGATTGTGTCTTTAAAGAACAGCAGGCTTCCAAGTGTCTTCTTTAAAATCCCAGCAGGTGTCAGACTGACAGGACTGGAGGTCCTGAATTCATCCCTGGAACAGATGCAGCATGGGCAGAGGTGATGCAAACTTCCCCATGCTGCACCGCTGTTGTCCCTCAATGTGTAGCTGGAGATACAAACTCTAGGGAAGAGAGGGCAACTCACTCTGCTTACAGGGGCAATCACTGCTTCTTTGCTGAGCTTGTCTATAAGGTTGCCAGTGGTGATGGGTTTTAGAACGTGGTCACCTGACCCCTGAGAACCGGACTGAGGCCTTCAACACAGCTCACAGGAGAAGTCACTGAATAGACCCTTGTTTAAAAAAATACTCAACAGCAGTGTTCCAAACCATAACACTTAGCCATACATGATAGCCTACATTAGTCTGCATTTCTGTAGCCTACTGGTGTTGTTTTTATGCAGGGGAGGGGAGGCTCTCAGATGGCCACAGCTTTTGTTCCCTGCCAACCTGGGCTGGATTGGAATTGCTGGTGGCCCAGAAGCCTGCAGTCAAACTCAAAACAGTTTACAGTACTCTCTTGACTGTAGAATGAACAGTGATGACTCCAGTCCCCATAACTGTATAACCTTGCTGAGGTGCCTGGGTACTTTCCCCTCTTGTATAGCAAGGGTTATGTTGGTTGAAAAGCCTTTTTTTTTTTCCCCTGAAGGTCACATTCAGTCCCATTTGTGGTACCCACACAGCTGGGTGTGGCTGACTGCTGCTCAGATTTTTGGCTTGTTGTTTGCTTCTCACAAGCCAGAGGAACTTGTTAGCAAATGGAATGAGAGCAAGGCAGGCAAGAACAAAAAGACCACGTTGGAGCCAGCAGCGACCAGGTTCTTCACAGATGAGCTGGACAAAAAGGTAAGGATGTTCCCTCTGCACCAGTGTCTGTCGCCTTGCTGGGGGTTTCTGGTTGTCGCAATGCAAAGTAGCGTTAGTTGCTGGTCTCTCCATTTGTCTTTAATATTTGGACGCTCTCCACTGCTCTGTGCTGATTGTTGGCAGGCTTCTCCCATAGGATTGCGGACTGCCTCCCTTGGGTCTCGCCCTCATCAGCAAAAAGGCTCCCCATGGCTCCTATGAAGATCAGTATCTCTAAGCAAGAATTCTAGCCCCATCTAAGTGTTTGGGCCTCCCTTTAGCCTTTGGGAACTCTCTCTGTAGGATGGAAAAATAACCCCTTGGGCTACATCATCCTGCATGTTCCCTGTTGTGTAAAGAATTCCAACTCCCTTTTCTCTCCACAGATGAAGGAACTTGCTTTAGCGTTCTGCCACCAGCTGCAGTCCAAGTTCCTGGATCAGTCTCTGGGAGAGCAGGTATGAGTCTGAGTAGGTTTCAAACTGCTGGGGGTATAGACCAAACTATGGGATAATCCACTGTCCCTACAGAGAGAGCGAGTGCTCTTGGCTAGAAAGTGGAACATGTAGCAAGTGCCATAGAAATGGTGAATGTTGAGGTGAAGATAAAATACCACCAGAGAGTCAGTCTCTGGTCAGCTGAGATCAATGCTTATGCAAACGGCTTAGTGGAAAATCCTGTCTGTGCGGAGGAACTTTCTCGATGTAAATCTGCTGGCTGTACGGCTGCCACTACCCACCCGACCTGCCCTGTCACATCTAGTGTGAGAAGCAGAAGAGGGCTTAGCAGGGAGTGGGGCTCCGCGATACCAGATCCTTCATTGGCAGAAGGTTCCTGAGTGCTCCCATGGCTGTCCTGTGCATCCCTCACATAGTGGGCTGGGCAACTCTGAATCATGGAGCCACAACCAGCTTCCCTTCATTCAGTTCACCTCACTCCTGCCCTTGCACGTGCAGTTCTGATGTTAGTTGGAATTGGCTTAGATCCACCCAGTGCGAGCCAGATTCTGTTCCAGGTTGGGCAGGCCACAAGGAGCACTCCTACTGCAGGTCCTGGCTAGACACAGAGCCTGCTATGGATGCTAGCCATCTCCAGGGGAAGGATGTGAGCATGACCATAGCATCCCCACCAGCTCCTGAGGCAGCCTCAGTAAGGGCGCTGGAGTTAAAAATCTGGGCTGTGCTATGGCATAATTCTGAACTATATGGCCTTAATACATTTTCCTCTCAAAGGGCCTGATCCTAAAGCCCACCGAAGTCCATGGGAATTGTCCATTAGCTTCCATGGTCTTTGGATTGGGCCCAAAGGGGGGTGTCTGTATTCTACATGCAAAACTTGCTTTTCCGTGTGTGGCAGTCTACGTGAATTGCACTCCCTTGGGTTTGAAACTCCTGACCTGTTTAAAACCTCTCACCTGCCTCCTTCATGCCCCAGGGTCCGTACTGGCAGCTCAATTGGTTTTTCTTTTTGCTGTTGAAGGTTATAAAGAACTTGTTGTTTGTGGCCAGAGTTCTCTACCTTCTGGTCCCGGATTCAGAGGAGGGGGAGGAGACCAAAGATGATGAAATGGGAGGGCAGGAGGATGCTTCTGAAGACGACGAAGGTGAAAAGGCAGCATCTGCTCAGGAAGAGAAGGAAGGCGAAGCAGAAGAGAAAAGCAGACCAGCCACAGTGTTGTGGGTGATGAAAAGACTCTCTCTGATGGCAAAACGAGAAGCAGCATATTCCCCTAAAAACCCTGTGAAGGTAAGAACCGTGTTGTCCCTCCCTCCCTTTGACAGCATTGGGAGCTGCATGGTGGGAAAGCCTACACATGCTGTCCTGGAGCCCCTCAGGAACTAGCTTGGGGTGCCTGCTGGGAGGCAGGTGCTGGAGGTGGAGGTTGGTGCTAGGCTGAGGAATAAAAAATTCTGATTAGTGAGAGATGGAGGTTGCAGTATAGAGAGTCTCTGCCCTGCCTTCCCTCCCTTCCCCTCTGCTTCCTGCTCCACCTTCTTTCCCAGGCCTCCACCTTCTCTGCATTAGTGTTTTTTTTAACTTAGAGTGAATTGGCCAGTCGGGATGCTCCACAAATGTTTGTTGTTTATGCTGGAAGCAATGCTCAGTGTCCAGACGGGCATATAGGGGAAAGTTCCATCTTCCTCTTTCTGCCTGGGACACTAGGCTCTTCCCTCATCTCTCACATGCATTCCCCACTCCCATGAAGCACCAGAACACACCCTCTCTCCCTTAGCAAGGGTCACAAGCGTGACCTTCCCCACCGGTCTGCTGCCACACAGCTCATGGTGACAGTTCTGTAGGGCAGAAGTTCTCAAACTGTGGTCCATGGCCCACGAGCTCCATTCAGGTGGTCCACAGGTAGTTCCCTCTAAGGTGCACACCTGGGCGGTCGCACATGAGAGAATGAAGGGCCACCCACCTGCGTGGCTCTACTAATTAGGTGCCTGGACTCTGGAGATGTTAAGGTAAGGTGGTAGCCTTGGGAGGGGCTGTGGTGGCCAGAGAAAGAGGTGACTTTTCCCCCAGCTCCAGGGCTGCAGCTGCTGGGAAGAGACTACCCCTCCTTCCCAGCCTCAGCTCTGTGGTGGGGTAGAGACCCCCTCCTTCCCTGCCCCAGCTCGGGGGCTGCCTCAACAGGGGAGAGAGGACACATCCATTGCATTAGAAAGGTAAGACTACTGATATTAAAATATGAGTTGTGCGCTTTTATTTGTAGAACAAAAAATGTCAATAATTAAGGTTTTTTTATTTAGTGCTTTACAATAGTTAACTAATGGTACAAACAACATTTGGAAAGATTAAGTGGTCCATTGAGACCCTCAACAATTTTCAGGTGGTCCGTGGGGGAAAAAAAAAAGTTTGAGAACCACTGCTGTATGTTTTTTCCCCTTTGTCTCTTTCTGGCACATCTGTACTTTTAGAGAACTTGCATCTTTAAGTTCCTTGGAGCTGTAGCAGTGGATCTTGGGAAAGACAGGATCAAGCCATACCTTCCAACAATCATCACCCCTCTGCACAGAGAGCTGAGTAGCACCTACGCAGAACAAGGTAACTGCCAAACACCACTAAGGAACTGGAGCTGGGTCTGTTTTGGTTTGTGCTGTCCAGGCAGACAGCCCCAATCCAAAACACCCTGTCATTCACATCTCCTCAGACCCAAATGCCTTCATTCAGGGAGTGGTAGCATATAGTCAGAGGTGATTTAGATGGGGAGAGCAGTGATGCTCTAAGAGACATGGGCAGGCCTTTGAAGGTGAGAACATGCAGCTTGAACATGTGATGGAGGAAGGGTTGTATAATCAGACTGACCGACAAAGGTGACCAAGAGGCATGGCACACAAAGAGCTAAGATGGCGAGTTCGGAATAGGCAAACTTATTACAAGCATGAAGTGCTAAGATCTGGAGCAGGTAGAGTGGGGAGGAGTACACATCTTGAAGTGTATGAAATATTCCTTACTTGTTTATGCTCTTGTTAGCTGTTTCTCCCTCCCTCCCATGACACTCCTGAATGAGTATAGTCCATTGTGGCCCAGAAAAGACATTAGTGCAACTCCTGTTTAAGCAGTGTTCAGGAAGGTGTTAATGTACATGTGTGCAATTCACTTCTACAGGAAATATGCTGTCTGGGGGTGTTCCAATGTTACATGTAGGTTAGGCCACTGGAAAATAAGCACCAGAGACAAATCATTGCTTTTAAGAGTTTGTGTTTTCATGCAAATGGAAGAGAAATCAGTAATAGTCCTCTAAGTAGACTGTTTCAGAGTGAGGACTTAAGCAGTCATTTCTTTATTTTACTAGATCCAACACTGAAGAACCTATCCCAGGAAATCATAGAACTGCTCAAGAAATTAGTTGGGCTGGAGACTTTTTCACTTGCCTTTGCTTCTGTGCAGAAACAGGCTAGTCAAAAGAGGGCTATCAGGAAAAAACAGAGAGCCCTGCAGGTAAGACTTTATTCTCAACTCTGATTGCCCTTTAAGTAGAAAACAGTACTAAAACAATGTTAAAGGCAGGACACATTACTTCAGAGATGCTTGATCAGAAAGATTTTTTTTAATTAAAGAGACAATGTCAGCTTTAAACATCACCATATTCTTGAAAAGCAAAAATTAATTTCTGCTTTTTATTAGACTGTAGCAAACCCTGACATTGCTGCCCGGAAGAAGCTGAAGAAACACAAGAATAAAATAGAAGCGAAGAAGAGAAAAATAGAATTCCTGCGCCCTGGCTATAAGGCCAAGAAACCAAGGAGCCATGCACTAAAAGACTTAGCAATGGTGGAATGAAACAGCTGTATGGTCATGTATATATTTGATGCATAAACCTGATTGTGCAGTACTGGAGGCCAAGAGGACTCTACTTGCTGAGATATTCAGAGAACTGAATTTCTTTCCAACACAGGGTAGAGAGCTACATTTTTTACTGATACAGTAGCCTGACTGAACTCATTATGTAAAAAAAAAAAACTATCAATGTATTTATTTGTAATTAATTTTAAGTCTGCACAGATCCCTATCAGTCACCTAGGATTTTATGTAAAACTATCAAGCTGTTTGCTCTCCTTTCATGCAGAGACTGTAAGCGGCCAACTTTCTGTGCATGAATAAACTACATTCATGTGTTCCATGTTTTTAATGTACTAAGACATTGCATTTTTCTAATTAAATATGCTTGAAAGCACACTGATCAGTGTTCCTCCCTAGTTTATGAAAGATATGATTAAAGGTCTAGACCCTGATCTTTCAGGTATGTTAAAGGACTTACACAGCTTTTTATGGTAGATTTCATGTACTTAAGTATTCTGTGGGTTAAGAATAAATAACTCTGCTGTTTTCTTACTAGCATGTTCCACTTAAGCACAGCAGCTGCATCCAGTACTTGTAACTACCACATTTAACTTAGCACTATGACCATAGAAAAGAACAAAGTAATGCCAACCCTGAGTAGTAGGGGAGGGGGAGAAGTACTCCCGAACACACAGAACAGAAGGAAGCTACTTGAAATGGTGCACAGTAGGGTAATGAGCACTCTTGTAGTCTGGACATCACATTAAATACATAGTGTGCACAGCTATAGGGAGTTTGACTTACCCAAGGCAACATTCAATCCTAGCCTCTAGAACATTTGTGGGACAGCATCTTTGAAAAATACTTTATCTGCTCAAACAAAACTTGTTACCATCATGTGTTAAAATATGAAGAACCCTGCACCTGAGTTTCCAGCTCTGACCACCTAGATACTAATTTCAAAACTAGACTTTCCTCATGTACAGGTGGGCTTTTCAACTCACGATTAAGAAATGGGCATGTTCTGTAAGAGTGAGCACTAAGGCTCAGTTGAGTTTCCAACCGATAGCACTCTAAAGTAGCTCAAAACCAGTGACAGGCTTCTGTTATGTGCATGTCCCACACATCCCACATTAGATGTACTTAGACAAGTGACATTTCAAAGATTTTAGTGTTTACATGAATAAAATAAGTGATGCCACTAAAATTCAAAACAAAACCATTTATTCTAGCCTGTCTCAGTCTATTTTCAATTAAGTCTTCCATACAAATTAATATAAGTACATACTTTAATACAGGAGAGCAAGGGAGGAGTATTTTAATATAATACAGACAGACATTCAGTTGCTTCAGTGTGTGTTTACAAGACAAGTCAGCCCCCTTTACAAGAGTCAATTCCATCAGTCCTATTTACAGTGTGTGGCATTAACTTGCTTGACTGCAAAGAAAGGGATGCTTGGATGTGTTTGACCATCATGTGGCAAGGTTGATTTACTGCCTGTTCTTCAATGCCTCCACCAACCTATGGAAAAAATTAAGCAAGCTTATTTACTGCAGACTCCATTTCCAAGATGCTGAGAGGTTGTGCATGGTGCACTGGAATAATCATGTAGCCTATGGGCCCATGCTTTGTTCATTTGGAAAAAAGTTAAAATTAGCCCCCAAAATATCCAATGTTGGATCCTTCTGAGGACCATTATAACAGCATTAGTTATCAAGACGTGAGTTAAACAGTTACTTACCACTCCATTGCCTCATCAAGCCCCGTGCCTTTGGTTGCAGAGGTTTTGAAAATCTGCCACTTTTTGTCCTTCAAAGCTGGTAGACCCAGTGAGTTTGCCATTTCTGTGGGAGTCATGGCCTGCTCCATGTCCTGTTTGTTTGCAAACACCACTAAAATGGCTTTTTTCAGTTCTTCTTCCTAAAAAAGAAATCTATGCAAGTAACACTATTCTTCCCCTGACCTGAGGAGAATTTAAAGCAAACTACAGGTTTATTTATGTAGAGAAAACATTGGTTTTCAGTCTTTTATATACAGTAAATCCTTCAAAAGTAAGGAGCTAGGCTTTCTGGTAAACCTAAACTAAAATTTGATGCCAGTTCTCTTTGTTTGAAATGGCTTCCTAAGGGAAACTGACCAGGAGCGGACGGATTTAAAGTATTCTGTAAAACAAAGTATAGATTTTTATCATTCATTGGGCCAATAAAGGTATTCAAAGTTTATTAAATTAAATTACTTAGGGCACAATTCTGCCACCCTTGCATTGTAAGATACTAAACTTCGTAAGTAATCCTATTATAATCACTGATATTAGTTTAAGGCTGGCAGAACTGGGCCCTCAATAATGACAAAGCACTAAGAAGCTATGCTAGTAACAGATTATATTCAGTCTGGTGTCCACACAAAGGCTTATCTGAACTGACATGAAACGTGGAAGACTGACAAAAGCATTAAATATATTGCAAATATTCTGCAGTCAAAAGCTTTGTACAGTAACTCTTCACTTAATATCGTCCCCTTGCTGATCAATTAGAGAACATGATCGTTTAAAGTTGCGCAATGCTCCCATATAACATTGTTGGGCAGCTCCCTGCTTTGTCCACTGCTTGCAGAAAGAGGAGCCCATTGGAGCTAGCTGCTTGTAACCAGGGTGGACCAGCTTCCTTAAGTTCCCTGTGCAGCAGCTATGCAGCAGCTGGGCTGGGTTATCAACTGCCTGGCAGTTCAGCTGTCCCTCCCTCCCACTGCTGTGTGCTGCTCCTGCCCTCTGCCTTGGAGCTGCTCCCAGGAGCCTCGTGCTGGGGTGTGTGCGCGCGCTAATGTCAGGATGTCTGCTGCCCCACACTTGTTTAAAACGTATGCGCTGTGTGTGTGTATAGTTTTTTGTCTGGTGAAAAAATTTCCCTGGAACCTAACCCCAGATTTACATTCATTTTTATGGGGAAACTGGATTCGCTTAACAGTTTCACTTGAAGTAGCATTTTTCAGGAACGTATCTACGTTAAGTAAGGAGTTACTGTAATATGATACATCCTTAGGAAAGAAGTAAGATAACTTGATTCCAAGCAGAGTTCATTGTGGGGTACTGGTTTGTTTTAGATTTGCTCTAAGAGGAAAGATCTGCAATTAGTATTTTAATTATCTAAACAGTATATTTGTTTTCTTACCTCCAACATAGCAACAAGTTCTGATTTTGAAATGCCAATTCTGTCTCGGTCACAGCTGTCTACTACATAAATGACTGCATCTGTATTTGAATAGTAACACCGCCAATATGGCCTAGAAAAGAAGAACAGGCTAGCTGAGTTCATATAAAGTTAACTTTAATTTTACTAAGGAACCCAACACAATGGCAATTATAACAGTGTGATAGCCAGTGCTTGAAAAAACCACTTGCTCGGGGAAAGTAGAGTTGTCCCCCTCCAGGTAATTGGCCTAAAAGGCAACTGGTGTCTTAAAAGTGGAGGAAAGGAGCAGAGCACTCCAAACACTATTGCTCAAACAAGTAGTGAGTAAAACTACTTGGGGACAACTATTGATTGGGGGAAATAAGATGTGCCAAAGTTAAATTCATGGTTTTGAGGGGCAGTGCAGCAGATATTTCAGTTAGTGTTTCTAAGCCATGTCTTTTACCATAACAAATTAAACTTTAAATAAAATTTTACAAAACTAGTTGTGTGAAAAGCATCTGCCATGGATTTTGCTCTTAAGGCAAATAAATTAATCAAGCAAAAAATAAGACCTGATTTGATTCTTTAAACTGACTAGTAACTAACTAGGTTCCCAATTAAATCTTCATTTTAGAAGAATTGTGCTTGCTGAAGTATTTTATTCAAAATCAAAAAGTGAGGTTTGCATCTGAGGAAAGTAGTTCTTGATCTTTAGCAACTAAAGTTTGTAAAAATCTATTTTTTAAAAACATGACAAACAAGATTCTGCAAGAGGTGACCATATTCTCACTGTTGTACTATATCATTATTCATTAAAATTTTCAAAGGAATTTGTTAGCTATTCCTAAATTTAACATTAGGGCTGTCACACCATTAAACAATAATACCACCATTTATTTAAATATTTTTTGATGTTTTCTACATTTTCAAATACAACACAGAATACGAAGTGTACAGTGCTCACTTTATATTTTTGATTACAAGTATCTGCACTGTAAAAAACCAAAAGAAATTGTATTTTTCAATTCATTTATCACAAGTACTGTCGTGCAATCTGTCCATAATGAAAGTTGAATGCACAAATGTAGAATTATGTACAAAAAACTGCATTCAAAAACAAAACAGTGCAAAACCTCAGAGCCCGTGAGTCCACTCAGTCCCACTTCTTGTTCAGCCAATTGCCCAAACGCTTATTTACACCTGCAAGACACAATGCTATCCACTTCTTGTTCACAATGTCACCTGAAAGTGAGAACAGGCATTCTCATGGCACTGTTGTAGCCGGCATCACAAGACATCCATGTGCCAAAGACTCACATGTCCCCTCATGCCTCAACCACCATTCCAGGGGACCCGCACCCATGCTGGTGACAGGTTCGGATCAGTAACAATCCAAAGCAGTGAGCATCGACAAGTTCATTTTCATCATCTGAGTCAGTTGCCACCAGCAGAAGATTGATTCTCTTTTTTGGTGGTTCGGGTTCTGTAGTTTCCACATCAGAGTGTTGCTCTTTTAAGACTTTGGAAAGCATGCTCCACACCTCATCCCTCTCAGATTCTGGAAGGCACTTCAGATTCTTAGACCTTGGGTCTAGTGCTGTAGCTACCTTTAGAAATCTTACATTGGTGCCTTCTTTGCTTTTTGTCAAATCTACAGTGAAAGTGTTCTTAAAATAAACATGTGCTGGGTCATCATCCGAGACTGCTATAACATGAAATATATGGTAGAATGCAGGTAAAACACAGCAGGGGACATTGAACTCCTTGGGTGAGAATTGTGTTACAAATTTAATTAATGCATTTTTTTAAATGAGTGTCATCAGCATGAAAGCATGTTCTCTGGAATGGTGGCCAAAGCATGAAGAGGCATACAAATGTTCAGCACATCTGGCATGCAAATACCTGCACTCACTTTCTGGTGACATTGCAAACAAGAAAAGGGCAGCGTTATCTCCTGCAAATGTAAACAAACTTGTTAGGGTATATCCAGACTACCCGCTGGATCGCGATCTATCTATCGGGGATTGATATATCGCGTCTAGTCTAGATGCGATATATCGATCCCCGAACACACTCCTGTCGACTCCAGGGCAAGCAGCGGAGTCGACGGGGGAGCTGCAGCCATCGATCCCGCATCGTGAGGACAGGAGTTAAGCAGAAATAAGATACGTCGACTTCAGCTATGCTATTCCCGTAGCTGAAGTTGCATATCTTACATCAACTCCCCCCCGTGTAGACCAGGCCTTAGCAACTGTCTGAATGAGAAGTAGGACTGAGTGGACCTGCAGGCTCCGAAGTTCCACATTGTTTTGTTTTTGAGTGCAGCTATATAACAAAAAAACCCAACAAAATCTACATTTGTAAGTTGCACCTTCACCACAAAGAGATTGCACTACAGTGCTAGTATGAGGTGAATTGAAAAATACTATTTCCCCTGTTTACAGTGCAAATATTGGTAATAAAAAATATACACTTTGATTTAAATTACAACACAGAATACAATATATGTACCAATGTAGAAAAACATCCAAAATATTTAATAAATATTTAATAAATTTCAAGTGGTATTCTATTTTTTTGAGTTAAGTGCATGAGTTAACTGTGATTAATCGACAGCCCTATTTATCATTTTAGCCTAACATGCTAAAATGTCTAGATATTTTTGAAGATACATGGAACTAAAGCTAAACATAACCAGCTTCTATTACCTCAACAGTGCATAAAAATCAGTAGATAAATTCATTTAAAGACCTTATTTCCTTAACATTTTTATTTGCATGAGATAAAGTTTCCAAGGGCATTTTGTATCAGAAAATTAGATTGCAAAGTTTAATGTATTTAGGCAAACCAAACCTAAGAACATTCCATACAACCACTATCCCCGCATGTTAACTGGAATGCTTCTAAAATCAAATTTATGGGCTTGATGTTCAGACATACAGAGCACCCAAGATTCCCACCAAAGTTTTACGTAGTCAGCACTTCTGAATATCAGGTCCCTAGCATTCATTCCAGTTGGTTATGCCATATCAGTCTCAGTAATGTGAAATTTCTTACCTGATACTCGTCTGTCCTCCCAAGTCCCAGACTTGAAACTTTAGATTCTTGTACGTTACTGTCTCAACATTGAAACCAATTGCTGAAATATATAAAGAGAGACTACCTTAGTGCTGCTCTCTGGGAAAAACATTCCAGCAAGAGAGGCGCTGTAATACATTCTAACTTCAGTTAGAATCTTTAATCCTCAAGTATAATTAGAGCCTATACAGCTAGTTAAGTCCATACTTCTTCATAGATCATGTTACTAGCTGCTTGTTTGATGATCAAATAAATGCACTATGCTTTGACTGAAAGACAAGATGCTGTATTTTAAAAGAAATAAACACAACTTTAAAAAAAAATTTGGAGTTACAAAAGTGTATATATATGGTTGTTTTAAATAGGAGTGTTATTTATAACAAAGGCTTAGGCCCAGAGACCCCTGATTTCCCTGTGAGAACGAACATAAACAGAGCATAAATGAATTTAGCATTGACTTGCTCTTTCCTGTCTAGAGTTTGATGTGTAGACAAACAGAGCCTTCACAGAGTTCATGTTAAATATACATTTGAGACCCTGACTTTGCTGGACTGCCATCATTAATGCACATTAACCCCATAATAAGAACCTACCAAACTCTTGGTAACAAAATTCAAATGTGTGGCTAACACTTCTAGCGTGTAGTTAGCAGCATTAAATACTTTCTTTCCCAGTACTTCTACAGCACACAATAGTAGTTGCATATGGGAAGACACACAAACAAGGATACATGAGGTTCTACCTGCTGGGCGCTAAATCACGCTCTTCGCCATATCCCCAGCTGCGGGTTTCCTTACGCCCGCCTCCTTCAGTAGTTTAGTGTTCTTAGTTCTAACCGCTCTTCGTAGC
The DNA here is from genome assembly GCF_016161935.1 of Mauremys reevesii. Taxonomy (NCBI): domain Eukaryota; kingdom Metazoa; phylum Chordata; order Testudines; family Geoemydidae; genus Mauremys; species Mauremys reevesii. The sequence continues at coordinate 274,756,342 of NC_052623.1, read as the reverse complement.
TAGTTCTCGCTCATATACGCTAGGTTAGTTCTTCTAGTGTTAGTTTAGTTAGTAGTTAAGTGATAGTTAGCTTAGTAGTAGGGTAGTGGAAGGTGGTTCCTCCTATAGTGGCTTCCCCTCCCCTCCCTCCGGGCTCTCTCGTCCCCCTACACCTAGAGTTAGCCTGCTTCACCGCCTTAGCTGCTCGCCGTGGCCTCAGAGGCTGATGCCTATTGACCGCGGGCACGCCTCGTCCGGGCTCAGCATGGTTCCCCTCGCGCCCGGCACGAGCGGCGCGACCGTGGCCGGCGGTGCCATTCCGGCCGCAGCTCCGGCCCGCATTCTGCAACCGCCCGGCACCGCGGGCCGTCCCGGTGCTGGGCGCACCCGCCCGCGCACCAGACCGCGCAGCTCAGTCGGCCTTGGCGGGCGACCGCGAGCCCGCACCGAGAGTGGCTGCGCCGGCGCGGGCGCGCGCCCTTGGCCTCGAGCTGGCCGAAAGGCAGGCAGCGCCCCGCCGTCCGTGCGCTGCCGCACCGAGCGTGGTGGTCGAGCCAGGCGGCGCGGCGCGCTCGGGCGAGTCGGCACCGCGGCGCTGTCCCGCCGCGCCAGAGAGGCACGCTGCCAGCCGGCGCCGCCGCCGCGGCGTGCGCCGCCAGGTCGCCTGCGCCCTGCGGCAGGCTCCCGGCCCGCCGGCCTCCGGCACGGGCGAGCGGGCGCCCCGGTCCCGGCCGGCGCCGCTGGCGGCGAGCGCCGCCCTGCTGCTCACCGCGCCGCGCGCCCCGCTCGATCCGAGCACCGCGCGTTCTCGCCGCCGTCCCCGCCGATCTCCCCGCATCCGCTGCCGGTCGCCGCCCGGTCCCATCCTCGCCCCCTCGCCATCCCCCCGCCGCCCTGCCATCCGTCCGCCGATCTGGTCCGCAGCCCCCGTCCCCGCGGTCTCCGCCCGCCACCGGCAATCCTCCTCCCCCTCGGTCTCTCCCGCGTTCCCCTCCGTACCCGCCCCCCGAGCCCCTCACCCGACGCCGTCGTGCACAGCCGAGCGCGATCCATCGCCGCCCGTCGTCCCGCCGTCCCCGGCCGGCGCCCGGGCCGGGCGGCGCCCGGCGGCCCGTCCTCTCTGGTCACCGGCAGTCGCCCAGATCCGCGGTCTCCGTCCCGCGCCTCCGTCCTGCCTTCCGCCACCGTCGGGTGCCTCGGCCTGCCCCGCGGCCCCGCCAGTGATTCCCGCCCTCGGCCCTGGCGCAGGGCGGGCCCGCGCGCCCGCTTTCGCACACGGCGGAGACTCCCCCACGGGCAGTGGGGCGCCTGGTCCCCGGGCACGCTGAACTGGGCACAGGCTTCCTCTCTGGGTCCTCTCCCGCCGGACCCACCCTCCCGAGGCGACAGCGGGCCGCACCGCGCGACTCCATCCACTCCAAGCTGCCGTCCCCCGCCGCCCCCTACCTCTGGCCGGACGTCCAGGCACCAGCGCCGCGGAGGAACCTCGCCGGGGCTCGGACGGCGAAGCGCGAGCCGTCCTCGCGCGCGAGGCGCCCGCAAGGGCCGGCAGCGTGGCCCGGTTGACTGGCCCCGGCCTCAGGGGTCCCCCGCCCGGTGCGGCGGCCATCCGTCGCGGTCGGGGGCCGTCCAGAGCCGTGCTCGCCGAGCAATGCCAAGCTCTTCTTCGACCGAGGTCCGTCCAGTGACCGGGCGCCTTTGGCCGGACACGCGGGCCTGCTACCCTACGGCAAACCCCCGAAACCCCCTACGGCCCTAATTCCCATTCCCAACTCTAGCCTGGACTCCCTGGCCGCTAAACCTACCTCACCCCTGCGCCAAATCCTCAGCGCCCCCGTCAGCGGACGCCGGAGGCCCCCAAGGCTCACCGGCCTCCCTGCCCAGCCGCTGGTGTATCTGGCCAGGCTGGGGGTCCAAACTCTCTCGCCGGGGGAGCTTATTGGCGTCCTGGGCTCACATCGCGGGCGCCAACCGCTAGGTCCTTCCCGCCCCACGCGCCAGGATGGGCTCTCGCGCTGAATCCTCCTGAGGGGAGCTCTCGCCATCACGGGAGCCCTGTTGGAGCGCTCTCGTCGCGGGCGGACGCATCTCCTCTGGGGACAGCGGGCGCATCTCCGCTGGCAGGAATCTTCTATCTGCGGGGACATGCTGGCAGGCGCCAGGCTCTCCGCGGCCAGAGGAGTCGCACCCTTTCGGACGAGGGATTCTCGGATCTCTCTGTTTGAAGAGGCGAGAGGCGGATCCGGGATCCAGCGCATCGAGGATCTCACGCCGCCGCCAGCGCCCAGCACCGCAAGCCGCCGCTGCACACAGACCCTTCCCGCCGCCCCACGCCGGCACGCGCTTTTCGCCGCAGCCACCAGCGGCGAGGCGGCACCGACCCATCCCCGCGCCGCAGCTCAGCACTCGCCCCGCGGGCGCCCGCCGCCCGTCGGCTCCCCGATGGCTCTCCGACCGGGGCGCTCCGCGGCGGTTCTCGGCCCGCTTCTCCTACGGATCAACCGCCCTCCGCCTTTCCCGCCGTGGTCCGGCGTTGTCCGGACTTAACCCCTCCGGCACCTTTTGCGCGGGTCCAATTTCCAGTCCGCCGCTAATTTGTTCCAATCCCCCACCCACCTCCTTCCCCTCCCCTCTCCTCTCCCTCTTTCAAGTTCCTCTCACTTGAGTCCCTTCTCTGTGCACCCTGACTCCTTCTGTGGGCAGGTCTCCTCCAAGACTCCTGGCGGGGCCCCGGATCGCTCCTTAGAGCACCCTCTCCCCACAGCTTAAAGTCCAAGATTCCCTATCCTGGACCCAGCGGGCTGGAGCTAACCCTATCCTGCCTCACAAGTTGGTCACCGGGGGGACCATCATTCCCCTGGAGGAAGGGATTTTTCATTGGTTTCCCGCCTCGAAGTCCCTTCGATCCCTGCGCCGCCATCGCCCCTCATCCGCTTCCTCGCCATTGCCGGTCCGGCTCGCCACGCCCGTTTTGCGCCGTTGGCCGCCTTCTTCCACCGCGACGGCTTGCTACCGGTCTCTGTTACGGTGGCACCGCAGCGGTACGCACGGTCAGTGCTCGCGTGCGGCTCCCACGCGGCAGCCCTCGCTGGTTCTGGCGGTATCGCTCGACAACTACAAACCGACTCGGTGGCAGAGATCAATCCCTCTCCGATCTCGGCCTCTTCCGGCTCGTCCTCCCAGTCTTCTCCGAAGTCACTTCATCGCGGCTCAGCCAGCGCGTGGAGTCCTCGTCCTCCGCCTCGGCCGGGCCTGAGCCGGGCGCGTCTCGCCATCGCCATCAAGCGATGGTCACCTCATCTCATCACCCCACCACCACCCCGGCACCATCGCGGCCACCCGCCCTCCGCCTGGGCGGCATGGGCCTGGCTCCCTCGGCCGCGTGCGGGCGGCACACCGGGCGCATCACAGCCTCCCTCTGGCGCGTGGTGTGCCGGCACGCGTGGCTGCCTCCGGAGATGGTGGTGCGTACCGCAGACCCGCCCTCGAGATGGTGGTGGCGGTCTCCAGAGTGGCGACCCCCGGCCGTGATGGTGGTGGCTCGACCTCCGCCGCCCTCCGCCCCACGCTCCGCTCGCCGCTCGCGCCGCCACCACCCACCGACCGCACTCCACCTCCAGGGCACCTGGTGCCCCCTCCACTCCCTGCATATCATCCTCCCTGCAGAGCTGCGTGCTGCCCGTCAATGTGTCCAATCTGCCCTGCCCCTCATCGCTGCCCCCATGACTGGACCCGCGTGTGACAGCATGAGCGTGACATATGCACGTGAACAACTGGAGCTGCTGTTCCGCAGAACAAGCAGCTTGGGTCTTCTTCTCCTCTGCTCCACGGGGCTCTGCTTTTCACCTTCTTTCTGTGACTTCCATTCCATTCAGCGCCAGCCGCCTTTTCTTCTCGCAGACTCAAACGAGTGGTCCTTCGCTGTGCACGGGTCCTCCTCACCAGGCGAGTTTCCCTTCCTCCGCCTATTACACCTCAGGTCGGACAGGAGGTTTCCCCAGATAGACCTGTTTCAGGGGGTCGCCAGATAGACCCTGTCCCGGCAGGGGACATAGGTTCAGGGACCGCCTCCTCTCCCTGCGCTCCTCCCTCGCTCGCCTCCTCCCCCCCTCCTGACGCTCGGAGTGCTCTTCCTCTCGCACGTCAGCTCCTGAAGCTCTCCTCAGCCGCGCCACGTCACTCGAGGCGGCGCTGCCACTCCTGCTCTCGCTCTCACCCTCTGCGCTGCCTGGCCCTCGAGGCCGACCCCCTCACTCCGCTGTGGCCCATCCGCCGGGCCATCCCCTCCCCACTCAGACTCCCCACTCATTGTACAGGACCTGGCACTTACAGAGGGTGGCGCCTGCCCGCGCACAGCAGGAGGGCTGAAAGCTGCCCCAGCAGCTGGTCGCCGCTCCCCTCGCGACGCCGCGAGGCCTTCGCGCGGTTAAGAGGATGCGACGCTGTTTCGCTGAATCCATTACGTCGTTCGGTACTCGATCACCTCGTACCATCACATGACCTACTACCTGTGGTCATCCTACCGCAAGGTCCTCGTCTTGCCTCGTCGCCATTGAAGGTTCTGAAGAAGGTGGTCGAAGGTTCAGTCCATCGGAAGGTCGTCCCATCTTCTCCCTCCTAAGGTCGCCAGATGCTTATACCGCTGGCCTGGGACCCGGACCCGCTTACCCGACCGACCCCTGGCCGACCTGCCGTCCTGATCCTGGCTGCCTCCCTGGCCCCCCTTCGACTACCTTGGCCACGTGCCCCTGGCCACGTGTTCACACCACTCGCCGCCCGCAGAAGACAGCTTTCGAGCGTAGCCACCTGCACCACCTTACGCCACGCCCATGCAGACAACAGGTACAAGGCAGGACACCGGCTCCCTCCCAACGGCCCCGGTCCGCCTCCACCCCCACCACCACCCTTCCTCTTCCTCTCTTTTTCGGCTTCCCGCATGCCCTGCCTCGCCTCGGGAACCACAGCCCAGGCCCCGCCAACGCCGGGGCGCGGGCGCCGCTTTCGAGCCTTTCGGCCATCGCCCGCGCCGTCGGCCTGCGTTTGTCGCCGCCGCCGTCCCCGCATGAAGGGTCCTCCGGTTCTCCTCCGTCTGGGTGACTGCATGGATTGAACCTATTCGAAGCTTGCGCGCGTGCCTCATGCGCCGCGCCGCCGCGCCGCCGCGGCGCGCACACAAAGCCCCGCCTCATGCCGCTGCCGCGCCGTCCGACATGCCCGATCCAGGACTGTGCACGCCACCTGGTCTTGGTCTTCAGTCCCGCGTTGGTGCAGCAGTCTAGCAGCAGCAGGCCACGGCGGTGCCTGCTTCGCGCGGGCCACACCGCACCACACTCACCCCCACCTCACCCGACCCCACCGCCTAAGCTTGGAACTGGCATGCATTGGAATGCTGGAGCAAAGAAAAGAAGAGAAGAAAAGAAGTCAACTGGGTGTTCTTGTGTTGTGTTGATGTGTTATTCCAATCCAATCCAATCCCCCCCCTTCCCCACTAGCGCTGGAAGGTACTGAGAAGCGGACGGGGGACGGGGGGGTATATATATTATATGGCCATGGCGCGCCATGGCCCCAGCCAGGACCAGCGCCGCCGTAGGGGGGAAAAAGTTCATGTCGCAGACCGCACGCGGCGCGCGCACACCTAACTGGAATGGATTGGAGCAACACATCTCGAAGAACACCAGTTACTACAGGTGAGTAACCGTCTTTTCCAGCAACTTCTAAAGACTGCAGCTTAACTAAACCAAACTTTGTGTGCACACACTTCATAAACAAAGGAAATGTATGTTTTAGATCTTCACTGGATCAGTTATTTTTTAGAGAAGCACTTACTGGGGATGGTGGTAACAACTTCGCCAACTTGTAGCCTGTACAGAATTGTTGTTTTTCCTGCCCCATCTAGTCCCAAGATTAAGATTCTCATCTCCCGAGTGCCAAACAAACTGGAAAAGATAGTGGAAAAAAAGCCACCTGAAAAACAGAACAGAAACAAAATTTCAGGTACCATGTTGCAATAGCACTAAGTAAGAGAGCAATAGGAAACATTGTCAGAGAACACCAGGAAGTATATCTGCTTAAAAAATATCCACTAGTCTGAACAACTGGATTATTCCCTTCAGTGGAACTGAAAATAGCTCAAGCTGTTGATTAGTTACATACCTGCCAGCTCAACCACACCTACCCCTTCCTGTTCTCCAAAAGTTTGACCTCAGTCAGCAAGATCAGGTGGCAGAAGCAATCTTTCCTGCTGTTAGCATTTGCTTCGCTATCAGCAGATAGTGAACTTATTCCTTTTTCTATTGCCCTCTATGTTTCTGGTGCATTAAATTACATAGGGACCTTCAAAACCTGATGATGTTAGAAAGGAAATTAAGTTCTCTTTCAGTATGATCCACCCACATGTACATTTATTGGTTTAATGGGGTACATGCTGGAGGAGGGGCGGGCAGACTTTTTGGTCTGAGGGCCACATCAGGTTTCCAAAATTGTCTGGAGGGCCGGTTAGCAGAGGCTGTGCCTCCCTGAACCGGCATGGCCCGGCTCCTATCCGACCCCTCCTGCTTCTCGCCTCCTGACAGCCCCCCCGGGACTCCTGCCCCATCCAACCCCGTCTGTTACCTGTCTCTTGACAGTGCCTGGAACCCCAACTCCTGACTGCCCCCACCACCCCATCCAACCCCTCCTCTCATTTCTGACTGCCCCCCTTGGACCCCTGTCCCCTGACTGCCCCCGAACCCCTGCCCACCCCCACCGCCCCATCCAACCCTCCTCATTCCTGATTGCCCCCAGGACCCCTGCCCCCACTCTCTGACAGCCCCCACCCCATCCACACCCCCTGACCACAACCCCAAACTCCCCTGCCCTCTATCCAACCCTCCCTGCCACCTTACCGCGCTGCCTGGAGCACCGGTGGCTGGTGGTGCTACAGTCGCGATGCCCAGAGCACCAGGACAGGCAGCTGCGCCACCCAGCTGGAGCCAGCCATGTCACAGAGCACGGGCTCAGGCCCAGGCTCTGCCGCCCAGAGCACTGCACCAGCGGCACAGTGAGCTGAGGCTGCAGAGCAGGTGCCAGGGGCAGGAGCTCAAGGGCCGGGCCGGAGGGTCCCGTGGGCCGGATGTGGCCCACAGGCCATAGTTTGCCCACCTCTGCTGTAGAGTCTGATACATGCTAACTGAGGCCAGGTCTACCTACAAGGTCTACACTATAATCTTACAGCAGTATAACTGCATCACTCAGGGGTGTGAAATAACTGCATCGCTAGAGTGTGGGTTTTACCGACCTAACCACATGCTGTAGACAGCGCTATATTGACAGAAGAGGCTCAACAGGTGTAGACAATACTGTCGACAGGACATAGCTATTGCCTCTTGCAGAGGTGGATTAACCGCACCAATGGAAGCAGCTCTCCTGTCAGCGTAATAGCATCTTCACTGAAGCATTACAGTGGTGCAGCTGCACTGCTGCAGTGTTTTAAGTGTAACCATGTCTTTAAGTTTAAAGATTATGAAAGTGCGCTGACAGATGTATACAAACAGGTGTCTAGCCCACCTTCAGAAGTGTTCACCTAGGCTGGGATTGGAATAGGAAAAGGGTGGCTGAACAGATTGTTAAGCAACAGCTTCAGCTATCTTCATTTCCACTGTAGAGGAAGACAGTACAATACTGCAAACTAGTGAAGATGTTAATTACCTGACTTCCTTTTGGAGACAAGTTTTTTAATCCATGTGGAGTACATTCTAGTCAGTCATTAGTTTAAATTCAGGGCTTTAAAGAGATGGGCTAGATTCAAAATTTAACCTTATCTGATAGGAGACACCTCCAAATCAAATTAATGAGAAAACTTTACATCAAACGGTTACAATTAGAATAGGCATGCTTGTAGGACTGAAGAGTCCACCACCCAAGCCGAGTTTTGTTACACAAGCAATAAAATTATTTTTGAAGTGAGTCCTTAGTTCATGACACCATTCCAGTTAACTTTGTGTCAATCATCTAATGTGTAACATCCTTATTTGGTATTCCACAACCAATCTGTCCGGCAGACTGTTTGCTGCTAGCTATATAACAAGCATATCTGTGAGAGAACTGTCCCAATCCAATGCTGTAGGAGCAGCAGACCTGAAACATTCTCCTACTTAAACAGGGTTTGTCCCAACATCTCATTCAGGTGCACATTAAGGAAATGTACCTGTGGTCAGACACTGCTTTTATATTCATTGCACACTAAGCAAACAGGAGCATAATTCATTAAAAGTTTAGACTAGTAGGGGAAAGACTGACAGACATGGCACTTCCTGCCATTTCAATATGGTCGCCCAATGATATAAAATAATGAACCACAAATATTTAACTTATATGAATGATTTATGTATGATTGTGTTCTACTCCATGAGGGTGGGCTACCACAGCTCCGACACCAATAGGAAACAGTGGTGACTAAGGCAAATCACGTAGTTGTAATACCCCCAGAGAAGCACCATTTCCTGGGAAGGCTCGCAATATTTGTTCAACCTGGATTCTCCAAAGACCAACAGACAAAGAAAGGATTTTTGGATAAAAAGCGCAAGTTAAAAATGACTTGGGGCTTTTCTTCTTGATCTAGCAGACAGACAGGATATTCTGTGCCATGGAGGTCAGAAGGGTTGGTAAGATTTTAGCCTGCCAGGGCTCCACAAGACTGATGGGTAATCTCTTGTGAGCTTGTAGCATGGGCACAGGAATGTTTATTGGTTTTGTATACATTTTCTCTGTAATGTTTTTAGCCAAGGAATAAATGTGTTTGTTTAACTTGTAACTGTTGGCAATACACTAGTCAGAGCCCTTGGAAAGAAAACAAAAACACAGGTGCTGGCCTTTTCAGCAGAATGGCTTTCTGGAGATAACACAGTGTAGATCAGGGAGCTGGGCAACTTTAAACCCCCAGTCAACAGGGAATGAGACACAAGTCTCCAACCAGGAGAGAGGTATGACAGGGAGCCAGAAACATTTAAGTGAGTGCCCTTGTCGGACGACAGTAGGGGAATACAGGTACAGGTACTTGGAAATTCTGACAGGGACATTTAAAAAAAAAAGAAAACATGACACCAGACAATATTACATCTCTACCCACAAATGTTAACAGCTGAACATGTAAAAGATAACCCATACTGGACAAATATCAGTTGGGTTCTGTCTGGTATTTAGGATCCTAAGTTAGAAGTTACATAGTAAAAATATCCTATTCAAATAGCTTGCTTGTTGTAAACGCGTGTGTGTGTTAAATTTTTCTAGGGAGGGGAGAGGAACAGTGTACTTATGTAGAAAAGGGACGGAAACTACATGCCAGTCTCACTTTTTCCTCTCTAAGTCTGCTCCATTACAAAAGCGGAGCACATGGCTGATCTGAATGAAGTGTAAAGGCAAAGTGGCAAATGACACAACGTGAAAGAGGTATTTTAGGAGACACGTTTTGACAGAAAAACTTACATGAAAACCCCAGAGGACTTTCTCTCATCTTAATCCATAAAACTGGTTAGTGGAATTAGCCCCCTGATTCTCCCACTCCCTTTTCAAAAAGATGTGTCCCCATCTAAAGAGAGAACCCTAGTAAACTGATGTGCTCTGCAGACTTTCAGCTGCAGTAATTTGTTCCACCCTCGCCCTCTTCAGAAGAGGAGTTTTATGTTATTTGCCTGCTAGATTTATGCCTCTCTTTGCCTCCCCCTACTATCTACCTTATCTCATTATCTTAATTCTCTTCAAAAGCCCATTTATATAATTACATTTGTGTTATCTCATTTCAATTTGCCAGTGGAAAGAATGCTGAATACCTAATGTTTCTGAGTGACTTTTAGTAAATAAAAGTGGATTATAATCCTTGGCTAGTTATGGATTTCTGGGTGTAGTGGTTGTACAATTTGCAGTTTTGGAAAATTTATAAACTGTTGAAAAATAGGTGTCACCTTTGAGTGACCTCAACATTGTTAACACAGAATAACTTCCAAAATACATGGAGCATGTGACAGTCAGATGTGTTGATATAATTCATATAAAAGCACATGAAGTCATGATTAAAGTTTTGCATTCAGATAGCAAGTTTGATGATACTGGGTATTTACTGGGTTCTTTTGTATCTGTTGGAGATGTAAGTGAAAGCCCTACAGAGCACTGGAGTGTGTTACTGACACTGTCACAGGCAATATGAAGGTGGAAAGGAATGCACAACTTTTTTCCCTTAACTTTAAAAGCCCGACAATAAGAAGTTTTGGGGGGGATGGGACATGTCCTTCTGCAACTTCAACTGTCAACAATTTTGCAAATATCCTGCCTAAAAAGACATCAGAATTACACATAATATTCTAAACGTGGTACAGCTTTAAATCTAATTTTATTTCCAGTTGATATTGCTTAAGTGTCCAGCCCAAAATGATTTCATAGACTCCAAGGCCAGAAGGGGCCACTTGTGTCACATGATCTGACTTTAGGGTGACCAGAGAGCAAATGTGAAAAATTGGGACCGGGGGGGGTGGGGTGTAGATTTATAGCTATATAAGAAAAAGACCCAAAAATCAGGACTGTCCCTATAAAATCAGGACATCTGGTCATCTTCTCTGACCTCCTGTACAACAAAGACCACAGAACTTCCCCAATATAATTCCTAGAGCAGCTCTTTCAGTGAAAACATTCAATCTGAATTTAAAAATGGCCAGTGATGGAGAAACCACCACAATCACTGGTAAATTGGTCCAGTGGTTAATTACCCTCACCGTTAAAAATCTACACCTTCTAATTTCAATTTATCTAGTTTCAATTTCCTGCTGGTCCTGCTATACCTTTCTCTACTAGACTGAAGATCACATTATCAAATATTTGTTCCCCATGTAGGTACTTATAATCAAGTCACCACTTAATATTTTCTTTGTTTCTCACTTTAATCATTCTTGTGGCTCTTCCCTGAATCCTCTCCAATTTCATTCTTCTTGAATTGTGGGCATCAGATCTAGACACAGTATTCCAGCAGTAGTCACATCCCAGTGCCAAATGCAGAAGTAAAATAACCTGTCCACTCCTATCTGAGACTTCTGTTCATGCACCCAACGATTACATTAGCACTTTTGGCCATCAAGATGCACTACAAGCTCATATTCAGCTGATTATCCACTAGAACCCCCAAATCTTCAGAGTCACTACTTCCCAGGACAGGTCCCCATCCTGTAAATATAGCCTACATTCTTTGTTCCTAGGGGTGTACATTTGCATTTAGCTGTATTAAAACACACAGATTGCTTGTGCCCAACTTACTAAGCCATCCAGATGATTCTGTACAGTGACCTGTCTTCATTATTTACCACTCCCCCAATTTGTGTATCATCTGAAAACTTTATCAACTAAGATTTTATGTTTTCTTCCAGATCATTGATAAAGTTAAATAGCATAGGGCCAGGAGCAAATCCTTGGAGGACCCCACTAGAAACACACCAAGTTGAGGAAGTGTGATCACCAGAAAAACACGGTTGATTGGAAACTGCTTCACAACCAGAGCTATAGCAATAACTAACCACAAACAGTAGTGTCTGCATAAATCCTACCAGATTCTACTTCAGCCCAATATATCCATCTCAGAGCCTCTTTGTATTTTTACACCCATACTATTAAGTACTGAACTCACGGCTCTAATAAAGTCATCAACACTCTGAAGAACATTCCTAGTGTTTAGCTGTACAGAGTAGAACATATAAAGCTGCATTTAAACTTGGTTTTCCTTCAAATAGATGCTGCACTGCATTAGGTAAATGGCAATGTCTCAAGTACGGTTTAGGAGAACACATCAGATGAAGTTATTTGAGAGATCAGGGGAAACTGTGGTATTGGGATTAGACGAAGATTACAGCGCTTTACACACGTAACTCTAAGTACTTTACAAAGGAGACCTGTATCATTATCCTCATTTTAACGGATGGGGAAATGGGGGCACAGGTAAGGAACGGACTTGGCCAGGTCACCCTGTAAAGTGGTGGCAGAGCTGGGAACTGAACCCATGTCTCCGGGCCCCAGTCCAGCCAGTGCCTCACCCACGGGGCTTCTCTGACCAACTCCTGGATGCAGGTGCAGCCTCTGCCCTAGATTTACCTTTGCAGGGTCCTTTCTCACAGGCCTTTGCAAAGACACGGCTGGCGTTCAAGTGCCGTGTCCTGCGCCGCTGGGGGGCTCCGGGGAGGGACGCTTTGCCTGCGCCCGCCTGACCCTGGCCAGGGGCCGCGCCCTGAAGCAGCGACAATGGCACCATCTGCCACGGCACCGGCCCACGCAGAGCCGCCCGGGCGCCTCAGGCCGGGACTTCCCCCCCTCTCCCCCGCCGCGCGGACTGAGCCGCCAGCGGCCGCTGGCCCGGGGGCTGCTGCTGCTCGGGGGAGCCGGGACCCCCCGCCCCGTGTGCGGCCCCGGGGTCCCGCTCCCCGCCCCGGGCAGCAGCACGGCCCGGGCCGGCACGTCGGGGCCGAGTCTCGCGCTGCCCCCGCCGGCAAAGCGCCAGCCGGACCCGTCCCCGCAGCCCCCGCTCCTCACCCATGGTGCCGCCGCCGCCGCCGCCGCCGCCACCAGCTTCCACGTCGACGCAGTCGCCTCTGCCGGGGGAAGTAAATGAGGCGCCGCCAGCAGCCTCCCACTTTCGGCGCGGAGCCGAGATTTAGCCCGTTGGAGCCGGGGAGGGAGGGGCCGCGGGGCCCCGCCACTGACGGGCGCAGGGGCCGAGCGCGCGCAGGGTTCCCGAATCCCGCGGGCCGGAGACGCTCCCCCCGCGTCGGGGCTTCTTCCCACCAATGCGAAGCGACGAATCTGCGGCCGTGGACCAGGGCGCTAGAGCCGCTGCGAGGCAGCGGGTGAGGCGAAGTGCCGAAGAGGTGAGGGGTGACTCGGCGGGAGAGGGGGCGGGGCCTGTTAGCGCGAAGGGGCGGAGCCACCCGCGTTCCTCCTCCACCCGCCTCTGCCCCGCGGCCGGCGCCGGAGGCTGCAGCTCCCCGGGAAGGCTCCGGGCCTCAGCGCTGGCCCCTGCCCGAGGGGAGGAGCGATCCACGGGCAGCAGCAGGGCGCCGCGCTGGTCACACGCACCGGGTCTTTGCAACCCTGCCTTCAGCCCCCACTTTTAACCAGGCCAGTCAGGAGCAGGAGCAGGGCCAGGGCCTTGCACCCTCTTCCACAGAAGCACCCCCCTTCCCTTAATTATCCTGTGACAGAAGACTAGAGCAAGGCGACAAAAGGATTGAAAGATAAAACATTAAGCAACGAAGGACCTACACTAAGTTGGTCTGTCGCCTTTAAAGCTCTGGAAGGGTGCAACAAAAAAAAAGATTTTTTTTTTTTTTAGAAGTGTAATTTTGCAAACAGTATTTATACTACAGTGTATATTGTCAGTAGTGTAGTTCTATCCTCCAAGGTACACCTCTACCAGCTGCAAAGCAGAAGAGAATCTGTTCTCCCATCCCTCAGCTCATTATATAAACAGTGCCATGTGCCTTGTCTCCTCTCAACAAGCGTTATTGGGCTACTGTTAGAGGTCCAATACCAAATGAGATTAACCAAAAGTGCTGAGGACAGATTCTCCATTCTTCTTGAGCAGATATTCCTCTGTACACAAGCATCCATCTCAGCAAGAATGTATAACATAGTGGAACAGGGTGCAAGTTACATAGTAGATACAGAATAGTATGGTACATTAACTGTACAAGACCAAAAGAAGAAGTTATTTTTCAGAGGACTTGCATCACCCTATTGCAATATAACAAATTAAAAAAAAAAATCACAAAAAAGGGATTTATTCAACAAATGATCCTTTAGAAGAATAAAATCTAAAAAATACTGTGCAACCCACTTAAACATGTATTTTAGCCACATCCCCTCATTTAACCATTCTTAAGGGGCATTGAGCCATTCAATACCAGAATCTTCTCTAATATTAAATTAGGTTATTAATAGCAGTTATTGCTACTTACATTTATTTCCCTTATTTATTAGCAGCAAGAATTCCAGTTAATTAAACTGAAATGTTTATTGCAGTGGAGTATATGAACAATACTTTTACAGCTTAATAAACATCATAGAAAAGCTTAGATATTAACTAATTACAAGCCATGTATTTTTTTCCACAGCTATTCATTTTTTTTTTTTAAACAGGACAAAACTAAAGCATATATCAAACAAAAAGTAAAACAAAACCCACTGCTTTCTGCTCCTGCATGGGTTTTAAAAAAATGACATCTTTCCAAGATGTCTCAGTAGTGTAAACATGGAAGTTTAACTAATATGATTAAATAACTATGGACAGAGATTAAAATGAATTGTTCATTTTTTCCATGTAGGTCATTCCTGAAATCACTATGACCGGTCAGTATAGTGTTAGGCTTGCAGCCCAGAAAAAGCTGCTATATATTTGTACAGCATTTAACAGTATGGTAGGTGCTCTACAGACACTTATTTTCATAAGGTTCCCTGACCTAAAGAGTTTCTAATCTAAGTAACATAATTATTGTTGATTTGGTATGTAAGAATATTAATAATATGGGTGCATTTATCAGGATTGTTAAATACATGCAGGGTGGCCAGATATAAAAACAGGAAAAATGGATGCATGCCTCTGTTTTTTAATTGAGAGAACAAAGAAGAATGGTTTCAGATAATGCATACGATAGGTCCTTGGGCTATAGGGTCTACTATTTTATAGAACATGGTAAAAATGTGGCAGATTATTACAAAATTTATTATCCAAAGAGTAAACCAGAATTTGAAAAGTTACAGCACCACCTATTTATGTTGGTGTAGTAGAAAGATAATTTCCTTGGCATTCAGGAGTCCTGACCTAATAGGGAATTATTACTGGCAAAAATTAAATAATTCCCTTAATCTGTTCTTGAAGTACTGAACAAATACTAGTCAGTTACCATATCACAGTTTTCCAAGGTACAGTAAAGTACATTAAGCCAGCAGATTTCCAGAATTATATTTTTGAATTCTCTTCATAGGGAGTCCTGTCTACTTACTTTCTTCATTTTGTGGGATAGGATAGGTGGGTGTATGAGGAAAGGAAGGGAAATTGGTTTAGAATCACCAAGACTTCACTAAAGAATAAACAATTTGTATCTAACACTATTCTTTCAAAACCACTAATAACCACAAATTGAAAGACTGGACCATAAAATAATCCCAGCCAGACAAATATACCAATCTATTATACAACACAAACTGATGACAAAGTGTGCAATTATTAATTCTGAATAAAAAAAACATTAGGCAATGGACATTTAGAAAAGACAGCACTCACCTGCAAATATGAACAGTCTGTGTTAAAGACAATATATGGAAAGTATTAAAGAGTTCCAATGGCAATGTATACCAGAGTTGATTTACTATTCTTCTCTGTGTAAAAGAAGATTTTGGTATCTTTCTTTTTCCTCTTATGGGCCAAACACAATGTTCAGGCGTGTTTCCTCTTTTGTCACAAATTTCATTCTGTCCCTCATGTATCTTTAAGCCCAGTGCCTGGCACGCTAGCAAATAGGAATGAACCCAAAAGGAGGCCTAAGACGTACAAAAGGCCACATAGGAGAAGCAAGTGAATAGACCTCAACTTTTCCGATCACATTTCCCAGCATGGGTCAGCCTCCCCACACGTACTTCACCATCTCCTCAGCACCTAGAATTGTACAAATGCACATATATACATTCATGTTTATTGGAAGGGAACAAGACAAGAAGTGAACAGAAACAGGCTAGTCATGGATGGAATAATGGCCTTCCACCAAGCAATCCATTTTGAGAAGGACACGCACATCTTGTCCTCAAGAACAAGAACAAGAAATCAGCATGTCCATTAAGTGTGTGATCCACAGTGTGGAGGCAGCATCAGTGAGAACACCATAAATGGGGCCTGGCAGTTTCGCATTTCTTTCAAATCACATGGATGTGTGCAGATTTTCCAAATACAAAGCTTGAGATTCTTGTTAAATTTTCCATTGTATTTCCAGTGTTTTCTGTCTATTCTCTTACAGTGACCATAACGCACCTTTAAAAAAATCCTTTATTTTTCCTGTGAGGATGGCAGTAGGCAAGAAAGAATACACAAAACTGATTAATTAGTGATAAGAAAAAAAAGGTAACAAAATATTTTTGGCCATAATTTAGAAAAGGTAAGTTCTATAAAATCTGAGTTTAAGGCAGTTTGCCCCGGTTTGTTACTTGTGGAGGCAAGCAGCATGAGGAGTCCTTTAGGTCCTTGATACCCTTAGTAGACCACGGATACGTCTGACAAGTGCTTGAATGAAAGTATAGCGTGACCGTACTTTCGAGTATAACCCTTCAATATCAAGGAGCTTCTTCTGCAGAGATTCACCAAAGCTGTTGGTGGCTTCAATCTGAAGCTGAGGAAGAGAAGAAATTTGGTGAAATGGACAGTTGTGTCTGGTCCTCTTGTTAAAGAAGGGCTTTTCATCATTAATCAACACCAATCACCCTTACCCATGCCACACCCCCTTCCATTGGTTCAAGCTCCCTCTTAGAATATAAATATGGGGGTTGGGGGGCAGGGGAAATCTACTTTGGCAAATATTAAACAGATCCTTATGTTTGTCAATCTAAATCATACACTGGAAAGTATTTCTGTGGAGGGTATTTTGGTGAAGTACTTAACATTTTAAACACATGTATATGTTTTTACTTTTAAAATACTACTTGTGTGCTGCAATCTAAGCACATGCTTGTTTGGCAAATCAGAGCCTTAGTGTTACATAACTTGACTTCTTAAATTAAGGAATTGTAGTAGAGAGTTGCCCTTATAGGCAAAATTCTCAATATATGTTACAGCCTATATAACAAAAATCCATGTATTGAAAAACATGTTTTGTTATTACTGATGGAAAAGGCTATTTAAAAAAAAAGCTGAATTCTAGACGTTGTAGGACGTTATTGTATATATTCTCTTGAGTGGTTGGGTATAGTCACAAAAGTGTATGCACCTTATTTTACAACTCTGTATACTGTTAATCATGATTGAAACAAAAACGTTTTTATTTTCTTATTTGCATACAAACATCAAGGATTTATGTTCGCATAGTTCTGAGAATAGATCATTAATTAACCTGTGCTGGTTTTGCTGGCTGTACCTCCAAACAGCACAAATTATTTTAGGTTCTACATAAGCAGTGGCAATTTCTTAGCTACATCATAGTCAGCTCCCCTTCCTCTCTCTTTACTATGGTCCATCTGCAGCTGACCAAAAATGAACACCTACAGCATCACAAGAAACTAGGAACCCTGTCTTCAATACACCAAACGAGCCATCCTTCAAGGACAACTGACAATTTATTTCAGAAGCAAATTATTAAACAGCTGCAGCTTATTAGTCTAATTTACAAGAGAATAAGAAAAAAATATTTTTTTCAGTAATTTGGACCTTGGTATTTCATTTGCAATGTTCTAGATTTTGTGCATTAACATGGTTGTGTGCATGATTCAAAAATACATGTATAGTAGTGCAACTGATACCTTTATCACTGCCAAATACCTTTTGAAAAATCGTGTTACACCCTATTTGTAGTTCAACTAAGCATTTAGCAGCAAGGTTTCGCAGATCACTCCTAAACATGGAAACTATAGATAGACTGCTGACAATAACTTCATGTTAGCAACACATGAGGTATGCCGTAATTAAGAATATTTTATCTGCTCCATCTCACCTGATCTATGTCATTCTGGCTCACTCGATTCTTCCCATTTCTGAAATCCAAGTTAGGCTCCGAACTGAAGGAATCTTGGAATAAAATTCACAAATTTAAATTCTACATTCCACCTGCTGGTGAATACCATATATGTGCAGGTATGAAGCAAGGTTAACACACCAAATGCCTATTTTGAACATAACAGAAAGTTAAACAAAGATGAAGAGAAAATCACAATTGATCCTTCTTGACCTATTGATGAATTCTCTCTCACCCATTAGTGTAGTAACTTCATATAACCCTGGATTACACAACATGGCATGGTCAGCAACAATAACCCTCCCCATATTATCTTTCCTTCCCTTTTTTCCTTTCCTCACCAAATCCACTGGTGAGTTAATACTATATTAAGTTAAAAATACTTTTAGAAAACAAATGTCCTTACATCGGTTCTTAATATCACCTTCAATTATTACATTTGAAAACATTTTTTAAAATATATAATTTACTTTTCACCATTATTACTTGTTTACTTTTTCAATTTCACTCAGTTTGACCAACAGAAACAAGACTAGTTGGTTTCTCTTGTTTCTAGACACACTCACTTTTTACTTCTCATCCACTACTACAATACTGCAATATTTGGGCTGCAAATACTTCATGGGTATGTTTAAATCCAAACCAAAACTTTTTATTACAAACAAATTAGCAAAACATTAATGTTAAGTTTTGTAAAAATCTATTTTAGAAAACCTTAATTTTGGTGTTCAATCTCTTGATATTGTCAGATATTTTTATGTTTAGTTTACAAACTAATGAAAAGGCACCTTGGGGTTTGAGAAATATTACCTTGTAGCCTTCTGCTTTTAAATGAAGTCCTGGAGGCCAGCAGCGAATCTTGGGAATCAGTAGGGGTGCAATGCAATAGATAGTATTCCAGGTGACGCCAAAGAATAAAGAGGCATGTTTCTATGATATCTGTAGACATGCTCAGTGAAGGAGACTAAAGTTAATTTATGCTGATTTTAGATTGTAGCCCTATTAGAGGCTTCAAAAGAAAGCTCTGATGTTGCAAAAAGCTCCATGCATGTTTAACTCGGTGCAAGTGATAGTGATTGCAATGGGCCTACTCATATGGGTAAAGTTAAGCTTGTGTTTGTAAGACGGGGGACCAACAGGTCTGTTTCTTGGGGACCAAAATGACTCTGATAGACAGCTCCTAGTTGCCACGGCCCTCCATTTTTTTCACAATAGTAGTTCCAAGTTACTCACATGGCTTGTACATCCTGACAGCATGCTTGGTGGATCTATACCCTTGATTCCTTTTACTGTTACCTGCTTCCAGCTCTAAGGGCTTTTTGTGCAGCTGTATTTCCACTTCACCACAATGGAGGAGAATCACCATCCTAATCAGACCAATTAACTTTATTT
Organism: Mauremys reevesii; assembly: GCF_016161935.1. Classification (NCBI taxonomy): domain Eukaryota; kingdom Metazoa; phylum Chordata; order Testudines; family Geoemydidae; genus Mauremys; species Mauremys reevesii. The sequence goes on along the minus strand of NC_052623.1, from coordinate 274,737,251 downwards.
GTTGTTGACTTCTATGAAGACAATGCTATGTTACTATTGACTTTCCTTCAGAGCTGCTATCACAACCAGAAAATAAATGTTTAAATGCTGAGCGTAGAGGAACATGTGCCTCCTATTAACTGATTTAATTATCAATATCTTCTTTCCTAGGCTTGGTATCGTTTAAAGTGGTCTGAATTGATGGGTAGGCAATAAAACAAACTACTCCCATTTCTCAGCCGACTTTTTCAAATTTTCTGGAGTGTCACCACTGGAGCTGTCATAATTCCAAAAGGATACAGGAACATAGGGAAAGCAACTTGGCCCGATTGTTTATCAGCTTCACCAGACGCCGTCTTGCCAAAACATATTTTTGGGCAGTAGAAATTTTGTCTACCCCAGCTGGCATCACTGACTGACACAGCTACGGCAAGAAGAAAAGATGCACAAAGATTCAACATTATCAGCAAACCAGAACAAAAAGTGTTAAAAGTCAAGAAAATATCTATAACAGCCTTGTAGAATTTTGTTTCCTGGGGAAGTTCTCTCTCTCTTCTTATCCTCCCTCTCTCCCCACCCCAGTCACCACAAAAAACAAAGAAACCAAGTCCTACCCCCACAACTTTCTGGCAAAATCTAAAGTATTCCTTCAGGATCAAAACTATTTTATCAGTTCATGTTGGTGGAACAATGGTCACTTATCTTCAGTTCAATTATCCCTCCCCTCTGTAACCCAATCATTGCTTCAGAAACTGATGGGAAACTCACACCTGTTTAATGTCTACTTATTTTGTCTGGCTGGCCAGTCATGAGATATCAGTGGTGACCAGTCTCATAATGTATGTCATGCTGATCTTTAAGAGTGCCAGTAGTAATAGTTTCCAATATAATTCGCAGTAAATATCCACTCAGTATCCTCCACAAAACTTAACCTGACATTTTTTGATCCTAATATAAATGACCACTTCCACGGCCATTTAATTCCCACTTCGTCAACTCCAACACTACCCCACTCCCCAACAGTAAAAAGGAACAAGTATAAGATGTCACAGTCCAATACTACAGATGTTTCTACATCTAGTTTATTTACAGGCAACAGATACTTCTGACTGTTCACGATAAAGCCTACAGAATCTGTTACCTCCTTTATCTCATCTGGTGGGAGCTGCTCCACATTCTGTAGCTTGTTAACATTCTGACGGTGGCTATCATAGTAACTGAAGAAATCATTAGCATTCTGTTTCAGCAGATAGACAATGATGCCCAAGCCAGGCAGGCGCCAATATGGGACCACTGGTGCTTGTGTATCTAGGGGAGATCACCATCAAAGTTAAAACAAGTTCTCTGAAGCCTCACAGCTATGCAGCTTATCCTCTACTGTTTGTCAACCCCATAGCGTCAAGGATATGTAAGAATTGGTAAACTTTATTTTGGATATGTGGGCCATACTTATTACAAATGAGATCCTAGGACAAAACTCCGTGATGTCATCTCTTGCTGACACATGGCAGGCAAGCAGACAGCTGTTAGCATTCAATTCCCCACATTTTCTTTTGTCATGAAACCTTATAATTTCTGCTTTGTGCAGAGCTCACATCCAGTCTCCCTCCCTGTTAATCAGTGGCAACAAAAAGAGCTTAACGCTGTATGCCCTACAAGGGGAAATTTCAGCTGTGGTGCAGATCATTATTCCAAGCCATAGTAGGAGCACTGGGGGTATACATTAGCCACAAAAGATTACTTCCATGCTTTGCACAACAGGTCAGGGTCATTAAACCCTAGAGTTCTGAGTGTCCTCTGACAGTCATTCTGGGATGCTGAAAGGCTAAAAAACAAATGACTTCACATAAACCCAATCCATTTATCACTCCAGCTTTCCACCATAGATCACTCTCAATAGCGAACATGCTACCTATAATTTTTCACTGAACTAACTCAGGCTTCAAAGGTCTCACAAAGCTAATTTTTATAGTAATAGTAATTCTACACCTTTTAAGATGGCTGCTCTAACAGGGGAAGAGGAGAATTCTTAAAAAACATGTTCTTACACATATAAGATAATCAAATGGAAAATAAGTCACTGGTTGGATCAAGGCATATGTATCACAATGACAACTTAGAGATAACACAGTACCATTTCTTTCTAATAGCACTGCAAAATATTTACTGCCAAGAAAAACTTAAATTTCCACTGTTGGGATTGGTGGTGTATTGTTTTAATACACTAAATTTTCTGCCAGTCAATCTCATGCCACCCCTATCCTCCAATTTGTTGCAATATGGCACAATTAACATCTCCAATAAGTTAGAAAAGGCACGTTGCACACGTCATGAATGAGGTATATTACCAGCTATCAGTCCAACTTTCACAATTCAGTCTCAGATACATACAAAGAAGTCAACCACAAACTCACCTTGACGGGGTCCGTCTCGGTTGGTTGACTCTGACAGACTAGGAGTGAACAGACAAACTGTGTGCTGAAAGGTGGGGGCACACTGTAACATAAGTGACTGGCAGTATTCCATTACATTTGCACAGATCTATAGAAGAGGAATCACACCAAGTCAATACAAGTAAAACTGATGAAATATTGGGTAGACAATATTACACCTCTACCCTGATATAACGCTGTCCTTGGAAGCCAAAAAAATCTTACTGCGTTATAGGTGAAACCGTTATATCGAATTTGCTTTGATCCACTGGAGCGCGCAGCCCTCCCCCCTCCCCCCCCCCGAGCACTGCTTTACCGCATTATATCCGAATTCATGTTATATTGGATAACGTTATATCGGATAACGTTATATCGGGGTAGGGGTGTATTTTCAGAACTCTTCAAACTGCATACATCAGTATGATGACTAGAAATGGCTATAAATCAGCCATGCCAGGTATCTTACAATTCTCAATTGATGATTTTAGCAGTGCTGTGAAGATGTAACTTTGTTCCCCAAATGTCCTCACCTGTTGCATGGCCAACTCAATCTCATCCCTCTTGCTCACTCTGTCTCCCTCAGCATTATCATCTTGCAGTTTAAACTGATGGAGTCTGTCTGAACCGCCAAACCGACTTAGAAGTCCTAAGCACTGGCGCTGCGACAGGAAGTAAACTTAGGTTAGTGTCTTAGCCAAAGAGTTAAAAAATTCCTTTGATATTTACAAGCAATAAAAATGATACATTTGCATTAATAATAATCATCTTACAGCTCTCATTAACCCTTTACTATCTATTCTAATCACACAAGAAGCAGTAATACAAATTAAGCATTTCACATCACAGGAGTAATTTTGTAAGCTAAATTTAAACTCATATTTACCTTAAAATGTTTAAATCACAAAGAATATAAATTTACTTTTGGTCTGTCCTTCAATCAATTTGAAAGCAAATGGTACTTTTAAAGGACCACAATGGGACCCAATCTTAATTTCTGAGAAATTACCACAGTTCGGAAATCTCCAGTTTAGTTAGACTATATCCAGTATGTCATCTGAAAACACACTGGAGATAAATGTCTTCAGTTTCCTGAAAAAGGCCCAATGTTACCACAGTGGATTGTGATTAGCACCAATTATTTTAAAATTCTAAAACTAAGATTAGACAAGAAGATACTAAACCATGTAAATTTGAAGTAAACAACCCATTTCCAAGTTAAATACATTGTACACTGCATGGTCTGACAGAACAGCAGTAATAACTACCTACCAGGATGGTTGTGTTCTTAGTTTAAGTAGGGCTATTATGATCACCAAATATACCTCAAACACTGAACCAGTTTCACATGGCAATTATTAAAATACTCCTTAGAAATACTTATTGCTAAATACTTTTGGGGGGAGGGAGGTGTACAGAGAAAAACTATTAAATCATCTTTTCTTACTTGACGACCACAGTGGCGTATGGGCGAGAATACAGTACTTGCTGTCTTTTCACTCAATTTGTTATAAGCATATTATTCAGGCCACTCAATTTTTAAATTAGTAAAGAAATTAAACTGCACAAAACAGGAACCCTTCCTTTGGTTTTCCAGGGGGACTCATGCTGAGGGATGCAGGAGTTGAGCACTCAGTTCCATCAGTACTACAGCAGCTTCTTACTGCTTGCAAGCTCACTTTTGGCTCATCTATGAAGTAGCAATAATCAGGGGTTCAAGAGAACACATTATCTTACTCTCCCACACTGCTCTGCACTGTATATCTGGTTTCTCCTTAAAAGGGACAAAGAAAGAAATAAGACTTAGGGGTGTGTCTGATACATCAACAAGTGGAGCTGAGGATGTCCCTATGATAAGACAGTGGCAGTGGAATACTTCTGAATTACTTCATTTTGGTGCTGGCCTCAAAATTCCTCCCCTTTCTTCATATCTAGTAGATGAATCCTACCGATCTCTGCAGGCTCAACTGTAAAATGAAAGTCTCTAATCTAATTTTCCTTTTGCCAAAGACTTCAATTTTTTTTTTTTTTTTTTGTTTTGGGGAGGGGGGGGACAGGAAGAGAAGATTTTCAATTCTTAGTTAGAGAGAAAGAGATGTATGTTCTATGAGAAGTGGTACAAAATTAGGATGCAATTCTCATTTAAATATGAAATTCCAAACAGACATGGGACTAAAACACAAAACTCAATTACCTGAAATCGTCCTATATGCCCTTGTAGCTCCATTTGCGTCCCTTCATTAAGATCAATGTCGAATTCACCTAACACACCTAACAAAACAGACATGAGAGGATACAATACCTGCAGGGGCTAAAATTAAAAACACTTATGGTTTAGTATTTTACATTTAACTAATAGAGCTGGTCAGAAAATTTCCATCAAAAAGAAATCTTGACAAAACTTTTTCACAAACATTTTTGTGAAGAATGTGTTGATCTAGCTGTAGCTAAGAGATATAGGATTATGTAATTAAATTATTTATTGAATAATACTATATTTAAAAAAATGCATAAAGGTTTGGGGTGAATTTCAGCACTTACGAAAAAGAAATGAAGCCTTGGCACAGAACTGGCAGTGTTGTGCAAGTTTTCCCACATATCTAAACCAATGAACTTCAGTCACAACCTAAAGCACTGTACGTCCATTGTTATTCTAGTCATAGGCCCCTTGTGAGGAAACACTGCCAATCATGACAAAACATAGTGTGGTGAATTTGGGAGGAGCCCAACTATGTCCACAAGGGTCTAGAGCACATCACCAAACCCAGCACAATAGTGAATAGATACTTTCATGAAGGTAGATCCCCAGAGAGAGGAGATTAGTGCACTAACCTACAGTATCTCCCCCAAAAAACTTTTTATAAATAAAAATGTATGAAACACTAAATATTACCAATTAGGAAATAAACTAGATTATTTTAGGCAAATAATTTACCGTGCCTCAGTTTTCTCAGTTGTAAAGTGGACTAGCTGAACAATCCCCTTGTATCTACCTCCCAGTTGCATTGTGAAGATGAATTGTTGTAGTCTAATATTAGAAGACTGAAAACACTGTATAAGTATTAGGTATTCTTATGCAAATGCAGCAGGCAAGTCGAGCCTACATCAACATATTGTGGATTCCACATCCACTGCCAACCTACCATTCTTTGCCTCAGTAACAATTATTTATTATTTACCACATCTCTTTCCAAAACTATACATTCTAATAAGATACAATTTTGAACAGATTTTCCATGGTACATTTTATTCCTTTGACAGTATATAAAAAAGAATCGAGCTTATGTGACTAAGTCAGACAAGTGTAACAAAATTGGAGTTTTTGCAATCTAAGATATAACCCTACCAGGCAGAGCTGCTTTGCTGATTATTCCAGTCAGAAAGGCTAGTTCCTGAAGTGATCCTGCACTGACATCTTGACACCGCAGGATCGCCTGGATAGTATCTGAATGGGATATTAGAAACTGCAAAACCTGAACCACAAAAAGGAGGAAGGAAAACATGAGTGATGAAAAAATTGAATAGTAATCTAATAAATAAAATCAGAATTATTACTATAAGAACTTTAGTGCAATTTCTCATATGGGTGCAGACATTATAAAGAAAATGTTACTGACAGAATAAATATTATACATAATCTGGCAACAAACAGTATCGTCAACCAATGCTGGACACCGGAAGATAATTCTTGGCCTCTTAGTTTACCTGTCCAGCTGCCTGCAGATGTTGTGCCATGCTGGATGTGAGGATCACCTGGCACAGCTGGAGGGCTGGGAGAAGAATCTGTCGATAGCGCTCCACAGGAGCAGGAATGAAGACAGGGGGATCTCTCATTCCAAACATTCTGAAGAGGTTTAAGATGAAAAGTATCAATAGTTGAAGGAAACTGGAGGCTACAAAAACAGACAGTTTACAAGTACCCTAAAGGGCATGGAAACATCACAATACTCAATAATAGCTCTTTATTTAAGGCAGTTATAAGGCTCCAGTATATGGCCAATTTCACAAAGATCCCTTTTTAACTTTCTCAGAACGCTACTTTAGAGCTGAAGTTTCCCATCCATTCTCTAGCTAGAAAACAATGTTTCTTTGTCCTCATTGAAAACAAGTGGCTTCTAAAACACTCCTTTCAGGTTCCAACAGGTCTTGTAAACTCCACCTGATATATTTAGACCTCAGTGCTTATTGAAGCCCACCCATCCCTTTTAAAAAAATTTTTTTAGCTCTTGTTGCAAAGATTGCTTGGAAATCTAAAGTGAGTATTAGAGTTGGAAATTAGTCAAGATGATTTTTTCCTAAACACACAAGTTATTCCTTTTCTTCCCCCCGCCACCTCACAACCAAAAGTTGCACATTGTGTCCCCACCCCCAAAAGACACTGGCCATCTGAGCTCCTGCTCCTGGTTGCTAGCTCCTTAAAAATAATTAGACACATTAACTCCCTGCCAGGAAAGTTAGGCAATGTCTAGGTTACTCTAATTAACCAATTTAACAATACTGTACAACTCCACGGAGTTGCTGTCTCACATATAATTACAAATATCATGTAACAACTTGGAAATTAAATTTTACTTCAATATTGTATGTTCAGTATGTTATGGAAGGAAGGAAGGAAGGAAGAGAATGCATCAAATATGGGCTCTAAACACACCCTTCAAACCACCTCCAATCCCTCAAAAATTAAGTCTACAATATATAGAAAAATGGTTTAAACTACACTAATTTTCAGTGCTGTAGATTTCAGCAACTTCAGTTCTAAACTAGAAGAAACTAATTTATGTTTAAAAAATTATGGACTACTTTCCACAGCATCAGATAAGCTAGAGGGCTTTATATCCTGGAGCCAACTGGAAAGTACCATAATTTACCCCTTTATGCCTGGTAAACCGGGATTTTCTATGCCAACAAGACAGCTTGAATTTAGCTACTGAAAAGTTAAACAGAGAAAACATTTTTGACACAAGGATGAAAGACTACAGAAGTCAGTGATTTTTGCCTCCTCCAAGAATGGGTTTTATGGTCTAGCATTCAGTTAAAAGGACCAACTCTATGGACACCTACCCGTGACGATCTATCTCTGGTCGCATGTCATATACCTGACACTGTGCAAGCCTCACAATCACTCCAGACCTCAGCAACTCTAATGCCCCCTGTTGGATTTTAGCCACTCTGGTCAAGAATGCCTAGAGTACAGAAGGGAACAGGGGGAAAAAAAGTCATGCAAACTTACTGTGAGCCTCCAGTTATATAATGTTCTCACCCTCCTTGCTTTCAACACTATCCCAAAACATATCTACTATATGCAGAACAATTTTTGCTGTTGTTGAAAACACCATATATTGAAGAAACAGAAAGGCTCATATGGTTTTTAAATGTGTAATCTGTTAACTGGACATGCACACTTATCAAGAATGTGAAGCTCAAGAAAGAAACTTTCGTTTGTGAAGAAAACAGTCCCAGGTGAGCTCTTACCATTTTGGATTCATAGGTGTAAAGAGCTTTAAGTAAAGGAGGCTGAGGTGTGAGTAAGCTCTGAAGAGTGAAGTCATCATCTGCTAGGCTATCCACAAGCACCTTCAGGTAGCCACTGTTGGAGAGATACAAGAGCCATTGCTGCTGCTTGTCTACTGAGACAATGCGATCAAGTAAAGCCAGTGCTAGCATCTAAAAATAACAAACAAACAAAAAAATAATTAGAAATCTCAGCATTCTGGCTAATTGATTTAATACATGCCTAGAGACAGGCAACATGTTTATACATTGAAATTCAGACCTTATTTTGGTCCATTGTTTGTAGAAACCTCTTAACAAAACTGAATATATATTTTTTTCTCCACACACTAACCTGTTCTTTTATTTGGAAGTTATTGCACCATCTACGTTTGTGGACTTTTAGTATAGAGGAAACCAACTTGACTCCTTTTGTTGTTTATTGCTCTATCTAGCAAAACTAATACTTAGAATATCTTCAAAATGCTTCCAAACAGTGCAGGGACATTTATCTACTTGAAAATATTTGTTTTGGTTTTTTTAGTCTACTCTTGTTACAAGTAGCATGTAACCTCACTATATCTGAAAAAAATATGTGAAAACATTTTCTCCCTTCAGTTTGTTTACTGGCGCATTTGACAAAACTACCTGTCTCGTCAATTTCACTCCTTCCCGTGGATGAGTGGATCTTTCATACAGCAAGAGGAAAAAGAGAAATGTTTTAAAAAATTGAAAATGTGATGGTATAAATCACAAAAGTTAGGATAGTGAAATACCTGAAACTATCTTTAAACACAGTTTTGAAGTAAGGAAGGAAAGGGACACAAGGAAATCAAGAGATTTGCCCAAACAGCAGGTCTATATCAGATCCAGACATTGGATTCAGCAAGTTCTAGCTTCCAGTCCTATGCTTTGTCCTCTAACAATGGCCCTGCTTCTGCACAGCTAGCAGGGTGGGTTCACGCATTGCTTTTCAATGGAACATACCAAAATAATGTTTTGGGTTTTTTTTTTAAGTATCTAAATTGTCAAGTGGTTTTTTTAATTTCAATAGATATTTGTAATACTCACCAAATTACAATAAAAAAATTATCAAATGTTTACCGAAATAGTTGAAAAGCATCGCTTTAAAAAAAACAAAACACACACACACTTTAGGCTACAAGGGAATAGATTCACTTACCCGGCCTATCTCATGACCATCACAGGCATCTCTACAGACCACCTCCATGAGGGCAGCCCCGTAGCTTTCAATAATTGCCATGTTTTCTCGCTGCAGTTTACTGAACGCATCTTCAGGAGCTGTCAGACGTTCCCACATTGTTTTCTTGGCTATGAAAAACAGAATTAAAGGAGACGCAGAAGGATGAAGTGGTTTGATGCAGCAAAACAGCAACCTAGAGGCAGCAAAACAGCAGCCACTTCTTTCAGGACATTAAAGTAGTCACAATCTATATATAATCTCACTAAATATGTGTGTGTGGGGGCGGGGAGGGGGTTATGTTGAAGTGAAAAGGTTCCTGTACAAATAAATTTGGTCCTAAAATCAGTTACTCTGTCCAGAACATCCAAGTGGGGTGCGTGTGTATACATGTATGTATATCTCCCCTCCCCTCAGATGGTCTGGTCAGGAAAACTTACTGTAGGATAAAAGAGATATACATGCATAGGTGCTGGAACTAGGGGTGTGTTGCTACTGTCCCCCTCTGGCTTGAAGTGGTTTCCATTATATCAGGGGTGGCTAATCTGTGGCTCTGGAGCCGCATGCAGCTCTTCAGAGGTTAATATGTGGCTCCTTACCTAGGCACTGATTCCAGGGCTGGAGCTATAGATGCTAACTTTCCAGTGTGCTGGGGGGTGCTCACTGCTCAACCCCCTGCTCTGCCCCAAGCCCTGCCCCCACTCCACCCCTTCCCCCAAGCTCCTGCCCTTCCCCAGAGCCTGCCATGCCCTCGCTCCTTCCTCCCCCCATAGCCTCCTGCACACGTGAAACAGCTGATTGCAGTGGGCGGGGGAAGTAGGCACTGATTGTGGGGGCTATCGGCAGGCTCAGGGGAGTGGATGGGGGGCTGCTGACGTATTACAGTGGCTCTTTGGCAATGTACATTGGTAAATTCTGGCTCCTTCTCAGGCTCAGGTTGGCCACTCCTGCATTATATACAGCAGGGGTCAGCAACCTTTCAGAAGTGGTGTGCTAAGTCTTCATTTATTCACTCTAATTTAAGGTTTCTCGTGCCAGTAATACATTTTAATGTTTTTAGAAGGTCTCTTTCTCTAAGTCTATAATATATAACTAAACTATTGTTGTATGTAAAGTAAATAAGGTTTATTAAATGTTTAAGAAGCTTCATTTAAAATTAAATTAAAATGCAGAGCCCCCTGGAATGGTGGCCAGGACTTGGGAAGTGAGAGTGCCACTAAAAATCAGCTCGTGTACCGCCTTCGGCATGCATGCCATAGGTTGCCTACCCCGATATACAGGATTTACAGTTTGGTTCAATGGCTCACAGCACCCCCACTATAAAAATTGTTCCAGCGCCCTTGTATATATGCAAACTTTTTCAATTAAACCTAACAAACTTTCACTGAGGTTAAAGCAATCAATCCTAAGGGAAGCAAACAAGATGCATCCAGTGGAAAAGAGTTATTTCCAAAGCAACCAATAAACTGTAAAGGAATTGTAACAATTTTACTGACACTTTCAATCACTGCAATTCCCAGCACTAATAAAATCATAGTGGTGGTAGTCTGAATGACCATGCATGAGATCCAAGTTTGATTTCTGATCCTGATCCCTTGCTCTGAGATTCAGCAGTGGCTAGGAATGCTGAAGAGGCAAAGAATTCAGCCCTTAAACAGAACAAGTGTAGCTGGCACCAGTAGCCCTGCTGGTTGATTGAGGAGCAGTCTTGACTAGCTTTGAAAACGAGTTTCTTTCAAGTCATCTTCAGTTAGAGGAATAGTAGCAGCGCAAAAGAGCATTAAGAGGTTCCTGTAGTCCAAATGAAACATTGAGAGAGTGCCTAAGCAGGAGTGCAAAGAATGTTTACCAACAGCTTCCAACAGTTTTAACAGATTTAATAATTTCCAACTGGCCCTGAGCCCTTTTAACAGATTTGTAATTATGGATCATTACTTGTTAAATAGACACTGAATAACGGATCACATATTTTAGTCCTTGATATCAGGAAATCCTAAACTCATGGCACAGAATACATTTTGAATTAACACTTAGAAATGGCCGTTGACAATTCTCTGTCCTGACTTAATTCTAACACAGTGGGATAACGAACAGCACTGGGTTTGTTACCCAATTGGTCTTCTTTTTCTCAAAACACAATTGTATCCTACCTGCTTCTAAGGTGTCTGGTTCATCTGGTCTTTGGGCAATCTGTAAGTAATAAAGCAGTGATCCATACAGGTGTGTTCTCACTCGTTGGAATCCACCACCTGGTCATAGGAAACAGTTATTTGTAATGGAACAAATTGGTATAAATCAAATCATTATTCTATTAATACCATCTGTGCCTCTCACTTAATTTATCTTCACAATGCTAGTGTGCTGGCAGTAGAAAAACAAATGAAAAATTATGTTTTCTTATACGAGAGCTTTGCCTTTGGTGTACTGATCCAGGGTTATGAGAATGAGTTTGGCAAAGCAAGGTCTTGTCTGATAAGCTATAACCACTGCAATATTCAATACACACACACACACTCTCAAACTCTCTCTCTCTCTCTCTCTCTCTTCTGATTTTCAGGATAGCATGCTAAGTAACTGTCTCCTCAGAGTAACATAACTTACAGGATGTCTATAAAGGTAACTCTGAAAGGTGCACCTGTATTAATATCATAAAGAAGTTCAATCTAGTGATTTAACGGGGGTTCATGGTGCATTTATGCAGTCTCAGTATGTTAGAATCCACTCACAGACAGTGCAACTGTTTTATACTTTTACCGGCATACCTGTTTTCAAAATGAAATCCAGTAGTTTTTTTAAGATGATATGGAGGGAAGAGTCACCAATGGAAGCAAAACCCACAGATATGCCCTCTGAACCAGGTGATGAGGTGAAAGAACCATCTAGCATCAAGAAATACTGGGAGTGTCCAGGTACAGGGACTGCAAGTGGCCGCTTTTGCTCAGTGCGCACAGACTGGCTAAGGTGGGCAGTAAGGGTAAACACAGCCCCTGCCACCACGGGCATTAACTCCTGAGCTGCATCATCATCCAGGATCTTAAGAGGACGGGGGAAAAAAGAGAACATATATGATTTCAGGAGGTACCAGACCACTTATTCAGCTGCCCACATCTACATAATTTCTGCAAGCAAAAGGAACACATCATAATGTGAAGTATCAGAGGGGTAGCCGTGTTAGTCTGGATCTGTAAAAGCAGCAAAGAATCCTGTGGCACCTTATAGACTAACAGACGTTTTCCAGCATGAGCTTTCGTGGGTGAATACCCACTTCTTCGGATGCAAGAATGTTACATTATTTGACATTTTTATTTCACCAAATTAGAAATAGAAGATTTTCTATACAAAATAAATCAATACCTGAACACAGTGTCTTTTTTCAGAAATAGTGTAATATAATATTTTGGACTAGACTATTAGCCTTTTGGTTCTCACTCCCCCAAACTACAAACATAATGACACTTGTATTTGGGCAGGGAAAACAGAGGGAGAAGAGTGTAGTGGATGTATTAAAGCCTGATTTTAAATATTTCACATATAAACAAACAAGTTAGAGAACGAACAATTCAGCCATGTTACATTTCAATAGCTAAAAAAAAAAAATCTCGTTTCATTTGACCATTTAAATGGTAAAATTATCTTCTGAGTTACCTGTTTATATAAATACCCTTTGCAACTAAAGTTCTTTTCCTAACTTGCCTTTTTATATATATAAAATGACTTGGCACAATTATTTCTTTGTTGTCTTTGCAAACTGGTACAAATTATTCATTTGCCAAAGTTAATAAAAGCTTTAGTTAAAAAAAAATTGATCTTCACACAACCGATAATATGTACATTTCAAAGAAGCAGATGGTTTAGCTGTTCATCTCCAAAAACTTGGTGAATTCAGTGTGCTTTGGCCATGGTAAGCCTCCCTTACATTTCCATTACTGTAACAAACATATTGGGAATTTTAAAAAAAGACTCATACAATTTTTCTTCAAAACAATTCCTACCAAACAGATGGAAAATGTGGTAAAATCAGACAATCTGTATTTTTATCTGGACAAAAATGAGAATAATTTTTTTTCTAAAATTCTGCTACAAATTTCTCCATAAATAGGACACCTAATAAAATGATTGTGTATGACATGTCAGAAATATAGGTGTCTGCAAGAAAACCAAAAATAAAGTTTTAATACTTCAAAGCTCTGACAACCACAATATTCCTCGTCAAACACTGGCCTGGATAGACAGTAATGGTAGTGGCTAGTTGTCCAGTTAGTCACAAATTACTGAAACAATTCAGTGGTAAAACAACCCAACAGATTTTAGTTACAAAACAATCCACATTTTTAAAAGTCCCTCCCTACTGTAAAATCAAATTTTTGCATTTGCATGTGAAATTTTTTTTTCTCCCCAAGAAACCAAAAATGGAATATGCAGCTAATCATCCAAATGGACTAAATTAACATCTGAGGTATTTGTTTTTCCCTGGTGGGGGTCCACTATGAGGATTTTTTTTCCTTTTATCACATTCCTACCAGTTACTGTCTTTCTAGATTTCATAATCAGACTGGAACCTCTTTGGCGTTTGTCAACAAGTTGTTCTATAGTCAACATAGTTTTTAATGAATGATACAAAGCATTCCCTCTCTCCATAGCACATGAATTTTTGCTAGCATAGTGATAGTGACGGAGGAAAACTAGAATATGAACCCAGCCCAGTAGGTGTTTTGTAAAATGGTAAAAAGATGAAATTTTCCCTTTAATGCAAAATCAAGTACCACTACAGTTCAAAAAGATGGTTGCTTTCCAAAACAGCATTACCTTGTCATGCACATCTTGTAAGAGGTCCCGGATAATCAGCTGCCTGTCTTCAGCCTGTATAAGGTCTTGTGGGCAGGCAGTCAGTATAATTTCCACCAGCTGTCTCCAGGACTCCAGTGCATGCCGCTTTGCATGGAGACACTGCAGCAGCTTGTTCCGCTCCACCACATACTGCAGAATTGTGTTGATCTCCTGGACTCCCAAGAAAAGGAAATTTTAGTTAGATTATATAGCACAAGAAAATGATGACAGACTGCAGGTGGCTTGTCTTACTTTTTGGTCATAGTCTTTGAAAAAAATAAACCACTTAAATATCTTTAGTCTATCAGAAAAAGCAATGGAATTGTTCATTCAATTCAATGGGACTAGGGACTTTTCCAAGCAGGGTGTAAATCTACAGTGCTATATGGACCCTGCTACCAGGCATTAAAAGTTCCCTCATGTGCTTTGACCTTCTCCCATTTCGAACATCAGTAGGTCAAAGCACACAAGGGAACTTTCAGTGCATGGAAGCAGATTCCACACAATTAGTGCACAGCAATCTAGTGTGCTGTAGATTTACACCCCATCTTGACACATACTAACTCTCTACCAAGACAAGCCCTAGATTATTTTGACTAAACTTACCTCCATAAGTAAGGGTCTCTGTCCTATGGCTGCCATTCCTGGAAGGGCATTAACTTCTGCAACCAGAACTCTGTGAAGATACTGGAATTGAAAGAGCAGGAAAAAAAAATCAAACTAATAGAAAGAAAGTATGCCTAAATACTGCTGTGTCTAGATTGTGAACTTCCCTGCTGTCTGGAAATGTTTGCAACACATAAGGATAGTGTATTCAGCTTAGGAGACAGCTGCATACTTAGGCCTTGTCTACACTACCAGGGTAAGTCGACCTAAATTATGCTACTCCAGCTACGGGAATAATGTAGTTGGAGTCAACAGAGCTTAGGTCGACTTACTGCAGTGTCTACACCACGCTGCATTAACAGGAGATGATTTACCTTACTCCTGTTGATTTACCTTACTCCTCTCATTCCGGTGGAGTACCGGAGTCGACAGGAGAGCGCTTTGCAGTCGATTTAGCAGGTCTTCACTAGACCCACTAAATGAACCCCCACTGCATCGATCACAGCAGCAGCAATCCCCGGTAAGTGTAGACATGGCCTTAGTTTCCTTGATTTTGCATGTCCCCCCTTATCTCACCCCTCTTCTATTATTGCAGCCCTTCAACTGCCCAACTTCACTCTCTCTATCCATTGTGCTTCACACCCTCCTCTCCTCACTTCCCACTCTCCTTTTCCCTAACAGTTTTCCTCTTCTTTAATCCACCCCCCTTAGTCCCACAATCCCTTCCTCTTCCCACTTCAATTCCAACTGCTCCCCACTCCAAAAAAAGTCCTAAAGATTTTTAAAACAATTATATTTTAAAAGACACGGAACAACCTCGTACCAACATGGCCAAGTTCTTACCAACACCCAGATAACTGCTTATATGTCGTATCCTTTCACCAACCCTTTATCTGCTCTTTGTCTTACAGACTTTAAAGTCTTCAAGGCAGGAATTGGGTCTTCCTATATGTTCATACAACACCCAGCACAATGGAACCATGATCCTGACTGCAGCCTTTGCATGCTAATCCAATACATAAGTATATAAATAAGTGACAATTTAAGTCACATTATTAATAAAATTTGGGGGAAGAGGGAGTTTAAAATGGAAAAACATTGTACAGCACAAAAACTCTCCTGAGAGCATCCATCGTCAGTATAACACAGATGGAGGACCAATAGCTCTATATGGACATTAAAAAGAAAATCAGGTTTAAGTTTAAGTAGCTCACAAGACAAAACATCCAACTAAAAACAGTCAAAATAACTGTGTTCACACATATTGAAATAGCTGAACTCTTTGTTGAGGAGAAGGAACAACAGGTTTGGATCTGTAAGAGGAGGTAAACCTAATGGCTCTTAATATAACAACAAGGCAATTGTAGTGATGTAAGTAGTTGCTAGACAAAACTTGTTTGGCCTGTGTCTGAGCTAATGAAGGAGAAGCAGCAAGAGTAGAAACCAGATCCAGTTAAAACAAGTTCTGAGTGCTTCGGAACTTTCTACTCTATAATAAAAGGGGAACAACAATAGCAGGTGAAGTTGCTCAGAAGGTCCATAGGTAATCAAGACTCTGGAGCACTTGGTAGAAGTGATGGTTCTGCTCCTGGCCCGACTGTAACTGATTGCAGCCCATAGTAGTTAGGAGGGGATAGATAATAAGTTAATTGCCAATTGTTGCATGCTTGTAACGTGCTACTGAGCTGGATCAGCCTTTGAACTAATAAAGATATTTTTAGTTTAAGTGTCCATTATCTGAACCTCATTGGGAAGGCAAATCCCGACAAGGGGGGCCAGGGGCACTATCAGTGTGTACAATGACCAGTAATAACAGAACCTAAACCCCAACAGCCATTTTTTTTAAATTACCAAATCAAATTTTAGACACCTTGCTTATCTTGAGACAGCACTCTCCAAACACTGCTTACCTTGACGTTGCAGATAACTTGCCCACGTGCATTCTTGTGCTCACAGTTAGCAATGACCAGCTCAATCTGAGCACGGTCAAAAAAATCCAGTTGCAAAGGTTCAGGGATCTCCTGACTGAAGTCAATGGAATCCAGAATACTCAAGATCTTCCTGCGTACTGTGGAAAAAAATGAACTATTATCCTATTCAGAAATACCAAGGACCTACTGGGACCTTAACTGACATTTATAAATACAATTCTTCCCTTTAACAAGCCTCACAGTAAGAGCTTTCTGAGCAGCTAAGACTATGAATCAGTTAACCGAATAGATTTTTGGTTTTTATGATTTAGATTAGATTAACTCATTTCTACAACGTTATTTCTCATTTTATATACGCACATACGCCAAAATTTTCAGGTGTCTAAAATGCAGCTCCTAAATAAAAACAGCCTGATTTTCAGAGGTGAAGAGAACTTGCAGCAACTTTTGGATGCCTGACATGGATTTAGGAGTTCAACTTTAGTCACCTACGTTTAAAAAAATTTTTTTTTTCCTTGAACACAAATGCAAATATTTTCAGTCACAGAAACTTAATGATACTATTTAGGGGTGTGTCACAGTAAGTCTCAAAATGGTTACTGTGCCAGTTCACTTATGGACTGCCTCCTCTTGCCTTTTGCCCTCTTCTCCCGTTCCAGTACTTTTCCCTCATTATAAAACTCACTTGCTTTCTAAAATCCATTATTTCATGCTAGATAATAGTGTTCTGCATAATGTAGTTGTTGCTGTTGCTTATGTCTGCCATTTTTCATGCTAAAATAGATCTGCTAGAGGCAGCCTTTCCTGTTCATCAGTAGAAAATGCTTATTAAGAAATAATGAATCTCCACAGCATTTACCTTTGGAGGCAGTGTCAATGTGAAGAAACGCACTGATTGATCGACTTTCATCTTCCATTCCTCCTTCACCATCAGCTAAGGGTATTGAAATACAATAAGTGAGAAAACTAAAGATAGAAAAAATATATAAACAATTTGACCAAGCCTGAAAGGGCACATGACACGACTGCCAACCAGTCAATTTCTCACTTTTAGGTCACTGGTTCAAATCCAGACCAGGATGGTAGAAAGTGAAAACAGTTATTGTCTGTTCGCTGGTAGCTAATGATTCTCTCCAGGTTGGAGAGGTAATGTCTGTAGAATACTTTACAGAGACATTTCAAAACAACCCAACAGCCAAACAAAAAAAGAATGAAAGGAAGAAAGAGTATAATCCTGTGTTCCATACATGCAGTCCACATTCCTCACTCCCGTAGTGCCAATACCAAACCTAATACCAGAAAGGTTTTCAAATATTAGACAAGAACTAAAATGTGTATGTATATAAAAGAGGAGTAATTTAAGTAAGGAAAGAGGACTCTCTCACTAGTTCAAGTCATGGTTTCCCTATTCTCCCCCAAAACATACCCCATTTTACCTAAGTAAGGTTTTACAGGCATGTCATCCAGCAGCAGATGCAAGAGTCTCTGTGTGTGGGAACGCTGGCGGTTCAGGGATGTCACACGCAGTTCTATAGATGCAGTTTTCATCAGCCAAGACATCTGGTTTAGTGCTGAAATCTCATGTTCTAGGTAAGGGAGGTACAGAAGGAATCACACAGCTGAGTAAAAATAATGCTCCATATTACAAGAAAATTGTTTTTTGTTTGGGTGGGGTTTTTTGGATGATGCATGTGAGAGAAGTGATTTTCAACTTAATTGAACCTGGCTAAATTGTTTCCTTACTTCTTGCTCATGAAAGCTAAGGACTGACAGAACTGTCCAACGCCAGGAATAGTTGCAGTGTGCGGTCGTCACACATGATGTACCTGAGAATTATTCTCAGTCTTAACTTGCAGCACCATCTACATTGCACAGTACTCTGCCTTTTCTGAGCAAAGAGGGTCAATTCTGATCAATTATGGTGCCTTTATGATCTGAATGAATATCAACTAGGCACTCAGCTGAGATAGAATGTACTCAGCCTAAGTCTACACTTGCAGCGGCATGTAGAGCAGACACTAGACACCTAGTTAGCATGGGTGTAAACAGCAGTGTAGATGGTGAGGTATGGCTTAGATGAGTAGAGAAGTAGAGCAGAGCACCCTACGTGCCTGAATCCCATAGATATATACCCTACATGGGCTCTCTATAACCCCAAGCAGTGCCTCCCACATCTGTAGTGTCCCACTGCCTCTGGATTGCCAGAGCCTTTCCCTGCCACAATGTGAAAGGCTCTGGCAGCAGGGATAGGCTCTGTCAAGGGGGAAAACAGTAAAGAAAGGCTCCAGGAGAGGGAAGGCAGAGGGGAAAGGCTCCAGCAGGGAGAAGCTGTCGGAGCCTTTTCCCACAGCCTCCCTGCTGCTGGAACCTTTCATTGCGGCATGTAGCTACACATGTAATGCCTGTACACTACACATTGCCATTAGTCAAACTTAACCAGACTTGAACTGTCACCTCCAGAAATCGTCATGTTCATCTAATTTAGGACTGTAAAATCTTTGAGATAGACACTGTTTTTTAATCTCTGTAAAGGATTATCCAAAGTCATGGCACTATATACACATTTACTAACAAATAGTAAATTAATACATTGCATCACCTAGACCAGCCTTTGTTACATCCAATTAATTTTTAAACTTATTTTCATTATATTACAGCTGAGAAATATCTTTAGAAACATTAAAATGCACCTATTAATTATTCAAAAATTAATGCCAGCATTAGAAATAATCTCAGCCAATTATTCATAACAAGGAAGCCCTTCATAACATTTATACTTGGCCTGGTGCAACCAACAATTCTTCACTTCCCTGGCTCTACCTAGAGCCGAAAGCCGTCCCCACTTTTCAAAACGTAAAATTCCATAGTAGAATCTAAACAAATTTGTAATGGAAGTGAAACTTACAAATACTCTAGACTTTTGTGGGATTCACAAAGTAAATAGGGATGAATTGCAAACCACAATAATAAAATATTTTGAGAAAAAAAAGTGTATCTTGAAATGTGTCTCTCTCTTCCATGTCCCCTCTCACCCATGCCTACTCAGTCTGCTAATTTGATATGATGGTATACAACAGCTTTTACAATTACAGTTTGGATTTCAGATTAGTAAATCCAAGGAGATTACTTTGCTAAATCAACAAATTAGCAGACAGGCTGGATTAAATCCGTTCAATCAAGAACTCACCTAGAACCTTGATGCCTCCCAGTATCAAAGGGATAAACAATTTTAAATTAACATGAATTTTTCTTCTAAATAATTTTTTTTTTTTTACCTTTGATAGAAAATGGCAAATGCTGCAACTGAGAGAATAAGAAATCCTGGCTGGTCCTCAAATATCTCATAGTTGGACCTGATGTATCTGAGCATGCACACAACTGATAGATCACCTGATAATCGGAATAAAAATAAGATTTTAATTTCTGTTCCAAATTTAAAAAGACACCAAGTCAAAAGAAAAATAAGATACACTCAAAAATATATGAATTAACTAATACTGTGTCTGTGTTTAAAACAAACATCCCATTGGTCTACTCTAAGACTGAATAAATCACTTATATCAAACAACAGATTGTCACACCATTGAAGGACTAGATGAATAGGTAGATGATTAGCTTCTATTCATACATGCTGTGGCACCATCCTGTTCTCTTAGCTGGGAAAGCATGGAGGCTTCTCAATCCTTGGATCCACCAAAGGAAGGAAATATACTCCATGTCACTTTCCTTCTGTGGCATGTCTTCCTTCCTGACTTTAGAACCAATTTGAAAGAATTCCATTTGAAGACATTTTTATTTCGAAAGGCTTTTAGCATGACATGTTGATTTATTTATATTTTTATAACCTGATTTGATTTTATATGCAAGGCGCCTAGCTCATGAATGATGCATACATGCCCAATTAAATTATGTCCATTTAGAATACAATTATTTGTCACTGATGCAAAGTTAAGGGGAGACACTCCACACTAGATTTTGAGAGTTCTTTACAAGTAAGGATTACTCATAATTTTTATTCTCTAGGCAAACAATTGATGGTGCAAAAATAGAACAACACACTCCTTGTTTAATTAACCAGCCACACATTAGTAGCAGAAACACAAAGCAAAGGTTGTTTTATAAAAAGAGAATCCATTTACTAACTTTAGCGTGATTTCAGATTCGTTATATTGTAAATGCACAGTAATCGATTTTTACATACTGAAGGGTAGAGGAGTAAATGTTTTAGTATGTAAAAAAATGTAGCATAAACATTTGGAACAAAAACCTGTATCAAATCACAACCACCTCCGTGCTCATTACTAACCAAGAAGTGGTAAACCCTGTTTCAGATTCTGCCAACAGGAAATATTCTGTATACAATACCTGATAACACAGTTCTGCAAGATGGGGAGATTCTTGCACTGCTGTAGGGCCCGTCCTCATTTCAGTACCTTTCTCCAGTATGTTCAAAATAGCATGAAGGCAAGTTCGTGGGCAACCCAAGACACCTTAAAACAGAAGATTAATTATTTTTGTTTAGCACTGGTTGACTTTCATAAATATCATTAACATGCATAGTTACATAGACACCATTATAGAAACTAGATCCTTCACACAGACCGTGCACTGCACACACAGCTGTGTTCCACGCATCAGCTTCACAAAATCTGGCAGAGATTTCAGTATGGTAATATAAACAGAAGTGGGAATTGCACCTTATTAAAATTCATAAGAAACTGTTTGACACACTTTTTTTTTTTGCGTTAGTAAAGAGAGAGAACAAATAGTCCCATATCTGTCAAGCAGTTTATTTATGACCCTTTTTCTTCAATTCTATTAAAAAACAACAGTGAATTCAATAAGTTTTTTTCATATTCTTGATAAACCAGGTAACAATTCTGGACTCCTGCTCTCTACCAAGCTTTGAAATTATTGGTCAATACTCAATTGAAAGAAGAGATTAATACTCTTGTCTTCCATTGATTATATCATGAAATTTACATGGTTAAACTTGCACTCTAACCAAGAAAAAATGATTCAACATGAAAATGGAGCCCTTTCTTTTCATTCTTTTTTTAATCACTATCTCCTTCAAATGATGAACAGAGAAAGCTCCATGCCTGTAGTGTTTCAGAATCTGGTTGATGAGTAGGGTGGGCAGGAATCATCAATAATTATATTTGTTAATCTATGGCATGATAATCACCCAACTTGTAAAATGATGAATAGTATCTAAATAATGATAAACGTTCTATAGTGAGATAAGAAATTTAATTCCTGCAAGGATTTCACATGACAACGTAAGCTATGAGAGCAATGCATCATAAGAATCCCAATGTGAAATGTTTTGTTTAACTGCCGCACAGGAGTGCCGGCAGCCTTTTTGGCACCCTAGGCGGCGGAAGATCCCGCCCCCAAAATGGCGCCCCCAACAAAGGTGGCGGAAGATCCCGCCCCTGAAATACTGCCAATGACCGTGGCGGCCAGGTGTTCGGCCGCCGCGGTCGCCGCCTCCCAAATGTCAGCACCCTAGGTGACTGCCTAGGTCGCCTAATGGGTTGCGCCGGCCCTGATGCCGCACACAGATATGCAGGTCTACCAGTTCCTACCAGAAGAACTGAAATAAAACAAACTTAAAGATCCTAAATATATTCAAGTATTCTCTTGAAAATCATTCTTTAAATATCTCCACTCATCAGAAGAAAACACAGAAAAAATTGTTTTCCATCCCAGAGTCAGATTCAACACAATTTACTTAAACCAAAAATATAATGTTCACCTGGACTGAAATCTCCATAAACGTTTTCAATGCTAAACGAGTTTTATAAAGTCAAACATATAAATACTTGTGGATTGTCATAATAAATTGAAGATCTACTTAATGTCATAATGATGTAAAAGTACTTTGCACCTAGGTCAGAATGGAGACATTCAAGATTACTATATTAAGTGCCTCTAGCTTTCCTGGTAAGGCTACCTGTGGAAAAGAGCAAGTAATTTACATAACTGGCCATTGTTAAGCTATTATATAGTGGACACTTGTTTGCGGCAACACCTTGAAAGAGCCACCACCACATACAAGCAACACTTTCCCTACTATGTCAATGCTCCCCATAACAGCAAAAGCCACTTAGGAGAAAGATAGCAAAAGGGCACCGATATGTGACACTAAACTGGGAGGAGTGGTAGATACGCTGGAGGGTAGGGATAGGATACAGAGGGACCTAGACAAATTAAGAGGACTGAGCCAAAAGAAACCTGATGAGGTTCAACAAGGACAAGTGCAGAGTCCTGCACTTAGAACAGAAGAATCCCATGCACTGCTACAGACTAGAGACCGAATGGTTAGGCAGAAGTTCTGCAGAAAAGGACCTAGGGGTTACAGTGAATGAGAAGCTGGATATGAGTCAACAGTGTGCCCTTGCCGCCAAGAAGGCTAATGGTATTTATGAGTAGGGGCATTGCCAACAGATCGAGGGACATGATCGTTCCCCTCTATTCGACATTAGTGAGGCCTCATCTGGAGTACTGTGTCCAGTTTTGGGCCCCACACTACAAGGAGGATGTGGAAAAATTGGAAAGAGTCCAGCGGAGGGTAACAAAAATGATTAGGGGGCTGGAGCACATGACTTATGAGGAGAGGCTGAGGGAACTGGGCTTACTGAGTCTGCAGAAGAGAAGAGTGAGGGGGGATTTGACAGCAGCTTTCAACTCCCTGAAAGGGGGTTCCAAAGAGGATGGATCTAGACTGTTCTCAGTGGTAGCGGATGACAGAACAAGGAGTAATGGTCTCAAGTTGCAGTGGGGGAGGTTTAGGTTGGAGGGTGGTGAAGCACTGGAATGGGTTACCTAGGGAGGTGGTGGAATCTCCTTCCTTAAAGGTTTTTAAGGTCAGGCTTGACAAAGTCCTGGCTGGGATGTTTTAGTTGGGGATTGGTCCTGCTTTGAGCAGGGGGTTGGACTAGATGACCTCCTGAGATCCCTTCCAACCCTGATACTCTATGATTCTATGTTGCTACTAATGAGAGTCTACCGTATTTTGAAACTGCCAAACCATTGTCAGCAAGTAAAAGTGACCTGTAAGTGGGGAAAGAAGGACTCGTTTCCTTTTGTATGTCTTTTGGGTGCATAAAGACAGCCTGAATTTTTTGTTGGTTTTTTTTTAATCATTATTATTATTATTCCCCCCCCCCCCACACACACACACATATATTATAAAATTCAGGTTCCATCCACCCCACTCTTCGTGGAAGGTTATGGACAACTGGAAGTTTGCTGGGATTATATCCAACATCAAGCAATTGCAAGCTGATTGGGAGGGGTATTCAGTTTTGTTCAGAGTATTTAAAACAGGTATTTATATTTGTTTCTTCTTCAAGGCTTTGTCCCATCTATATGGGGATGGCTCTTCGAGTCTTTCTCCATTCCAGTCTGTCTTAAAGCACTTCCTTGGAAACTGCAGCTGATCAAATAGTTTTGTATGATATCTATCTATCTAGTTTTGGGTCTTCCAACATTTCCCTTAAACTTACAAGTGGAGGGTAACACTCTATTTCCTATATATTCTTCTGCTTTTTTTTCCACTTAATCACCTAAACCTGAATTCCCTCAGCTTTTCTATAATTAGTACCACCACTTCCCTAATGCCTTTGTTCTGAACATAGTCCTTCCTTCTAAATCTAATCATCTATCTTAACATATTCATTTTCACTGTATTCAAGACCTGCTCCTATTTCTTCCTCTGTGCCCAGCATTCAGTGCCATACAAAAGCACAGGCTAAATTACCATTGTGTAGATCAAATTGAAAAGTTTCTCCTATTGCAGACAATGAAGACAACTAAAAACCTATTTGGAGTTAACACCTATTTATCTAAAACATTCTATAAAAGAGGTGGAAGAAAAAGTCTTTCAGAAATATACCTCACAACTAGGGCTGTCAAGTGATTAAAAAAAAATCGCCATTAATCGTGTGATTAAAAAAATTAATCGCGATTAAATCGCACTGTTAATAAGAATACCATTGATTTAAATATTTTTGGATGTTTTCTACATTTTCAAATATATTATTTCAATTACAACACAGAATACAAAGTGTACAGTGCTCACTTTGTATTTATTTTTATTACAAGTATTTGCACTGTAAAAAAACCCAAAAGAGTATTTTTCAATTCACCTAATACAAGTACGGTAGTGCAATCTCTTTATCATGAAAGTTGAACTTACTAATGTAGAATTATGTACAAAAAACTGCATTCAAAAATAAAACAATAAAATTTTAGCGCCTTCAAATCCACTCAGTCCTACTTCAGCCAACCACTCAGACAAACAAGTCTGGTTACAATTTGTAGGAGATAATGCTGCCCGCTTCTTGTTTACAATGTCACCTGAAAGTGAGAACAGATGTTTGCATTGCATTTTTGTAGCCGGCGTTGCAAGATATTTATGTGCCAAATGCGTTAAAAATTTGTATGTCCCTTCATGCTAAAACCACCATTCCAGAGGACGTGTCCATCCTGATGATGGGTTCTGCTCGATAATGATCCAAAGCAGAGTGGACCAACACATGTTCATTTTCATCATCTGAGTCAGATGCCACGAGAAGAAGTTGATTTTCTTTTTTTGGTGGCTCAGGTTCTGTAGTTTCCATATCTAATGAGTGTTGTTCTTTTAAGTCTTCTGAAAGCATGCTCCACACCTTGTCCCTCTCAGATCTTGGACGGCACTTCAGATTCTTAAACCTCAGGTCGAGTGCTGTAGCTATCCTTAGAAATCTCACATTGGTACCTTCTTTGTGTTTTGTCAAATCTGCTGTGAAAGTGTTCTTAAAACGAACATGTGCTGGGTCATCATCCAAGACTGCTATGAGATTAACTATATGGCAGAATGCAGGTAAAAAACAGAACAGAAGACATACAACTATCCCCCCAAGGAGTTTAGTCACAAATGTAATTAATGCATTATTTTTTTTAACAGGCATCATCAGCATGGAAGCATGTCCTCTGGAATGGTGGCCAAAGAATGAAGGGGCATATGAATGTTTTGCATATCTGACATGTAAATACCTTGCAACACTGGCTACAAAAGTGCCATGCGAATGCCTGTTCTCACTTTCAGGTGACATTATACACAAGAAGTGGGAAGCATTATCTCCTGCAAATTTTAACCAAATTTGTTTGTCTGAGTGATTGGCTGAAGTAGGATTGAGTGGACTTGTAGGCTCTAAAGTTTTACGTTGTTTTATTTTTGAATGCAGTTTTGGGTTTTTTTGTACATAATTCTACATTAGTAAGTTCAACTTTCATGATAAATAGATTGCACTACTGTACTTGCATTAGGTGAATTGAAAAATAAAATTTATTTTGTTTTTTTACAGTGCAAATATTTGTAATAAAAAAATAAATATTGTGAGCACTGTACACTTTGTATTCTGTGTTGTAACTGAAATCAATGTATTTGAAAATGTAGAAAACATCCAAAAATACTTAATAAATTTCAATTGGTATTCTATTGTTTAACAGTGCCATTAATCACTATTGATTTTTTTTTAGTTAATCGTATGAGTTAACTATGATTGACAGCCCTACTCACAACCCTTTCAACTAAGAGCTGAGAAAGCTAACAAATTCAGACAAACTCCCACCCAGTTTTCCAGCAAAGTCAAACACCAGAGACTTGCCATTCCTGACACTTTAAAAAGTTTCTAAGAAACAAAAATAAAAGAAAATCCACCCATGCACAAACACACTTTACAGGCCTTCTTTATACACCTTACAAGGCAAAAATTCACTTTCTTCTTCCAAAGATCACCTTGAGGAAAGAAAGGCCAACTTCTACATGATATAACTGGTTCAAACCAGATTAGTATCTGTATATCTCCAGGTTCTCCTTACTGTGTAAAAGAATGTGTCCTGTGGTAGCTTACACTTCGTATTTGAGTATCAATATACCTTTTAAAATCCAACTCTTTAAGATTAAGGCCATCTCCCTTGATGTCATGAACGAGGAATCAGGATTTTTTCCACTGAGCTTTCCAATACATTGTCTCAACACTGATACAAAAGCTAGATAAACACTAGATCCCCTTTTCATACATATACCTGGGTCTTGCAGATTTGTGGTGCTGACAGGTTTCTTCAGTTCAAACCCCAAAAAGTACAGGGCCAGGTTAGGTGGACTGCACTCCAGAGAGGTGATGAGAAGGTTCAGGATGTGGATTTTTGTTTCATGGTGGATCCGAGACTGCTTCTTTTCAGATTCCAGATCTTATTAGAAAGTGAAAAAAGGCCAGATGAAAACTGAAATGAAGATAATGTAAGTACTGCACGGCCTTCCCTAGCCACAACATACAAACCAAATAAAAGAAAACTACGGGTAAAACTCAGATTACTCTAGAAATTTCCAGGAATTAATTCCAAATAACTATTGAATATAATCCTACACAATTTGTCCAGAGCAATTTATAATTTTTCTCTCAAGAACTGGTTTGATTTTGAATAGGTTGTTCTTACGATATCTTCCTAATTTAAAATAAATGAAGAATACTCTTCATGCAACTATGGGGCCCTCTGTGCAATTGTGGTGCCAAACCCATAACAGTTCCAGGGTTTACTTGCTCAGTAATTTGAAAGCTGTACTTGCATGTATTTCCTTAGCTCGCTTTCAGCAATTTGAATTTACACAAAAGATAATCATATAAATAAAATGTGACCAGTCACATACCATCTTCTGGATTAATTAATTCCTCTGCATCTTCATTGTCCAAACACTCCACAAACCCAGCCATCAGCTTTTGGCTTATACTCTGGATTCAGAAATGGAAGGTTGGGAATGAAAAACAGAGAGAAGTTTGGTGAAGATAAAACACTGATTTACATACAAGATGTTTTAAAAAAAATGAAATTTTATAGTTTCACACACAGGTGTAAATTTCACTGACAAAAATGTGATCAAACTAGGGAGCATTAATTATTGGGGTCTTAACTGTTCTAAGCATAGGTCAACTGGTAAGCCACATGATAAATAATATTTTAAACTCTCGTGTCTTAAAAATATGCTACATTCACCTCCCCTAGGGAGGACAGTCTAACCAAAGAAAAGGGTTAGTATGTCATACAAAACTGTCCTCTTCTTATCATCCTCTTCTTATCAATGTCATGGCATTACATTAAAAATGTAATGCCATGAATAAGTAGCCAATCTTTATGGTGCTATGGAAAAATAATCTGTTCTTTTGTAGAGACAAGGCATTATGTAGCCTTACCACATATAATCTAGGTTTGTTTTTAATAAGTAGTAAAAATACTGTTTTCCCATCACTACTTTCTCCCCCCAAATTCAAACAGAATGGTGGTTACCTGATCATGTGTGAAATCTCCTACTAGCTTTATCTGAATGTTGGAGTTACAAGAAATGCAACAGAGGATCTTGGCACTTTCAAAAGCCAGTTCAGGATTGCTGTTGCCATGATAAAGATACCTTTAAAAAATTTCAAGAATAATGTAATTAAATTGTTGGTCACTCCAGAGTTCCCAGCGAATACTACCCAGAAGAAAAAAGTACATTTGTAAACAAACAATTTAAAATAAAATCTGAATAACCCAGTATATATGTAGTAAGATGAGGCCCTGAGACATAAACCCTTGGTATCAGAGGCCCGGCACGAGGCCTGAGGCCTGAATTGAAGTAATGGTGGATGGTCTAGACAGTATTTGGTCCTGCCATGAGGGCAGGGGACTGGACTCGATGACCTCTCGAGGTCCCTTCCAGTCCTAGAGTCTATGAATCTATGGTCAAGACATTGCTAACATAAAGCAAAGTTTGGCTGTGAGCCAGAGGCAGGCCCTGCTCTGAAAGTATGCCAGGGCATACCCACACAGATGACAAGGCAGACCTAGCCTAAAGACAGTATAAAAGGACAATATGATGGATAGACAATATGAAAGAACAATACACTGGATAGATGATGAATAGACAATACGAAAGGACAATACGATGAATACAGTATGATGGATAGACTTATTTGTTTGAACCAATCAGCACCATGAGAAAGGCAACACCCTAATGCATCGAGGGGCTGTACCTCAGTGCGTTCAGTGATGTGAAACCTGTTTGTACCGGTGTATAAGAATGCATCCCTGAGTGGACGTCTTTGTCTGGCCTAGGGGGCAGAGGCAAATCCCGCCACTGACTGAGCCAGTCCATTGTCAGGGGGCACATATTTGTAGTATGTCCTGTAGAGTCTGCGCGAAACTATTACTGTGCTTCGTTTGACAATAAACCTGCCGGGTGCTTTCGTACCTTATTAGAGTCTGTGGTCGTTGGGCAGTTCACTCGAGAGCTGCTATTCCAGCTATCTGCGCATAGCTGGGACAGCACACAGGGAGAACACACATACACGCAGCCGACTTATCATTGAATAGAGCAGAGCACCACACCGGCGGCGTCTGACGACAATATATAGCAAACTTTTTAAATTACAGATTGAAATTTTTGTCTACAGAGGTACACAGCAGCTAAACCCTCTCACCACCAGTAATAAAGACTGACCAGGAGAGAGATCACTCCCAGAAATCTTTCTGCTGTTTCCTCTACCCTATATCCACCTTAAATGGGTCAATATAAATGAAAGAAGGCATTGGGACACACCCTCAGGAAATAAGTGGACAAGAGCAATGGTCTGAAAGACTTCCATCTGAAAACTGTACACTTACTATTGTTATATGTAACATCTGAGATCATAACAACTAAAGGATTAGAGAAAAAACTACACCTCTACCTCGATATAACACTGTCCTTGGGAGCCAAAAAATCTTACCACGTTATAGGTGAAACCGTGTTATATTGAACTTGCTTTGGATCCACCAGAGTGTGCAGCCCCACCTCCCCGGAGCACTGCTTTACCGCGTTATATCCAAATTCATGTTATATCAGGCGGTGTTATATTGAGGTAGCGGTGTATTTACACACTTTGTTTTTACAGGGCTGTGTGAGTAATGATTTCACTGTTTCTCCTATGTAGTCAGTTTTCCAGTTGTTTGTATTGGCCTGCCTATAGTAACATGTCATTGTAAACCACAAACATTGGCAGAGGGACTTAAGTGTTGTACTTGAAATTGCATTGCTCTCTGTTTGAAAATCAAGTTGGCAGTGTCCTTTAATGGGAATAATTAACAGTCAGTTCTGCAAAAGGCTAGGGTGGTAGATTGGGGTCAAAGGAACTTTTACTGGGCCAATCTATAGCTATCATGAAAAAGTCCAGGTTGGAGAAATGAAGGTTATACACAAGTGAACAATGAATTTAAAAGCTCTGAATTTCAGAGAAAGTATGTGAAACTTTGAAATTTCTGTTCTGAGGAATTCTTCTAAGGAGCAAATACAAACATAGGCCCCACTCTTGCAATCAGATGTATGCTGGTGGGCTCTTCAGGCTGTACAAAATTCACTGTTCAGCGAGGCTCTGAGCAAGCAGAAGGGTCTGCTGTGTGGATTCAACTCTCTTCACTTTCCAATACAGCCAAAGTGCCTGCCTCCCAAAGTAATTTGTGCCTACCTGGCAATGTTTACCACGTTGTCTGCCTTTTTAGTGCGGGGGTTGATTCCTTGCAGCAGCTGTTCCAGAGGTGTGACAATTAGGGAAAGGTGGCTCTCACGTAAGAGATCCATAAAGAGGTTCTCCTTCTGTAGGGTCAGATTAAGAAGTGCCAGGCAATATTGCACTGCTTTCTCCAAATGCATCTTCCCTACAGAACATAAACAAAAAAGCAAACATATACAACAGTTTCACAGCAAGCCACAATTCCTGGAGCCTCTACAAAAAGGTAATTGAACAGCTCATCAAAATACTCTGTCAGAAAAGTACCTTGAGATCTGAACGTTTTTCAATTAACTTCCCTCAAAACATAACTTTATATATTTGAGAAACAAAAGATATACAGAAATATCAGTGTCACGTCGCTTTTGGTAAACTCTTCACCTTTATCTTAAAAATAAACTAATGGCACATACCAGGAAAGGGGGCATATGTATCAAGCTGTTTAACCCCTTCTTCCAGCAGACTAAGGGACAGTTCCAACATTGGTGACTCATTCAACAAATGATACATCAAACTGAATCCAGGAGGTTTATGTGCTATTATTTCTTCCCCTAAAAAAAGAAAAAAAAATGGGGGAAAATTATTTACTAGTAATTCTGTTTGTCAGAGGAATCCTCTTACTCCATTCCATACCAGAAAACATCTCAACAGCAGCTGCTGTAGCAAGCAACACCTCAATGCAATGCGAGATATCACAGGAAAATTCCTTGGAGCATGCTCCAGCCAAAAGCCATTTAAGCAGATGGCAGCTCATAAAAGCTAGGAAAAAATAGTGGAATAGCAGGAAGCCGCACGGGCCAAGGGACGTGCTGGCCGCCCTTCCTGCAGCCCCCATTGGCCTGGAGCAGCAAACCGCAGCCAGTGGGAGCTGCGATTGGCCGAACCTGCAGACGCAGCAGGTAAACAAACCAGCCCGGCCCACCAGGAGCTTTCCCTGAACAAGCAGCAGCCCTAATTTGAGAACCACTGAACTAGAGCATAGAAGAAAACTTCAAACATCATCAGAAAACAAAATCAGGAGGCAAAAGAAAAAAACAAACTTTTCAAATAAGAGAAAGTCTATTTCAGGGGTTCTCAAACTGGGGGTCGGGACCCCTCAGGGGGTCATGACGTTATTACATGGGGGGGTCACGAGCTGTCAACCTCCACCCCAAACCCCGCTTTGCCTCCAGCATTTATAATGGTGTTAAATATATAAACAAGTGTTTTTAATTTATAAAGGTGGGGGAGTTCGCACTCAGAGGCTTGCTATGTGAAAGGGGTCACCAATACAAAAGTTTGAGAACCACTGGTCTATATTATCATTCCCAGTTTACTTATCCTCCCAAACAAGGCAAAGGAAGATGATGTAGGACACAAAATACTGGAGCTGAAAGGATCCTTTTTACTGTGTGATCTAGAGGCCTTCCAGACTGTGCCAAACTTACTAGAAAGACATTTCTGCCTGGCTCTCCACTTAGCACGGTTTCTAAAGGCTCTTTGAGCCTGTCGCAAATTACAAGCATCACTTAGTGAGAAACTTCACATTAAAAATGTGCAGTACAAGACACCAAGAAACAAAACTAAGATGAATAAACTCAACTGTAGCCTCAAACTCACTATAATGCTGCAACTGCCTTCTTAGTGGGCCTCAGAAGAGTAGTATCCCTCATTAAACCAGAGTTCAGCAAGTACTCATCTTAACTTCCTAGAATGAATCATTTCTAAACTTTAGATAAGCTTCACTATTTCAGTAACATCAATCGAAAATTGACTAGAGAACACATCAAGTAAGCATCCTTAATTGGCTGTGTGATTACAATGGAGATTTAGATATAAGCCATAGGAACAGAAATTCAGGCCCAAGAATAAGACATTTACAATCTCTAAGTAAAAATAAATTGTTAAACGTTGCTTTTTTATGAGATAATTATAGTTACTAGAAAATCAAATGCAAAGTCACAATAAATATAAGGCATTCTTCTCATGAAGTAGCAGTGCCTATGTCCTAAGGCAGAAAGATTCCCCTCAAACCAGCTGTCAACTGGATATTGGTAAACCATAGAAGACAGTAGGCAAATGACTGATGTCTGCCCATATAGCCAGTAATTAATAAATTGAGATCCAGTCCTAAAAGGTGCACCAATTACCATTTCCCCAATCTGGCTGCCATGTCATGGAGACAAGACAAAGGTTTAAAGCCTACACCCATAAGTTCAAGGTTGGCATTTCCACCAACTCCCACCTTTTCAAATATGTGGCTACTTTAAGGACTATAAGCACCTATTTTCAGTCAGGTGCTCCTGTGAGAGCAAGCAGTTGGACTAGAAGAAAAGATCATCTCTCACAAAAGGACAGGATCATGCCATAGCAAGTCAGCAATACAAAGGAAACAGCACCTACTAATTAGGATCAGCAAAGGGCAAGAACTGAGTCCTGTAAAGCTGGTTTAGCGCTTTTGATGCACAGGGTAAGCTTTACCCTGATGCCCTCTTCCTTCTACAACTAAGAAGCCTGTTCTTTTCCCTACTGCCTTTCTGCTGGTCTCATTTCTTTCTTCATTCTTTTCTTCTACCTTCTTTAGAGAAAGAGCTAGAAGAAAACACAAAGACTCAAACTAAAGGAATCTGGATGCTAGTATGCAAGGAGGAAAAGACTGAGTAAGTGAGTGGGTGGTGCCTTTCTACCAATCTTGATAGACAGTTCACTTGCCTCCTTGGGTCCTGGTAACTGCTGATTTATTGCTGTATGGTAGGATGTTTTCTGCTGTGATATGCGGGGGAAAGGGAGTAGAAAATACACAACAAAAAAGTGCTCAAACATCTTATATTATACATTCTTTTTGAAGGAATGCAAAGTGCTTCACTAATTATACATATGGAGAAAATCACTTCACCCACCATCCAGAGTGAAAGGAAGCAGCTGTTTAACA
The DNA here is from genome assembly GCF_016161935.1 of Mauremys reevesii. Taxonomy (NCBI): domain Eukaryota; kingdom Metazoa; phylum Chordata; order Testudines; family Geoemydidae; genus Mauremys; species Mauremys reevesii. The sequence continues at coordinate 274,704,303 of NC_052623.1, read as the reverse complement.
GTATAGAACATTCATACTACTATATCTAAATGAAACTGCAGGACAAGTTCTGGTCAACAAAATGTAGCTTCCTAACTCGATTTTGGCCAGGATGCTCCTAATATTCTGAGTGTGCTATGAGATTTTCAATGACCACAAATGTGCAGGATATCAGCTTTATATCTCATCTGAAAGACAGCGCCTCCTGAAGCACATTGCACTCTAGTCCCATGCTGGGGCATTGATTCATTATTGATTCAGAAAAGAGAGCAGCCTACTGAATCAGCAGCACATTAGAGTTCCTTGGCTATTTCCCATCTAAGCATTGACTCAGCTTGCTTGTGAAATGTGATAAGATCACGTTACAGGGGTATGGAAGCAGAGTGAAAGTAATAATCTTGTTTGACAGTAAATAAATGAACAAGTTAACCTTGTAACTCCACATATTGATCCGCAAAGTCTTCAAGTTGAGGTTCGTAGTCTCTCAGCAACTTGTAAAAAACCTCCAGAACCACCTCAGCTACCTCCCACTGTGGACAACCACAAAAACAAAACAACAACAAAAAACGCACAAAAATCACACACAGGATATTATTAATACTATAATACAAAACTGGGATGACAGAACAATATAACTAGAAGGGAAAGTGAAGCAATTCAACAATGGATTGGGCAAGACTTCAAGAAAAATGTGTCTGCTTTTAAAATTACTGTCCCATAGCACTAGGAAATTGCTAAAGTCAGAGAATTCGAAATACTCTCAGTGTGATTTTTTGAACTAAAAAGAACATCTGTGAACATAACGATAGTGTATTTTTCGTATATTCAAAGCCAGATGCAAACATTCTGAAATGTATGAAAGAATGAATATGCTGGTAAACTTGACTGTTTGCCCTGCCTGGGTCACTCGACTTTCAATGTAAATGCATTTTCATCAAAAAGAATCATATCGAAGAACTCAAATTCCATGCTTCAAGAAGTTAAAATACTATGTTAATGCTATTTTTGGTTAAATAATCTTGTGAAATGGTCATGATGAAAGAACTCTAACTGGTGGATGAAGGTTCTAATTATTCAGGTTTATGAAAGCTACTTAGGCTTAGCAATCATTAGCCAAACTGGTAAAATTACGGTAACAAAGCAATTTATAAAATATCATAATATAACAACTGCAGACAGCTAACTCCATGTATTTCTCACGTGGCTGGAGACACTTTGCCTTCAGAAATAGAGTTCTTATCATACCAGAGGAGTATGGAAGCCCAATACAACTCTGATCCCTATTGTTTACTAATTTTAGCCTGCTTTTGACAATGCAAACAGTGGTATTTAAAAATGCTCTTTCCAGTCTACATTCTGTGCTCCGCATTTTAAACGTGGCAGGTGTTCATGCACACATCAGTGGCAAACTTCGGTGTCTCCTTGCTGGCTGTTGAAAGGCTATCACATCTTGTCCATTTAAATGTGTTAGTATCAAGAAACTCAGTGCTTCTAGCCCTTTAAGGACAACCAAGTGAGTCTTGAACAATGAAGATATATACTGTAAATCTCTCCACAATCTGCTTTTCAGGAGTGGAGGATGTCATTTGGCTACAACTTTGATTTAAAGAATCCATAGACTTATCACGGCTGCATCAAACTTGCACATCACAGCTCTTCCAAGGCCAAGGACTAAAGCGCTTTAGTCCCAAAAGAACTATCTTCACAACCAAAAATTACCTTTTCAGCAGCAATCCGGTAAGCTCTGGTGCGAAATCGGAGAAACACAGTGTCCCTGAGGAACTGCAGATAGGGGTCAAAGCCTGGTGGGCGCAGTCCGGCCCCCAAGTTAGAAGGGAATGAACTCTCCACCAGCGTGCTGATTAGCCGACAGAAGGCACGGGTTAAAGGGTACTCCTCACACCGAGATTCAACCTCATTCAGTTCAACCTTCCCAAGAGGAGGAGAAAAAAACATCAAGGACTCAACTTAAGAAATAACACTAAAGAACCAGACAACAGTAACAAGATTCCACCTCAGCAGATTTGTAATTAAAATCAAAATACATTCACAATAATAAGGCTGAAACACAACCAACAAAAGGGAGGGGAATGTTGATTGAAGGTTGAAATGACGGAAATTCATTCTCATTGACTTCAGTGGGAGTCAGGGTGCACAGGGAAAGTAGGATTGGGCCCAATTTTTTTTTTTAAATTGAAGTTACCTTAATAAGTCATTATTTGAAAAGCAATTAGCATAATAATGTGGTGATTGCTCTTACTCTTATTAAATTCAACTGTTGCTTTATCTACCATTCTTTTTAATCGTAATACCAATTTCTTTGCCACTACCCACCACAAAAACAAGCAAACAAACAAGTTAGACCCGAACCTACAATGTGATGCACGTGTGCTGGTTCCAACATCACATCCAATTTCACTTCAGTGGGGCTCTGCACAGGCACAGAAGTCCTCTGACATCAGGGGTTCTCAAACTGGGGGTTGGGACCCCTCAGGGGGTCGCGAGGTTATTACATGGGAGTGGTCACGAGCTGTCAGCCTCCAACCCAAACCCTGCTTTTCTTCCGGCATTTATAATGGTGTTAAATATATAAAAATGTGGTTTTAATTTATAAGGGGGGGGTCGCACACAGAGGCTTGCTATGTGAAAGGGGTCACCAGTACGAAAGTTTGAGAACCACTGTCTTACATGCATCACATTTCAGGATTGTAGCCTAAAACATATTCTAAGCTGCCACCAGTTTTCAAACGTCTTGGCCATTAGGTGTTTTTAAAAACCATGTTGGAAAAGAGGACAGATAATAGTTTATAATACATTCACTGCTTAAAATTGTTATTTACACAGAATTAAGATTGACTGGCAGTGCCTCATACCATTCTATGATGTTAAATGCACCAGTACTTAAATCTCTGAAAACCCGCAAATACTGAATTATGGTACACAACTGCCCAGCCCTACAACCTCTACTCTGCCCTCTGGAAGTGGCAATGGACATTGGGGATATACGATAAGTACGAATCAGTCTGGGCTGATGAGCAGACATGAGGAACGACTCAGTGTTCTGGGAGGACACAAGGCTTTCAAACTGCACAAAGCTCTTCGTCAGCTCTGGGACACGCTTGTCAGTGTGGCTCAAGCTTTAACTCCAAATAGCTTTTTAAATATTGTTTTTCCCAAGAGAAAAAATGAGTGATAGACACTAGCTAAAAATCAATTCTGAGTGGGTGAGATCAGTTTGGGGAGGATCAGAACTACAATAAGAATCATAGATGGGTCCAAAAAAAGTTATAAGAACTTAAGAACCGCAAAAAAATTGATGTGGTATTTATTTGGGGGACACCCCTCTGAGTGATGCAAGTTACATCACATTAAAGCGGTGTCCACACTGTGCTATGTCGGCAGGAGATACTCTCCTGTGGCCATAGCTTCCACCTCTCGTGGAGGTGAAGTAATTATGCTGACGAGAGAATGCTCTCCTGTCAGCACAGCGCATCTACACCAGATAGGCTACAGCAGCGCAGATGCATCGGTGCAGTTGTGCCGATGTAGCAGGGTAGTGTAGACTTGTCCTTAAACCACCTGTTAAACAGTAAACAAGTTTCGACCTTAGCTATAGTAGAACTACTGCCTGACTATAACGATATACTTTGCATGTCTGATTAGAATGTAACCTTAATGCGTGTTTTGTTTGGAGGGGGGGGGAAGGGGTTGGGAGGAAAACTCTGAAAACAAATGAGAGAGAGAGAATACTTACAAAAGTTTGATGCACTAAGACATACTAATAAGCGTAGATAAGTATGACTCCTTTTTCTAGGTAAATCACAATGGATTTTATGTGACTTAAAACTGAGTGATAATGCAGAAAAAAATGAAATATGGGAAACAATAAGCAGTCAAGGAATTCTAGGGGAAAAATGTACATAAGCAAGCAGTGAGAAAAGAAGGGCAAAGACATCTAGTCCATACATAGCAGAAAGCTGCAAGGCATGACCAAACAAACGTTAAGAACTCCATTAGATTTACAAAGCAAGATAAAACAAACTTCTAGGAGCCATGAGCAGGTATGGGAATAATAGATGCAAAGCAAAGAGGGATTTTATTCCAACACTCAATAGCAGGCACGGCCTCTACATTTACCCCCTTGCACTCATCTGTATATAAATCAAAGTGGCTTCCTAAAGAAGAAGAACCCTTACCTCAATGCCAGTTGCTTGCCTCTGACCCGGAGCTCTTACAGTCTGTAATATCTTAAAAAACAGAAAGGAAAAACAATGTGTTTCTACACAGCTACTGACAGAAATAAGAACATAGGAATGGCCCTACTGGGTCAGACTAAGGGTCCATCTAGCCCAGTATACTGTCTTCCGGGCCAATGCCAGATGCCCCAGAGGGAATGAACAGAACAGCTAATCATCAAATGATCTATCCCCTGTCACTCATTCACAGCTTCTGGCAAACAGAGGCTAGGGACACCATTCCCGCCCATCCTCCATGAATGTAATTAGTTCTTTTTTGAAACCTGTTATGGTCTTGGCCTTCACAACATCCTCTGGCAAGGAGTTCCACAGGTTGACTGTACGTTGTGTGAAGAAATACTTCCTTTTATTTGTTTTAAACCTGCAGCCTATTAATTTCATTTTGTGACCCCTAGTTCTTGTGTTATGAGTAGTAGTAAACACTTCCTTATCTACTTTCTCTATACCAGTAATGATTTTATAGACCTCAATCATCTCTCTCTTTAGCCATCTCTTTTCCAAGCTAAAAGGTCCCAGTTTTATTAATCTCTCCTCATATAGAAGCCGTTCCATACCCCTAATCATTTTTGTTGCCCTTTTGTGAACCTTTTCCCAATTCCAACATATCTTTTTTGAGATGGGGCAACCACATGTGCACATATTATTCAAGATGTGGGTATAGCATGGATTTATATAGAGGCAACATGATATTTTCTGTCCTATAATCTATCCTTTTCTTAATTATTCCCAGCATTCTGTTAGCTTTTTTGACAGCCACTGCACATTGAGTGAATGTTTTCAGGGAACTATCCACAATGACTCCAAGATCTTTCTTGAATTGTAACAGCAAATTTAGTCCCCATCATTTTATATGTATAGTTGGGATTATGCTTTCCAGTGTGCATTACTTTGCATTAATCAACATTAAATTTCACCTTCCGTTGTGTTGCCTAGTCGTCCAGTTTTGAGAGATCCTTTTGTAGGTTTTCGCAGTCTTCCTGGGTCTTAACCATCTTTAGTAATTTTGTATCATCTGCAAATTTTGCCACCTCGCTGTTTACCCCTTTTCCCAGATAATTTATGAGTATGTTGAATTGGACTTGTCCCAGAACAGACCTCTGGGGGACACCATTATTTACCTCTCTCCATTTATACCTACCATTTGTTTCCTATCTTTTAACCAGTTACCAATTGATGCGAGCACCTTCCCTCTTATCCCGTGGCAGCTTACTTTGCATAAGAGCCTTTGGTGAGGGACCTTGTCAAAGGCTTTCTGAAAATCTAAGTGTACTATATCCACTGAATCCCCTTGGTCTACATGATTGTTGACCCCATCAAAGAATTCTAGTAGATTGGTGAGGCATGATTTCCCTTTACTAAAACCACGTTGACTCTTCCTCAACAAATTATGTTCATCTACATGTCTGACAATATTGTTCTTTATTATAGTTTGCCCAGTACTGAAGTGATGTTCACTGAAGTAATGGCTGATGTTACATTGTACTAAAAATGCTTATTGTATTCCCTACCCATCACTTCTTGCAGATTTAAAAAAAAAAAAAAAAAACTCTCTTATCTGCTGGCGGAACAATGGGCTGCACATCTCCAAGAGCCATACAAATCCTCCACATTCACTTTTACCCCCCGACCCTCAAAGGACTATGTCATGTTGCGTCTTCATTTCAGCCAAGGACTGGACAGAACTCCTTCCAGTGAAGTGATGTCACTCCTAGACTGTCTAGAGAAGTAAAACTCTATCTTGCGATCTCTTACAATAGCATTACTTAGGGGTTCACGAATCTTTAGGTCTCCCATAGTATGCGAGCAAAGGGCCGGTTTCTCCCCATTCCCTTTCCTTGAGCAATAAGAACACACCACTATTATCAGTGCACAGGCCCTTTTTACAGTAAGAAACAATGTGAATTTGATAATCAGCAATGGAAATAAGTGATTAACAGAATATTTAGGAAAAGTGTGTCTCATTACCACTAAGATTTAAGTATGTAATGTTAAAATATATTACAATTCAGCCAGGACTCAGATACTACAGTTCTAAGCAGTATACAAAATCCTAAAATACCTGTGCGTATTCCAGTGATTGCCAGAGTGAAGCAGCTATCTCAGGAGATTTTCCAAAGGCAGTAAGAGTCTCTAATAGTTCTGCTTTCAAAATGGGAGGGATGCTACATTGCAGGAGTCCCAAAATGACTATCACTGGAGTCCACTGGGGGTGCTCACAGAGGGCCAAACGAGCATTCTCACTCTGCAAAATGATACACAAAACAAGGGAGGGGGCGGGAGCAGTACACATTGTCACTTTGAAAGGTCTTGGAGTTTTGCAACACCTAACTCAAATGATTCAAAAAGTCTAAGCAATGGTGATGCCATTTTCTAGCCCAACACACCTTAGAGATGGGAAGAATGGAAGACTGCCCCAACTTAAAGCATCAGTTTTAACTGATTTAAAACATTTTTTATTAAAAAGCTTATTTTTAAAAATAATTGAATACAATTACCAAGTATTTCACCCTCTTTTTTCTTCTTTCAACATGTATTAAAGCAACTGTGCATATATACGTTGGAAGCTCAAGTCTCTTCTGTAACTCCAAAGTATATACTAGCAGGGAACACACTCACACAACTGTCTCTCTAGAGAAATCAAGTGCTTATACTTCAACAGCCCCTTCACACCAGAGTAGATAAGGGCTCTGTCACTATTTCTATTACAAGCCTGTATTATCTATTTTTAACATTCACTACATTGAAATTAAACTTGTTAAGATCTAAAGGCTGGGTAGGGCTAGTTAAAGCATATCTGAAACCTCTTGCTAAGCTATTCAACTGGCATACAGTTCTAGTATAGCTAAATAATTCTAAGAATACTTAATACACAATTACGCTCTCCTCAGGTGGGTATTCAGTAATTGAACTAAAGCTGTACCACCTATGTAGAGCCTGCACTGAAGCATTATTTTTATAACCATTGCTTAGGGTTCCCACCCCTTTAACTCAAGGTGCCTTTTCAGCTATAGGACTGGCAGCCATTTAAATGCAGCCTGGAGGCAAGTTTCACTGGCAGTTTGCTTCCCCTGCCCATTTTCTCTCTTATTTTAGTTTACTTTTTCTGGCTTTTCCCCTCTCAAATTATTAAATGTAAATGCTCAGAGTTCTTCAGCTCTGACTTGATTTCTTTTAAACTTGTCTTAGCTGTGAAAGAAAGAGACAACAACTCCACGACAGGGAAGGAAGAGAGTCATAAAAGTTAAAAATCAGCAATTTGCAGTACCAATAACAGACCTTGCCCCTTCTTGCTTTATCATGTGCTTGTCCAACTCAGTCATTCCTGCTATCACTTATGAAGTCCAGAAATCAAATAACAGCAACTGCTAGCTGTGCCCAGCATGTCATTTTAGTCAAATGTGGCATAGGTCACCACCACTGAATTATGTGCAAACTCAAATATATAAGTCAGTTCAAATGTCATCTTGCAAGAGAAACAGAAACGTGTTAGCGAGACACAAGAAAGAAAAGGGTTACCTACCCACTTCACTATAGTAGTTGTAAGCTGTAAAAAGGAAATCAATCCATCCTGTTCTTTCTGGGTGATTCCTCGGAGAGGGAGGGGACGGTATTGGACACTATCTGCACTTGGCAAGTCCTTCCTTAAGTGCTCGTGATACAGCATCAAGGAGCGGAAGAAATGCTCCCAGGAGACAGGGCTGCCACCGGTTCCCTGGATGTTTTCAGCTAGGAAAGAAAAACGTTTAAACTGATTTCAAAATAATTTTGCTCTTTTACAGGGTGGCAAAGGGGATACCAAACCTTAAAAAATGGCCTTAACTTGTACTCAGCACAGTATTCTGGAAGCTGAAGTAGTAAGAAATTCTTCTATGTATGAGAGGTTGTGCGCTTTTATTATTTATGTTAATGCCCAAACATGCGAGTTGCTTTCCAAACATTCAAAACATTCTCACTGAGAGTTGAGGGGGAAAAAGTGCCTATTGGCATCTGTAAAACACACACACACACACCCTTCTCCATAGCCGTCAGTACCCTGCAATGGCACACCAGAATTGAAGAGATAATCAGTGATCACAACTTTCAGTTCAGATTCAAAGTGGGACAGAGAGGAAAATAAAGTTTATGATAAAAGCCTGGTGTTGGTGACCTTTGTGCTCTTATGGTCTTTTTGAAGAGCTATGACATTACCAATATGATAATCAGGTGTAAAATAGATTTACTGTTTTAATCATGCTATCATATGGGTTTATGAATCAGAACCTTTGTAATGCTGAATGTGTAAAGACGTTAGTCTAGTAATTTTTTTTCCCTGAGAAGTTAGTATGAAAATGAGACAGAAAGTACTCTCTTATATTAACTGTGTTACAAAAGATGGCACTTTCTCAGGACGCCTCTAAACGCAAGCTCAGAAATGCCAGCCATGATTTAAAAATGTATTTGCAAATACACAGCCTGGCTATTTTATGCTAAGAAGTAACTCTTCAACATGCTATACTGAGCTAAAGTGATATATTGAAGCTCTCATTAACAGAAAGCTATAAAATATTTTAAAATCAAACATATTAGGAATTCAGCCATTCCCATAATCAGGACACTCAAATATTTAATTAACATATATAAACCAGTATCTTTATGCAGTTGAAAGTGAAAATGAGTTTTACCTCCGTACTAAAAGTGTAAGACTAATAGTAGCTAACTAAGTAATAAACTACAATTAATCTCATCTAGATCTAAATTTTTGTCCACCTTGTCTAGGAGAAGATTGAGAGGTGAGCCTACTGTCAAACACTTTTCTTACCATGACTGCTGCCATTGACCTTCAGCAAACTGAAGCAATAATGAGCACACTGGGGCCCACTGGCCAATCCCTGAAGCATTTTCAAATATGGGATGTAAATTGTGGAGGGGAGTAGGTCTCCCATTTGTCTAACAAACTTTGACAAGACAACCTGCAACAAAAAAAGGTAAATGTTTAAAAAGAAATCTAACCTTATTGGGGTGACAAGAGACTCCAAAATGATAAAGTATATTCTGGTTTGGACTTAAAAAACACAAAACCCCCACCGTAACTCCAAAATAAATTTGTGAAGTGCTTGTTCTGTTTCATTGAACAGAAAATATCCACATTTTGAAGAGAAAAAGGATGCACAAAATATTCAGAATATTGCAAAGGAACACAAACAATAAGGGTACAATAATTTTTCATAACATTAACTGCAGTGATGCCAAAAGGGCAAAACTATGACAAAAATCTAATATACGTCTTTAAAAATAAATCTAATCTGAAACCAAAAACGCTAAATAATTGCATGGTAATTACATGTTACTACAGGCACAGCTAAGGTTGTTTGGATGCCTTAATTGTGCATTTCTTACCTTAACATATTTGGATTGTTTTTAATCCTAATCTTATATCCTTGGGTTTTAGATAATTACAACATCCTTGTAATGTTTTCTAACCTTAAGAGACTTTAACTGCACCTTAACAGAGTTTTTCCTCTGGGAATATCAACAAAACACTTTGATATAATCAGACAGAAGGTACAACGTAAGTGCAAAGCATTATTATTAGCAATGTTCACTGAGAAAATGTAGCTGCTTGTGTAGAAGTCTTCGATTAGATAGCTCAAGCATAAACAAGAGTTTTGAAAGAGGTTAGATTATTTCCCATTAATACCCGCCGATACCCCAGAGAACAATCTACAGCCAATGACAACTGGTAAAAGTTCCCTTTATAGCATGCCAATGGTGCCCATATAACACTGGGTGGGAGCACTGCACTAATATCTTGGCAATGGATAACAGGTTCTTAAGACCATATGAGAGTGGCTCTACCAGTTCCTCAAAAACCACCTTTACTCCTCTTGATTCCAGGAGCTATTGCTGCTCCAGCCTGCAGCTTTTAATACCATGACACTAAAGTAAATTACAAGTTTAAAAAAAAAAAAAATTCCACTGCAAACAATGGAGGAAAAAAGTTGAATTTGCTAACCTGGCGCTGAGGAGGTCGCTGATGGGCTACTCCAAGATAAGATCCCATAATGGTGGAGCTTTGGAGAGGTTCTGAAGGACACCAATACTCAAGAGCAAGTTCCAGATTAAAGGGATCCTTCCTATACAACTCCGCAATCTGTAGGGGGACAGAAAATATGTTTCTAGAGAGAAAAAAACGTCAACACAAATAAAAAGGCCAAGACTTTAACAATGAACACTACTTCAGCACAACCTGGAAATACAGGAAGAAAAATAATCTCATTGTTAACATGCAATTTTTTAAATATTCCCTTCCTGAAAATGGCAGCTTCTATGCAGTAATGTGACAACAATCCATAGCTAAAAAACCCTGAAATTTTCAGATTTTTTAAATAATTTTTATTTATAAATTTCAATGGTATTCTCCCTCTGTTGCCTATAAAACCCTAGATATCAACACATTGGTATTTCCTTTAAATGAGCATTTGGGTATTTGTGTTGCAATTAGTTTAAAATCAATGAACCAATGTTGGGATTAAAAGCTTTTAATTGTTCTTTGACTGCTCAAATTTCCTTCAGAATAATTTCTGTTTCAAGTTCTTCATTTTATAGGTGTGTTATAGCTGTGTACAAGAGCCATAACAAGTTCTGGTTAAGAAGGTTTTTTTATTCTAAGCTCCTTTTTTAGTGGTTTATAAAATTGTCTAATTGTTTTTGTGGATAAAAATATTTTTAAATGTGTCTCTAGCTTTAAACTGGTTAGAATTTAACATTTCAAAACTTGCCTTGTACACTGTATTTAAGGATGAATTTGTATACTTCACCGAATTCTTTTTATTACAACATTTCTTAACAATGACGGAAAAATGTACACTACCCACGTGCAATATTTGAATATGTTATCTAACTTTAACAATCACAAACTGAAATAAACACACAAGACCAACTTTATTTCTTTCAAACAAAGAAATAGAATGGAAAAAGACCTTCTACAGAGGCTGAAATTTTATGCTAATGAAACACAGGAAATTTAGTTATAATTCCCACATCCGCTGTAACTTGGTCTTTTTGCATTTAATATCTCAACACTATGTACTGTATATAGCAGCCTTGAAAAACTGTCATGAAAAATCACAAGATCAGACGCAAAAATCTATACCCACACACTTTACCATAATGACTAACAATCATGTAAAAATTAATGATATTTTATTCACCCAAGGTAAGTAGATAGAATTTTGATAGGATGATGCAGAAACACAAAACACTACATAAGCACAAAGTGGCTGAAATTCTGTTAGATGGGAACCATAGTTTTGAGATTTGTAAACTTGGAATTTCAATTTTAAAGTTGTGTTAACATGGGGGGGAGTTACATTTAAAATACTGCAAAATGTATGTACAGTCATATGTCAAAAGATACTCAGGTATCTAAACTGTTGCACCACAGTACATTAAATGGTGCAATATTTATATGCTGAACAAAAATAAACTGAAGCCTGGTCTACACTAGTCTGTTATTTCGTAATTAGCCGAGTTAATTAAAAAAAAGATTCCATACACACGACCAAACTGGTTTTTTCGATTTAAAGGGCTCTTTAATCCAATTTCTGTACTCCACCTCGGCAAGCGGAGTAGCGCTTAAATCGAGATCGCAATCCCAGGTTAAATGTATTGTGGACGCAATTTGACGTTATTGGCCTCCGGGAGCTATCCCAGAATGCTCCCTTGTGACCGCTCTGGACAACACTCTCAACTCTGATGCACTAGCCAGGTGAGCAGGAAAAACCCCAGGAACTTTTGAATTTAATTTCCTGTTTTGTCACCATCAGCACAGGTGACCATCAGCACAGTCCACCATGCAGAGTCCACCATCACAGGAGAT